>NC_050572.1:22455033-22795033 GCF_013265735.2 Oncorhynchus mykiss
GAGAGAGAGAGAGAGAGATGAATACACATTAAAACACATCAAAAGGAACAGCGTTCTTTTCCTTTCCTCCTCTACTTCCTCTCATCTGAGATTTCAGCACCGTGGACAGCGATGAACAGCAGCCATCTAAATTGCAGCCATTCCCCACTGTTTGGGAGAATCTCTGAAGAGAAATGGGCCTAACCAGGAAGACTATTTAGCTGTTACTGAGAAGACTTAGAAGACACAGAGGCAGGGGTGGACTTGGAGCAGAAATCGTCTCTGGAATTTCTGACACACCGGACAATTTGACCAGCCCGAAATGCCAGATGGCCAGTCGCTCCAGTATGGAGAATAATGAATACAGAGGTACCTTCAGCACCACAGGAGAGTCAACACTGACATCGACCAGTAGAACCAATCAGCAAGCCTATTTAGTTCACTAAGACTTAGAAGATTTCCAAGATAACCTATACAAGGGAGACCTTAGTACAGTATCAACTTACAATTCCTCTGATCCGAGTGTATTAGTTTGGAGTAGATTAACGTGTTCTCCTTCAGTGGAGATACAAGCAGATACTCTCAGTCCTTGAAAATACATTATTATCATAGAGGTCAATGGTAAACTACTTCTGAGCTCTACACCCTTCACAAATATTCACGCACACATAGACACAGGATTCTGCAAACACACAAATGTGTGAGAACCACTCCAAACAGAGGACATTGCTACATCCCTCTCAGTTCTACCACCATGATGAAAAAGGCATTACTAACTACAACCCAATAGAACTTCAATACATAGACAATGATTTGACTGGCATTATGATTACAGAATGTAGTTGAGTGGAGCTCTTCAGTTTACAGAAGGAGATCATTGACTGTACATATAGTATATAGGATCTACTTGACTCTCTAGTTCAACAGTGATCTCCAATAGAATCCAGTAGACTGGAACCTGCATCACTACAGAACAGAACAGAACAGTAGAGTAGGGTAGGGTAGAGGAGAGTAGGGTAGGGTAGGGTAGAGTACAGTACAGTAGAGTAGAGTAGTGTAGAGTAGAGTAGAGTAGGGTAGAGTAGAGTAGAGTAGGGTAGAGTAGAGTAGAGTAGAGTAGAGTAGGGTAGAGTCAAGTAGAGTAGAGTAGAGTAGAGTAGAGTATAATAGGGTAGGGTAGGGTAGAGTAGAGTAGAGTAAAGTAGGGTTGGGTAGGGTAGAGTAGAGTAGAGTAGAGTACAGTAGGGTAGAGTAGCGTAGATTAGAGTAGAGTAGGGTAGAGTAGGGTCTGGTAGAGTAGAGTAGAGTAGAATAGGGTAGAGTAGTGTAGAGTAGAGTAGGGAAGAGTAGAGTGAGATAGTGTAGAGTATAGTAGGGTAGAGTGGAGTAGAGTAGGGTTGAGAAGTATAGAGTAGAGTATAGTAGTGTAGAGTGGAATAGAGTAGGGTAGGGTAGAGAAGGATAGAGTAGAGTAGAGTAGAGTAGAGTTGGGTAGATTAGGGTAGAGTATAGTATAGTAGGGTAGATTAGGGTAGAGTAGAGTTGGGTAGATTAGGGTAGTGTAGAGTATAGTAGGGTAGAGTGGAGTAGAGTAGGGTAGGGTAGAGAAGGATAGAGTAGAGTAGAGTAGAGTATAGTAGGGTAGAGTGGAGTAGTGTAGGGTTGAGAAGTATAGAGTAGAGTAGAATAGGGTAGAATAGGGTAGTGTAGAGTAGAGTAGGGTAGAGTAGAGTAGAGTAGGGTAGTGTAGAGTATAGTAGGGTAGAGTGGAGTAGAGTAGGGTAGGGTAGAGAAGGATAGAGTAGAGTAGAGTAGGGTAGATTAGGGTAGAGTAGAGTAGAGTAGAGTAAAGTAGAGAAGAGATAGATGTGTACCTGACGTTGGTGTGTCGTTGGACATAGAGGTTGTGAAAGTTGTTGGTTCCCTCTGCCCGGCCGAAGTCCCTGTCCCTTGGTCCCTGTAACCTCTGAATGATCTCTGCCTTCATCACACGGGCGATATGGGCCGGGAGCAGGGACAACAATAACCTCTCCTGAAGAGAGGGAGGGAGAGAGAGAGATATGTCCTGTGATGTCCAAATGAACTGTTTTAGGTGTACAGTGCACCCGGATATTTATGAGTGCATAACTCTGTATCAGGGCCAGGTCTCTCTATGGGTAATAACAGTAATATTAATGGAAGGTTACTAAAAGCTATTTCCTGTATTCAGTCTCTTAAATTGCAGGAAATGTACTTGATTCACAGTCTGCAATTAACCATGTGTGTGCATGTGTGTACATGCAGGCGCGTGTGTGTTTCCATTGATTGCAGTGAGTGTAAATCAGAATGACTAGCACTCATCACAACGTGGTCAATTATTTCTCCAGCAGCAGGCTGGGAAGGGAAGCAAACATTTAGATGTGGTACCAGCTCAACTCTAGGAACGCAGATCATCTCATTTAATTAAGAAGTTTTTCTCTCACTTCCTCCAGTTTCTGCTATCATGAACTTGATTATATGTCTTCATCTATGTACGACAATAACATTTTCTCAAGCCTGCCTGCCCTCTGGGATACCAGATCAATGGGTCATTTTAAGTGATTTATAAACAGAAAATCACTTAGTTATTCTATTTCCAGCTTCTAAGAGCAACAGAGGATGTGGTGGTACGTAAGAGTCAGCCAGTTGTTATAATGCCTTTATGAAGTGACATTAAGATGACCTTAACGTCTATGTAGTGACATAATGAGGCAGAAAGAAAAGTGAGTCTGCTGGACAGAGATACCGTGTGTGTGTGTGTGTGTGTGTGTGTGTGTGTGTGTGTGTGTGTGTGTGTGTGTGTGTGTGTGTGTGTGTGTGTGTGTGTGTGTGTTGGATTTCAAAGTGAAGGAATTTATGATTTTTGCTTTGTCATAAACAGAAAGAAAATCAAAACAGCTGCATATTTTTTTTTAATCGATCAGACATTGTTTCAATTCAGAGGGAGGAGATGGAGAGGAGGGGAGCGAGGGAGGGAGGGAGGGAGGCAGGAAACGAAGGAAGAGAGGTTGTTAACAAGCAAAGTCTATTTTTAGCCACCAACCGCTGCAGTCTCTATCCTATCCCCAAACCTCTTCTGAATTTAATTTGCCACTGTGTTTTAAGCAATGGGCTCAAAGTGTGTGTGTGTGTGTGTGTGTGTGTGTGTGTGTGTGTGTGTGTGTGTGTGTGTGTGTGTGTGTGTGTGTGTGTGTGTGTGTGTGTGTGTGTGTGTGTGTTAATTTGCCTCTGTATTTTGGGAAAATTTGCCTGTGGTGTGTGAGGGACATAATGACCCGCCCTACTATCTACTAAGCTGCATTTATGAGTCACCCCCTAAGGCACCCATACAAACACACACATACACACAAACACACACCCATACAAACACACACATACACACAAACACACCCATACAAACACACATACACACACACCCATACAAACACCCATACGAACACCCATACAAACACACACATACACACACACCCATACAAACACCCATACAAGCACATACAAGCACACACACACACCCATACAAACACACACACATACACACAAACACACCCATACAAACACACATACACACACACCCATACAAGCACCCACACAAACACCCATACAAACACACACATACACACACACACCCATACAAGCACATACAAGCACACACATATAAACACACACACACACATACCCATACAAACACACACACATACACACAAAGACACCCATACAAACACACATACACACACACCCATACAAACACCCATACAAACACCCATACAAACACACACATACACACACACACACCCATACAAACACCCATACAAGCACATACAAGCACACACATACACACACACACCCATACAAACACACACATACAAACACACACACATACACACACACACACCCATACAAACACACACATACACATACGCACACACACATACACACACCCACCCATACATACACACACATACAGACACACACACACACACACACACCCATACAAACACACTCATACACACACACACGCATACACACACCCATACAAACACACACACACACACTCACACACATACAAACACACACTCACACATACACATACCTACACACACACCCATACAAACACACACATACACACACGCACACACACATACACACACCCGCCCATACACACACACACACACACACACCCATACAAACACACACACACACACACAGACACACACACACACACACCCATACAAACACATACCCATACAAACACACACATACACACTGAAAAAAAGCCTCCGATAGAGGTGCCGGTTTAAAATACAGGTACAACTGTCCCATTGTCCCATTGTCCCAGTGTCCCAGTTAGAGGACATAGAGTGACCAGTTGGAGACAGAGAAACAATTCACACTTTTAATACCACACTCAATACAGACACACACACAGCGAACAGGAAGGACTCATGTTGAAACTGTCTAGTGTAAGTGATGTGATTGTCAAAGACACACTAACACCAGTTGGGAATGTCCAGAGGCAACATTGTTCATGGGGAAAGGGTCCAGACGTGAGTTGAGTTGGAGGACAGCAGTTTATCGAGCTGCTAGATGTTCTTTACCATTCGGCCATCAGATTTGCCACCAAATCTATGCTCCTCTGTAAACTGGTCATCTCTGAATACATGTCGCAAGACCCACTGGTTGATGCTTATTTATAAAACCCTCTTAGGCCTCACTCCCTCCTATCTGAGATATCTACTGCAGCCCTCATCCTCCATATACAACACCCGTTCTGGCAGTCACATTCTGTTAAAGGTCCCCAAAGCACACACATCCTTGGGTCGCTCGTCTTTTCAGTTCTCTGCAGCTAGCAACTGGAACAAGCTGCAACAAACACTCAAACTGGACAGTTTTATCTCAATCTCTTCATTCAAAGACTCAATCATGGACACTCTTACTGACAGTTGTGGCTGCTTTGCGTGGTGTATTGTTGTCTCTACCTTCTTGCCCTTTGTGCTGTTGTCTGTGCCCAATAATGTTTGTACCATGTTTTGTGCTGCTACCATGTTGTGTTGCTACCATGTTGTTGTCATGTTGTGTTGCTACCATGCTGTGTTGTCATGAGTTGCTGACTTGCTATGTTGTTGTCTTTAGGTCTCTCTTTATGTAGTGTTGTGATGTCTCTCTTGCCGTGATGTGTGTTTTGTCTTATATTTCTATGTTATTTATTTTTGTATTAAAATGTTTAATCCCAGCCCCCGTCCCCGCAGGATGTTTTTTGCCTTTTAGTAGGCTGTCATTGTAAATAAGAATTTGTTCTAAACGGACTTGCCTAGTTAAATAAAGGTTAAATATAACTTTTTAAATATAGAGGTTGTCTCAGCCTGCCATCCTGGAAACAGCTGAAGAGTTGAGAGGCAGAGTGGGGTTCTGCTGCTCCCGGGCTAGACCACTGGTTGGCTGACCAGGTCCACTGACTCTGTTCCCTGGTGTGAAATGGCCTTCTGATGCAGGACAATTGGTCGCCTACCTCAGCTGTAAGAAGTCACAAAGTTTGTCTCTACGTCCCAGGGCCAGAGAGAGGGTTTGAGAGAGGTTTTTCTACTGCTGCCCCAAAATGTATGAAGTAGATTTTGAACTCAGAAGAAACCCTCTTGTGCAGGCATGGCTGTGTCCCCAGTTTCCGGTTTGTGAAGGCCAGTGATTTTAAGACACTGGAGGAGGCAGGAGTCCCGCAGCCCCATGTCGCCACCCGTTCCATGGCATGGAGGGGGCGGGTAGTGAGGGTCAAGGTACTCACAGTGTCTGTGAGGCTGGACTGCCCAGCTTGAGTCATGCCATGCTGCTAGAGGTGTCCAGGCTGGTGGAGGAGGCCATCCCACCAGGTCAGGCCAGGTATCTTCAGCCAGAACAGGACAAGCGCACTGGTTAGGTGGAGGCTCTCATATGGGGGCTAGATGTGCATCCTGGTTCGGAGCCAGAGGCAGGTCGGGTCTGGTAACAGCAGGTTGACCAGGAGAGACTCAGGCTGTGTCGGTTGGGGTGCCAGCTGAGTGGCTGCAGGGCTGACTGGCAGTCTGCAGGTTGACCAGGAGAGACTCAGGCTGTGTCGGTTGGGGTGCCAGCTGAGTGGCTGCAGGGCTGACTGGCAGTCTGCAGGTTGACCAGGAGAGACTCAGGCTGTGTCGGATGGGGTGCCAGCTGAGTAGCTGCAGTGCTGACTGGCAGTCTGCAGGTTGAGCAGGTTGGAGCTCTGCCACTTGCTGGACTGGCTGCAGGGCTGACTGGCAGTCTGCAGGTTGAGCAGGTTGGAGCTCTGCCACTTCCTGGACTGGCTGCAGGGCTGACTGGCAGTCTGCAGGTTGAGCAGGTTGGAGCTCTGCCACTTCCTGGACTGGCTGCAGGGCTGACTGGCAGTCTGCAGGTTGAGCAGGTTGGAGCTCTGCCACTTGCTGGACTGGCTGCAGGGCTGACTGGCAGTCTGCAGGTTGAGCAGGTTGGAGCTCTGCCACTTGCTGGACTGGCTGCAGGGCTGACTGGCAGTCTGCAGGTTGAGCAGGTTGGAGCTCTGCCACTTGCTGGACTGGCTGCAGGGCTGACTGGCAGTCTGCAGGTTGAGCAGGTTGGAGCTCTGCCACTTGCTGGACTGGCTGCAGGGCTGACTGGCAGTCTGCAGGTTGAGCAGGTTGGAGCTCTGCCACTTCCTGGACTGGCTGCAGGGCTGACTGGCAGTCTGCAGGTTGAGCAGGTTGGAGCTCTGCCACTTCCTGGACTGGCTGCAGGGCTGACTGGCAGTCTGCAGGTTGAGCAGGTTGGAGCTCTGCCACTTCCTGGACTGGCTGCAGGGCTGACTGGCAGTCTGCAGGTTGAGCAGGTTGGAGCTCTGCCACTTCCTGGACTGGCTGCAGGGCTGACTGGCAGTCTGCAGGTTGAGCAGGTTGGAGCTCTGCCACTTGCTGGACTGGCTGCAGGGCTGACTGGCAGTCTGCAGGTTGAGCAGGTTGGAGCTCTGCCACTTCCTGGACTGGCTGCAGGGCTGACTGGCAGTCTGCAGGTTGAGCAGGTTGGAGCTCTGCCACTTGCTGGACTGGCTGCAGGGCTGACTGGCAGTCTGCAGGTTGAGCAGGTTGGAGCTCTGCCACTTGCTGGACTGGCTGCAGGGCTGACTGGCAGTCTGCAGGTTGAGCAGGTTGGAGCTCTGCTACTTCCTGGACTGGCTGCAGCACCGGAGAGCTCCGGCTTACTCCAAAATGAAGGTGCTGGTTTAGGTAAGGGATGATTGCTCTGGATACCCGGTTAGAGGCACAATGACGAACAGGACACAGATTCAAGTTCAATCCTTTAATTGCCTCAGGCACCGAATTGGTGTTCTATTTTTTTTTACTTACACACACACACACACACACACACACACACACACACACACACACACACACACACACAATGTATACTGCATAAGCTCTATGTGCTTGTGTGTATATGCGCATGTGTCTATAACTGTTTATGTCTGTGCAAAGTAGGCCTACCTGCTGGTGTTTCTCAAACTCCAGTTTGATGGGGGACTTGATGCAGTTGCAAGTATCCTGGTAGGTCTGTCTGAGGGCCAGGTTCATCAGGTGCTTATGGTACGCTCCAGCCAGGTTACCACACGTAAAGATAATGATGTTAGCCAGGATCTGATAGAGGAGAGGAGAGGAGGGGTAGGGGAGACGAGAGGAGAGGAGAGGAGAGGAGAGGAGAGGAGAGGAGAGGAGAGGAGAGGAGAGGAGAGGAGAGGTAGGGGAGAGGTAGGGGAGACGAGAGGAGAGGAGAGGAGAGGAGAGGAGAGGAGAGGAGAGGTAGGGGAGATGAGAGGAGAGGAGAGGAGAGGAGAGGAGAGGAGAGGAGAGGAGAGGAGAGGAGAGGAGAGGAGAGGAGAGGAGAGGAGAGGAGAGGAGAGGGAATAAAATAGCCTTAGTCCTCCTAAGAGAAAATTCTTATTCACAGACTGAATACATTTTACAGACTGAATACATTTTACCAGACAACCAATCTAACAAACCCACACCCAGACATTACCATTGCCATTCCTGACTTGCCGAGCTAAATAAAGGTCAAATAAAAAAATACAAATATAAAAATATCAAGGTGGACTTTATTTAACTAATTATGTGACTTCTGAAGGTGATTGGTTGGCTTTATTTAACTAATTATGTGACTTCTGAAGGTGATTGGTTGGCTTTATTGAACTAATTATGTGACTTCTGAAGGTGATTGGTTGGCTTTATTGAACTAATTATGTGACTTCTGAAGGTGATTGGTTGGCTTTATTTAACTAATTATGTGACTTCTGAAGGTGATTGGTTGGCTTTATTTAACTAATTATGTGACTTCTGAAGGTGATTGGTTGGCTTTATTTAACTAATTATGTGACTTCTGAAGGTGATTGGTTGGCTTTATTTAACTAATTATGTGACTTCTGAAGGTGATTGGTTGGCTTTATTTAACTAATTATGTGGCTTCTGAAGGTGATTGGTTGCACCAGATCTTATTTAGGGGCTTCATAGCAAAACGGTTGAATACATATGCACACACCACTTTTCACTTTTCCATTTTCAACTATTTTGTGTATGTCCATTACATGAAATCCAAATAAAAATCTATTTCAATAACAGGTTGTAATACAACAAACGAGGAAAAACGCCAAGGGGGATGAATACTTTTGCAAGGTGCTGTATTAGCCTTCTGACTACAATGAAGAGCAAGACGTGCCGCTCTGTTCTGGGCCAGCTGCAGCTTCACTAGGTCTTTCTTTACAGCACTTGACCATATGACTGGACAATAATCACGATAAGATAAAACTAGAGCCTGTAGGACTTGCTTTGTGGATTGTGGTGTAAAAAAAGCAGAGCATCTCTTTATTGAGGACAAACCTCTCCCCATCTTTACAACCATTGAATCTATATATTTTTTACCATGACCAGCTAAGGTGACACCAAGTAATTTAGTCTCCTCAACTTGTTCAACAGCCACACCATTCATTACCAGATTCAGCTGAGGTCTAGAACTTAGGGAATGATTTGTACCAAATAAAATGCTCTTAGTTTTAGAGATGTTCAGGATCAGGATTTATTTTTTAAATAAAATTATTATTTTTTAACCCTTTTTCTCCCCAATTACATGGTAACCAATTGTTAGTCGTTACTGTCTTGTCTCACAGTGGCCTCACACATCAGACACCCCCTAACTGACTGATGCATGGGCCTCATACAGACATGAGGAAACTTCGGTCAGCTGGTGGGAAAGAAGGGGTATAGAAGAACACAGATGCTATTGGAGACTTTAATAAAATACTGAAAGAGTCACATGTGAATGACTCAATCAAGAGAAATGCAAATCCCCCCCACTCTCTCTCTAACATACACACAGAGGAGACTCACAAAGATAAACTCAGTGTCTGACGCCAGTGCAGATGAAGTCTTCTATAATCTAATAACCCAATGTCCATCTATACAACTCAATAACACATGATTGCCCCATAAACCTGCCCTAGTACACACATCTTGTTCATGTAGTTTGCCACTATGTCAACATCAGGCTCATCAAAGCTCTGTAAATGAATAGACATGGGTCTTCAGAAGACCAGGCAATACGTGTGTTTAATACATGTTTATTTACAGAGACATGTAAAGGGTTTTTCCAGTAGACCATGGTGTTTGTGTGTGTGACTGTGTGTGTGTGTGCACACGCAAGCACCCTGAGAGGGATAGAGATTGGCTGAGGTTGTGTGTACCTGTGTGTGCATGTGCACGTGCCAGCCTACCTGCATGCATACCTATGTCACAGACTTTGTGGGTAACATCCAAGCCTTTTATTTCTGGCTATGTGAAAATTGTTAGCATTGACATACTGATGCATTAAGTTCTGTTGTACCTTCACTGACCTAGCTAGCTTCGATAGAGCAGGACATTATGCCCAGTTCATTTATTCCTCGGCAGCATCAAAGATGGCATCCTATTCCCTATGTTGTGCACTACGTTTGACCAGGGCCTGTAGAGAATAGGATGCTATTTGGCACACAGGCTCAGCCTCTAGCCCCAGCTCTCAGAGTAGCTATTCATTTAGACTGAGAGCTCTACTCTGGTAATGAGGAGCGTACTGAGGGCCCACACAGAGCAGAGAGAGAGAGAGAGAGATCGGGAGGAGAGAGAGAGAGAGAGATCGGGAGGAGAGAGAGAAGGGTACAAACAGAGAGAGCCGCTGGATAGAAGCAGGTTGATGTTGATTGTCTTGCACTGGAGGCAGAACTGAGTGATTTCCAGTAGATGGGCCAACTGTCAAAATGGGTTATATCATAAAAATGTATGAAAATCAAATGTATGTGTGTGTATGTGGTGTGTGTGAGTGTGTGCTTTGAATCTGTGTGTGTGTTTATGTTTAAATGTGTGTGTGTGTGTGTGTGTGTGTGTGTGTGTGTGTGTGTGTGTGTGTGTGTGTGTGTGTGTGTGTGTGTGTGTGTGTGTGTGTGTGTGTGTGTGTGTGTGTGTGTGTGTGTGTGCGTGTGTGTATACCCTTACCTGCCACACCAGTGGTTCCAAGGCTTCTGCAGTAAACGCCAGACACACACTGAGTGTGATTGTGTGTGATAAACATGTGATGATGCTGGCTAGGACTGCTCCCCTCATGGAGAACGGCAGCATGGTGTAGACCACAAACACTATGAACAGGAAGAAGGACACCTGGGAGAGAGGAAGACACAGGATGTTACCGGGGGAAACTTTAACATGTTACACCACAAACACTGTGAATAGGAAGAAGGGAGAAAGGAAGTAGGAAGTCATAGGGAGATTCTCAATTGGACAAAAGTTTGTCCTCTCCTCGACTCCTCCATCCTCCTTTCTTCTGTGATCCGGAAACCAAATAAGTGGTTGAGTGGTCGAGGGGATTGTCAATTCGTTAGTAGGCAAACGAAGGAGTCTGCTCCACTCCTCAATTACCTTCTTTGACAGAGGACGCACAAGAGCGTCCTCACGGCATCTAGCACAGTGTTTTACAATATGCCACACACCTTTGAATCAGCTGTTGTTTTCTTGATGGAGAAAAGCATGCACACATTTAAAAACAATACTCTACTTAATGTTTATCTATACAATGTCTGCCACAACTAGCTACATTTGTTGTATCACTTTACACATTTATTTTGGGATCCACCCAGGTTAACATCCTTTGTCTGAAGACGCGTGGGTCGAGAAGGAGAGTCTAATTTCATACAAGCGCATCTGTTTCCAGAAGATGGAGGTGAGCAAAACCAATTGAGATTCTCCCCATTAAATATTACAGGGAGACACTTTAGCATGTTACACGATGACATCCTGGGAGAGAGGAAGTAATGGAACATTCCAAGAAGTCACTTCTGTCACTGCACTATGTTCCACCAGGCATCAGCACAAACTTTTCTCTGACTCTTAAATGTTTGGTCTACTACATAAATCATGACTAGGGTTACAAAATTCTGCAGACTTATCCAGAAATACCCCGTTTTCCAGAAATTCTGGTTGCATGATTCCGGATTTCCTGCTGATTCCTGGAATCTTCCAAACATCATTTTTGGGAAAACCCCTGAATTTTGGGAAAGTTAACAGAATTTTGCAACCCTAATCATGAATCACGTGTGTGCATTAGCCTACTGAGCTAAATCCTTAGGCAAGTTTGCTCATTATACAACATTAGTTTGGGGAACCTTTTGCAGCACAGAGTTAATAACAGCCTAAATCATACCACGTTATAGTTATAGCACTAATGATATACCAGGATCAGAACAGGAAAGGAGGAGCTGGACACAGGAACTAAACAAACAGATAAGGAGGTCATGGCTCAGAGCGTATCCCATCACAACCCATGGCCCTGACTCCATGGACACGAACCAAGACCTCACTAACAGGAAGTGGTGTCTGACAGGGACAGGAAGTAGGAAGTGGAATAGGACGTCAACAAAGGGTCACGGTGAGTGTCTATATCACAGTAGTTCAAAGGGTTCAGGAAAGACAGAGAGATGACAGACACTATGACTACTAGAGGGATAGAGGGATATTGTGCAGAGATTTGATTTGATTTACTAGGATTCCCATCAGACGACGCCAATGGTGACAGCTAATCTTACTGTTGTCCGACATTTAACGAAAAAGACATTAACAGACAAAAGACTTACAATTTACATACATTAAAAAACTAACATGTAGTGTGTGTGCACCTGTCAGTTCCACATACATGTCAGTACATACACACAACAAGTAGGTCAAATGGGGGAGACTGTTGTGCCGTGAGCTGTTGCTTAATTGGGTTTTTTGAAACCAGGTTTGCTGTTCACTTGAGCTATACAAGATGGAAGGGTGTTCCATGCACTCATGGCTCTGTGTAATACTGTACATTTCCTTGAATTTCTTCTGGACCTGGGGACTGTGAAAAGATCCCTGATGGCATGCCTGGGGGTGTAACTGTGTGTGTCAGTGCTGTATGTAAGTTGACTATGCAATGGTATTTCCATAAAAACAAGAAGTGACGCAGTCAGTCTTTCCTCAACTCTTAGACAAAACAGACGGACATGTATAATATTAATGCAGTGGTTTGTGAAAGTATTCACCCCCTTGGCATTTTTCCTGTTTTGTTGCCTTACAACCTGGAATTTAAGATAGATTTTTGGGGGGTTTGTATCATTTGATTTACACAACATGCCTACCACTTTGAAGATGCAAAATATTTTTTATTGTGGAACAAACAAGAAATAAGAAAGAAAATATAGAAAGCTTGAGCTGTGCATAACTATTCACCCCCCCAAAAGTCAATACTTTATAGAGCCACCTTTTGCAGCAATTACAGCTGCAAGTCTCTTGGGGTATGTCTCTATAAGCTTGGCACATCTAGCCACTGGGATTTTTGCCCATTCTTCAAGGCAAACCTGGTCCAGCTCCTTCAAGTTGGATGGGTTCCACTGGTGTACCGCAATCTTTAAGTCATACCACAGATTCTCAATTGGATTGAAGTCTGGGGTTTGCCGCTTGCTTGCTTGGTGGTTGGTGCATGGTGGTGCCCCTTGCTTAGTGGCGTTGCAGACTCTAGGACCTTTCAGAACAGGTGTATATATACTGAGATCATGTGACAGATCATGTGACACTTAGATTGCACACAGGTGGACTTTATTTAACTAATTATGTGACTTCTGAAGGTAATTGGTTGCACCAGGTCTTATTTAGGGGCTTCATAGCAAAAGGGTTGAATACATATGCACACACCACTTTTCTGTTTAAAAAATTAATAATTTTGAAACAAGTTTATTTTTTCTAGGTCTCAGCAGTTATTTCACTGTAGAGCCTCTAGCCCTGCTCAATATGACTTAACCAACCATGTTATCCCACCTCCTACATATGCGATGACATCACCTGGTTTAAACATCTCTAGAGACTATATCTCTCTCTTCATTACTCAATGCCTAGGTTTACCTCCAATGTATTCACATCCTACCTTACCTTTGTCTGTACACTATGCCTTGAATCTATGCTATCGTGCCCAGAAACCTGCTCCCTTTACTCTCTGTTCTGAACGTGCTAGATGGCCAGTTCGTATAGCCTTTAGCCATACCCTTATCCTACTTCTCCTCTGTTCCTCTGGTGATGTAGAGGTTAATCCAGGCCCTGCAGTGCCTAGCTCCACTCCTACTCCCCAGGTGCTCTCATTTGTTGACTTCTGTAACCGTGAAAGTCTTGGTTTCATGCATGTTAACATTAGAAGCCTACTCCCTAAGTTTGTTTTACTCACTGCTTTAGCACACTCTGCCAACCTGGATGTCTGAATCCTGACTTAGGAAAACCACCAAAAACCATCACTAACTATAACATTTTCCGCCAAGATAGAACTGCCAAAGGGGGCGGTGTTGCAATCTACTGCAAAGATAGCCTGCAGAGTTCTGTATTACTATCCAAGTATGTACCCAAATAATTCGAGCTTCTACTTATAAAAATGCACCTTTCTAGAAACAAGTCTCTCACTGTTGCCGCTTGCTATAGACCTCCCTCTGCCCCCAGCTGTGCCCTTGATACCATATGTGAATTGATTTCCCCCCATCTATCTTCTGAGCTTGTGCTACTAGGTGACCTAAACTGGGACATTCTTAACACACCGGCCATCCTACAATCCAAGCTTGATGCCCTCAATCTCACACAAATTATCAAACTCCAAATCCATAAACACAGGCACCCTCATAGATCTCACCCTAACTAACTCGCCCTCCAAATGCACCTCTGCTGTTTTCAATCAAGATCTCAGTGATCACTGCCTAATTGCCTGCATCCGTAATGGGTCTGCGACCAAACGACCACCCCTCATCACTGTCAAACGCTCCCAAAAACACTTCTGCAAGCAGGCCTTTCTAATCAACCTGGCCGGGGTATCCTGGAATGACATTGACCTCATCCTGTCAGTAGATGATGCCTGGCTATTCTTTAAAAGTGCCTTCCTCACCATCTTAAATAAGCATGCCCCATTCAAAAAATTGAGAACTAGGAATAGATAGAGTCCTTGGTTCACTCCAGACCTGTCTGCTCTTGACCAGCACAAAATCATCCTGTGGCGTTCTGCATTAGCATCGAATAGCCCCCGTGATATGTAACTTTTCAGGGAAGTTAGGAACAAATATACACAGGCAGTTAGGAAAGCTAAGGCTAGCTTTTTCAAACAGAAATTTGCATCCTGGAGTACTAATTCAAAAAAGTTCTGGGAAACTGTCAAGTCCATGGAGAATAAGAGCACCTAACCTAATAACAGATTACCGACCATCTCGAATCCCACCGTACCTTCTCCGCTATGCAATCTGGTTTCAGAGCTGGTCATGGGTGCACCTCAGCCACGCCTAAGGTCCTAAACGACATCATAACCACCATCGATAAGAGACATTACTGTGCAGCCGTATTCATCGACCTGGCCAAGGCTTTCGACTCTGTCAATCACCACATTCTTATTGGCAGACTCGAAAGCCTTGGTTTCTCAAATGATTGCCTTGCCTGGTTTACCAACTACTTCTCTGATAAAGTTCCGTGTGTCAAATCGGAGGGCCTGTTGTCCGGATCTCTGGCAGTCTCTATGGGGGTGCCACAGGGTTCAGTCCTAAGGCCGACTCTCTTCTCTGTTTGCATCGATGATGTTGCTCTTGTTGCTGGTGATTCTCTGATACACCTCTACGCAGACGACACCATTCTGTATACTTCTGGCCCCTCTTTGGACACTGTGTTAACTAACCTCCAAATGAGCTTCAATGCCATACAACACTCCTTCCGTGGCCTCCAACTGCTCTCAAATGCAAGAAAAACTAAATGCATGCTTTTCAACCGTTCACTGCCAGGACCTGCTCGCCCGTCCAGCATCACTACTCTGGACGGCTCTGACTTAGAATATGTGGACAACTACAAATACCTAGGTGTCTGGTTAGACTGTAAACTCTCCTTCCAGACTCACATTAAGCATCTCCAATCCAAAATTAAATCTAGAATCAGCTTCCTATATCGCAACAAAGTATCCTTCACTCATGCGGTCAAACATACCCTCGTAAAACTGACCATCCTACCGATCCTCGACTTCGGTGATGTCATCTATAAAATAGCTTCCAACACTCTACTCAACAAACTGGATGCAGTCTATCAAAACCCCATATACTACCCACCATTGCGACCTGTACGCTCTCGTTGGTTGGCCCTCGCTTCATACTCGTCACCAAACCCACTGGCTACAGGTTATCTACAAGTCTCTGTTAGGTAAAGCCCTGCCTTATCTCAGCTCACTGGTCACCATAGCAGCATCCACTCGTAGCACGCGCTCCAGCAGGTGTATCTCACTGGTCACCCCCAAAGCCAATTCCTCCTTTGGTCGTCTTTCCTTCCAGTTCTCTGCTGCCAATGACTGGAACAAACTGCAAAACTCAGAGACTCACATCTCCCTCACTAGCTTTAAGCACCAGCTGTCAGAGCAGCTCACAGATCACTGCACCTGTACATAGCCAATCTGTAAACAGCCCATCTATCTACCTACCTCATCCCCATACTGTATTTATTTATTTATCTTGCTCCTTTGCACTCTACTTGCACATTTATCTTCTGCACATCAACCATTCCAGTGTTTAATTGCTATATTGTAATTACTTCGCCACCATGGCCTGTTTATTGCCTTAACTCCCTTATCTCACCTCATTTGTACACACTGTATATACTTTTTTGTTTTCTTTTGTTCTACTGTATTATTGACTGTTTTGTTTATTCCATGTGTAACTCTGTGTTGTTGTATGTGTCAAATTGCTATGCTTTATCTTGGCCAGGTCGCAGTTGCAAATGAGAACTTGTTCTCAACTAGCCTACCTGGTTAAATAAAGGTGAAATAAAATAAAATAACTTACTAAATCAAAATTGTATTTGGTCAAACAAAATTTTTTCCAACGGTTTGCTAAGAGCTGGCAGCAATCTGATAGGTCTGCTGTTAGAATCTGTAAAGGCCACTTTACCATTCTATGGTAGCGGAATGACTTTGGCTACCCTCCAGGCCTGAGGACAAAGACTTTCATCTAGGCTCAGATTAAAGATATGACAGATAGGAGTGGCTATAGAGTCAGCTACTATCCTCAGTAGCTTTCCATCTAAGTTGTCAATGCCAGGAAGTTTGTCATTATTGATCGATAACAATATTTTTTCCACCTCTCCCACAGAGAGAGAGAGAGAGAGAGAGAGAGAGAGAGAGAGATGTTGAAAGAGAGGGAATTTTTGGAGGTTGAAAGTGACAGTGACACTATCCAGCCCAGCCGTTTTCCAACAAGAGATGCAATTCTTACCACCAAGCCTGACCTTGACTTAAACCCAAACATTAATTAAGAACAAATAGCTTTGGTGCTGCTAGCTCATCATTTCTGCTGATATTGACATTGTTTCTGTTCTTAAATGGCCATTTAGTGACAAACAGCAATGTGAGAAGGGATGTGGATGTTTTATTGTTGTTGTTTTACTGTTGACGGTTGGTTTTCTCATCCTTTATTTGCTACAGTTAAACGTTAGATGGTCTACTTTTCTAAGTTTATATATTGTTTTCTCTCCCATCATGCTCCCTTTCTCCATCTCCTCTCTCCCACCCCTTCTCTCTCCTTCCCGCAAGCCAGCCAGCCGGGTCAGAATGAGGGAGGGATGTGATGGTACCAGGTGTCTGGAGCTCTGGTCCAATCTGGCTTCCACTAATACCTGCTCTCTCCTGGGAGATTCAATCAGGTCCAGACACAACCAACTCCTCAGCTGAAAGGGCTGCTGTGGGTGTGTGTTTATGTGTGTGACAGATTGTGTGTGTGACTGTTACTAAGCAGAACATAACCTGTTCTAAACTTTCAGATTCTCTCTCTCTCCACACCCCTCTCTTTCCGTCTCTCCCTCCCTCCCTACTCTCTCTCTCT
The DNA here is from genome assembly GCF_013265735.2 of Oncorhynchus mykiss. Classification (NCBI taxonomy): domain Eukaryota; kingdom Metazoa; phylum Chordata; class Actinopteri; order Salmoniformes; family Salmonidae; genus Oncorhynchus; species Oncorhynchus mykiss. Next base: position 22,472,456 of record NC_050572.1, read on the forward strand.
CTCTCTCTCTCTCTCTCTCTCTCTCTCTCTCTCTCTCTCTCTCTCTCTCTCTGTTTGAGAACAGACTGTAGTCGCAGCAGTAGTTGCAGACAGTGTTATTTAGCTCAGTGTGTTCCATCAGTATGGTTGAGAGTGTACTTCCTCCTGGCTCCAGGCTGATTGGCTCACAGTAAAGAGACATTTTTCTCATTCTTCTAGTCTGAGGCATTTACCATCATCCTCACAGGACACCTGGGTGGTGTTCTATACCTGAACTACCTGTCATATAAGAACACTCGTTCTCCTTCAATACGTTTCCTCCTTAAGGTGCCTACTGAGAATGTGGAATTAACCACTAGAGTAATGATATGAGATTAGTGTCTGTGTAAGAAGGAGACAGGAAGAGAGAGAGGTAGAGAGGGGTAGAGAGGGAGAGAGAGAGAGAGAGAGAGAGAGAGAGAGAGAGAGAGAGGTAGAGAGGGAGAGAGGGAGAAAGAGAGAGAGAAAGAGAGAGAGAGAGAGAGAGAGATAGATGGAGAGGGGTAGAGAGAGAGAGGTAGAGAGGGAGAAAGAGAGAGAGAAAGAGAGAGAGAGAGAGAGATAGGTAGAGAGGGAGAGAGGGAGAGGGAGGGAGAGAGAGAAAGAGAGAGAGAGAGGGGGAGAGTGGTAGAGAGGGAGAGAGAGAGAGAGAGAGAGAGGTAGAGAGGGAGAGAGGGAGAAAGAGACAGAGAGAGAAAGAGAGAGAGAGAGAGAGAGAGATAGAGGGAGAGGGGTAGAGAGAGAGAGGTAGAGAGGGAGAGAGGGAGAAAGAGAGAGAGAAAGAGAGAGAGAAAGAGATAGGTAGAGAGGGAGAGAGGGAGAGGGAGAGAGAGAGAGAAAGAGAGAGAGAGAGGGAGAGGGGTAGAGAGAGAGAGGAGAGAGGGGGGGGGGAGAGAGAGAAAGAGGACAGGAAATAGCTGAAAGACCCTTGCAGAAAAAACACCTGATTTCATGTGAAAAATCGAATGTAGTAAGAGAGAAAGAGAAAGAGAGTCATTGAGCAGAATAGGTTGTTTAATAATGCAGTATGATTATGCTCTCACAGATGGAGAGATGGATAAAAATATCTCCACCACGATGATGGAAGAGTGAGGGAGAGAAGCTAGGAGAAGGAGAGGGGTATGCGGGAGGGAGAGAAGCAGTGCCGCCTCTAGCCTTTTGAGGGCCCTAAGCGAGATTTGGTTGGGGGGGCCCCCCTACGTCGCGGGAAAAACCTTTTAGTGCCCCCACTTTTGTATTTTCTTTGTATTTGAAAGTTAATTTCTTGCAATTCTACACATTTACCATGGGGTGTAGAGAAAGTGTTGCAGTTTAAAAGCATATTTTCTGCAATTTACACATTTTGCTATGATTTATGCCACATTCATATGATATACAGTGCCTTGCGAAAGTATTCGGCCCCCTTGAACTTTGCGACCTTTTGCCACATTTCAGGCTTCAAACATAAAGATATAAAACTGTATTTTTTTGTGTAGAATCAACAACAAGTGGGACACAATCATGAAGTGGAACGACATTTATTGGATATTTCAAACTTTTTTAACAAATCCAAAACTGAAAAATTGGGCGTGCAAAATTATTCAGCCCCCTTAAGTTAATACTTTGTAGCGCCACCTTTTGCTGCGATTACAGCTGTAAGTCGCTTGGGGTATGTCTCTATCAGTTTTGCACATCGAGAGACTGACATTTTTTCCCCATTCCTCCTTGCAAATCAGCTCGAGCTCAGTGAGGTTGGATGGAGAGCATTTGTGAACAGCAGTTTTCAGTTCTTTCCACAGATTCTCGATTGGATTCAGGTCTGGACTTTGACTTGGCCATTCTAACACCTGGATATGTTTATTTTTGAACCATTCCATTGTAGATTTTGCTTTATGTTTTGGATCATTGTCTTGTTGGAAGACAAATCTCCGTCCCAGTCTCAGGTCTTTTGCAGACTCCATCAGGTTTTCTTCCAGAATGGTCCTGTATTTGTCTCCATCCATCTTCCCATCAATTTTAACCATCTTCCCTGTCCCTGCTGAAGAAAAGCAGGCCCAAACCATGATGCTGCCACCACCATGTTTGACAGTGGGGATGGTGTGTTCAGCTGTGTTGCTTTTACGCCAAACATAACGTTTTGCATTGTTGCCAAAAAGTTCAATTTTGGTTTCATCTGACCAGAGCACCTTCTTCCACATGTTTGGGGTGTCTCCCAGGTGGCTTGTGGCAAACTTTAAACGACACTTTTTATGGATATCTTTAAGAAATGGCTTTCTTCTTGCCACTCTTCCATAAAGGCCAGATTTGTGCAATATACGACTGATTGTTGTCCTATGGACAGAGTCTCCCACCTCAGCTGTAGATCTCTGCAGTTCATCCAAAGTGATCATGGGCCTCTTGGCTGCATCTCTGATCAGTCTTCTCCTTGTATGAGCTGAAAGTTTAGAGGGACGGCCAGGTCTTGGTAGATTTGCAGTGGTCTGATACTCCTTCCATTTCAATATTATCGCTTGCACAGTGCTCCTTGGGATGTTTAAAGCTTGGGAAATCTTTTTGTATCCAAATCCAGCTTTAAACTTCTTCACAACAGTATCTCGGACCTGCCTGGTGTGTTCCTTGTTCTTCATGATGCTCTCTGCGCTTTTAACGGATCTCTGAGACTATCACAGTGCAGGTGCATTTATACGGAGACTTGATTACACACAGGTGGATTGTATTTATCATCATTAGTCATTTAGGTCAACAGTGGATCATTCAGAGATCCTCACTGAACTTCTGGAGAGAGTTTGCTGCACTGAAAGTAAAGGGGCTGAATCATTTTGCACACCCAATTGTTCAGTTTTTGATTTGTTAAAAAAGTTTGAAATATCCAATAAATGTTGTTCCACTTCATGATTGTGTCCCACTTGTTGTTGATTCTTCACAAAAAAAGACAGTTTTATATCTTTATGTTTGAAGCCTGAAATGTGGCAAAAGGTCGCAAAGTTCAAGGGGGCCGAATACTTTCGCAAGGCACTGTATGTGTAAAAGTGACTAACAAAATCAACGGTGGCGCCCTGTAGGTCAGGGCCCCTGAATGCAAGACCCGCGTGGCCGGTCGGTAATTTGGTGATGATAAGGCCTACTATAAGGTTTATATAGCTGGCTAGAATACCTTGCCTAGCAACTTAAAAATGTTAGCTGAACTCGGCTAATTGAGTGACTGACATAACAAGTGGAAAACTGCTGATGCACTACCCAACTGAGTTCCTTTTTGGTCGGGGGCCCTTAGCAGACGCGGGGCACTACTCTCCATGAGTAGTCTGCTAAAGGGAAGAGGAGGCTCTGGAGAGAAGGATGCAGAGAGGGGGAGGGAATAAGAGAAACAGAGGGTGAGGGAGGGATGGAGAGAAGGTAGGAGAAGGAAAGGGGGCACAAGGTTGAGAGAAGGAGGGAGGAGAGGAACAGAAGGGGAAGGAGGGATGGAGAGAAGGTAGGAGAAGGAGAGGGGGAGTGACAGTGAGAGAGGGATAAATGGAAGGAGACCAGGGAGAATGAGGTAAAGTGGCAGAGGGATATAAAGTAAATAGAATTTTAGAAATAAGGAGAGAGAGAGAGACGCGGGGGGACTGGGAAAAAGATCAAATGAAAAGTAAATTGGAAAAGAGAGAGGGAAGGAAGGAGGGAGATAAGGAGGGGGAAGAGTAAAGTGAATGGGCCTGAAAGGTAATGTATCTGTCTCCTGATCTCTCACCTTCTGTGGCTTAGCCTAACACTTAATCACACATGAGGAACACTCACGGTAAAGGACACACACTCACACACAGACACACAAACACACGAAAGCAGGTAGCCTAGAAGTTAGAGAGGACAATCGCCGGTTTGAATCCCAGTTCTGATGTAGTAAACAGTAATCAAAGATGGCATCTCCAGCCGCTGTGGTTTTGAGCAAGGCACTCAATCCTTAAAAAAAAAACAGTTCCAGCAGCAATGAACCGTGGCTAACCCTGTGGTCCCAAACTCTTGTATGTGTGTCTCAAGGGATTGGTTGAAAAGCAAAAGAGCAACATTTCTCCTTTAAAGACCAATGGACAATAAAGTATTAATGAACAATATTTTTCTTCTTCTACACAAACACACAACGCTGTCCAATATGCACGCCAGACATGCTCGCGCACGAGTGCACCCCCCCCCCCCCCCCCCCCCCCACCTCACCTGGTCCCAAGGACAGAGGATCCCCCCGGAGAACATGAAGAGGTAACCCATGGCAACCAGGCAGGCCCATATAAGGAGGGAGAAGAGGCGGAGCATGCGGTTGAAGACGGACTCTATGCAGACCAGGATGAAGATGGAGAGGAAGAGGAAGAGGGTGGTGGGCACGGTGATCAGGAACGCTAGGTGGTCCTCCATGTTCTGGAGAGAGAGAGGGGAAGTGAGGGAGAAAGGGAGGAGGGGAGGTGAGGGAGGGAGGGAGTTTAGAAAAAGGAGAGAAAAACGAGACAGAAGCTTTTTGTCTCCTCAATTTCTGAAGGAGACAACTTCACACCGCCTCTCTTTCTCTCGCTCTCTCTTTTGGGTTAGCCTACTAAAAATGCAGGCACTCTTTGTATTGTAATATTTGGGGATAAAAGCATCTGCTAAGTGGTGTATTGTAGACCAGCAGAATTCACATCGCATCACCACACACACACAGAGACAGACAGACAGGCAGTCTGAGCCCAGAGAATGTGCTACTGTGTCACTTCTATCCTCACACTGTCACTGTCAGCATTTAAAATCTGTCAAGGCACATACCAACACATACACATACTCTTTCACTCTCTTACACACACACACATTTTTTTTACTATCCTTGTGGGGAACAAACAATTGATTCCCATTCAAAATCCTATTTTTTCTAACCCTAAACCTAATCCTAGCCCTAAACCTAACCTCTAACCCTAATCCTAACCCTAAACCTAACCTCTAACCCTAAACCTAATCCTAACCCTAAACCTAACCTCTAACAATAATCCTAACCCTAAACCTAACCTCTAACCCTAAACCTAATCCTAACCCTAAAGCTAACCCCTAAGCCTAAAATAGTAAAAAAGTCAAACCAAAAACACACACACACGGTCTCCGTTCATACCCTCCTCCATACTCTGTAATGCATCCATGTCTAATCAAATGTGTACCCAGACTATTTGCATTCCCTCCCCCCCTCTTTTACACTCCTGCTACTCTCTGTTTTTATCTATGCATAAGTCACGTTAATAACTCTACCTACATGTATATGTTACCTCAATTACCTCGACTAACCAGTGCCCCTGCACATTGACTCTGTACACCCTGTATGTAGCCTCGCTATTGTTGTTTTACTGCTGCTCTTTAATTATTTGTTACTTTTATTTTTTTATTTTTTTAGGTGTTTTTCTTAAAACTGCATTGTTGATTAAGGGCTTGTAAGTAAGCATTTCGCTGTGACAAATACAATTTGATTTGATGTCTCATACCCATCTCTGCTCTACTCATCATCACTAGCTGACAGACTCTATCAACGTTCACATGACTCCTTCACCCCTCACCCAGCCATGACCTGTGTGTGTGTCAGTGGCGGTTGGTGCTGTTTAAGATTAGGAAGGACGTTTTTGTTGTTGATGAGCATGGCCTTATTTCTATTACAGCATATTGGATGACTGTCATTCATAGTCCCTTCACCCAGCTCAATGGAACATAACATTGATAGGTTTAGAATACTACATGATACTAACATTTTCCCTATACCCATCATGAGGTTGCTAAAACCTAGCCTATGAATTTACAACGTAGGATCACGTGTTCAAGTGTTGGATAGCCATAGCCAGTTAGCTAACATAGCATCTCTATCTGTTTGATCGGGCTGTTTGAGTATGCTAAACTAGCTAGCTACATTCGCTAGCTAGCCGCAATATGTAACTTTTTGAGCGACCCGACCAAATTCACATAGAAATGTGTGTTATGTGTCTAAGAAGCGTAAGATATGTTCGGTTTTGTGTCTTTTACTTTCGGGTTTTGCACACCAGCTTCAAATAGCTGAAAACACAATATTTTGGATTGTGGAAAATATATTTCAGAGTGGTTCAGGTTGTACAATGACTCTCTACACTTGCTTGTTTAATCACAAACTGAAATTAAGAAAATTATTCACATTTTTGCAAACAAGTAAATGGCAGAGTGATTTCTATATAGTGCAAATGAAGTGAAAATGATAGTGAAAAAAAGACAATGAAATATAGCTATGTAACGTGTTCGCTGGGAGTCCGGAAACAAGTACAGGGAGTGAATAGTTTTATAAATAAACATACATGGAACAAAACAAGAAACACGAAAGCGTACAGACTTGAGACACCAAACAGAGTCAATAACGGCAGTTATAGGGAAGGTAACCAGGAAGGTGATGGATTCTAGCTGAGTCTGATGAGGTGCTGGTGCACGTAATAATAAGCAGACTGGTGACCTCGAGTGCCGGTGAGGGAGTATACGTGACAGTACCCTCTCCCTGGTGCGAAGCTCCAGCCGCAGGACCACGACCAGAGCGATGGGAGCCTGACGAACCAGCTGAGGCATGGGAGCCTGACAAGCTGGCTGAGACATGGGAGCTTGCCAGTCCAACATAGTTTTGTGAACCTGTCAAGGTAGCTGAGGCATGGGATCCTGAGGAGCTAGCTGAGGCATCTCCGGTAGCGAAACCTGGAGACAACGTCACCTACAAAACAAAAAACAAAAACACTCCCTGATGCTCCCCTTTGGGGAGGTGTTATTCTGCTGGGAGTCGGGAAGCAAGTACAAGGAGTGAATCATTTAATAAATAAACAAACATGGAACAAAACAAGAAACACAAAAAGCGTACAGACATGAAACACCAACAGAGTCAGTAACGCCAAAGAAAAAAACTAAATGAGTGACAGGGAAGGTAATCAGGAAGGTGATGGAGTCTAGTTGAGTCTGATGAGGCGCTAGTGCACGTAACGATAGTGACAGGTGTGCATAATAATAAGCGGACTGGCGACCTCAAGCGCTGGAGAGGGACTATACTGTACATGACAAGCTAGCTAGCTAGCTCTCTCTCCCTCTCTTGGTTCTCCTTCATTTTTGAAGAAATGAATTTGTTGAAAACTGTTCAACTATTGTCTTTCTCTCTCTTTGAGTGAACTACTCACCACATTTTATGCACTGCAGTACTAGCTAGCTGTAGCTTATGCTTTCAGTACTAGATTCATTCTCTGATCCTTTGATCATTCGGTTAACCACATCTCAGTTCATGCTGCAAGAACTCTGATAGGTTGTAGGACGTCCTCTGGAAGTTGTCATAATTCCTGTGTAAGTCTATGGAAGGGAGTGAGAACCATGAGCCTCCTAGGTTTTGTATTGAGGTTAATGTACCACGAGGAGGACGGAAACTAACTGTCCTTCGGCTACACCATGGTGCTACCCTACTGAGTGCTGTTGAGGCTACTGTAGATCTTCATTGCAAAACAGTGTGTTTTAATCAATTATTTGGTGACATGTGAATATAGTTAGTATAGTTGTATCTAAAAAGGATAACTATATAAAAATTCAAAAAAATTCACTGAGGAAGATGGTCCTCCCCTTCCTCCTCTGGGGAGCCTCAACTGGTGCTTGTGTGTGTGTGCCTGCCTGCGTGGGTGGGTGCATGCCTGTGTGTATGACTGCCTCTCTGTGTACACACGTGAGAAAACATGTACGTGTGTGTGTAAGTGTGTCCACTCCCTCTCATCACAAATACCCAGGTAAAAGTGACAGGCATTGGGTAGTGTCACGAATATTACCGAAGGTGGCTCCCCTTCTTGTTCGGGTGGCGCTCGGCGGTCGTCCTCGCCGGTCTACTAGCTGCCACCGATCCTTTGTTCTGTGTTCGTTTGGTTTTGTCTAATTGGTTTCACCTGTTCCTTGTTTGGTTGTTAGGGTGGGGTTATTTAAGTTTGTTTAGCCCACTTCTGTTTGTGCGGACTTGTTCATCTGTATTTGTGAGTTTGGTTAGTGTTTTGTTGGGTTCTCTCGCTGTCCTAGTATTTCACAATAGGGTACTATTTTGTTTTATAGTTTCACCTGTGTTGGGCATACTATTTTGTTCCTGTGATTTTTTGGACATTAAATCATGTTTTTTCCCGCATCCTTTGCTCTCTGCACCTGATTCCACACCCATTCACTCATTGAGCATTACAGAAGCCCGCACCTACTATGGAGTCAGCAGGAGCAGCGACCACCCCTCTCCCTGCGATGGAGGAGAGAGTCCTTCATCACACGTCCATCCTCCATCGCATCGGATCAGCGATGGATCAAATGATGGAGAGGATGGATCGTTGGGAGAGGAGTGGTCTCCCTACTACCCCACCTACCCTCCCACCAGCAACTCTACCATCTCCCACAGCGGAATCCGGTTCCAGCGCTCCGAGGGAGTACGAAGGAGCGGCGGCGAGGTGCCAGGGATTCCTGCTTCAACTAGATCTCTACCTGGCCACCGTTCGGCCGGCTCCCTCGGACGAGGAGAGCGTGAGTGTCCTCGTCTCTTGCCTCACGGGTAGAGCCCTGGAGTGGGCCAATGCTGTCTGGAACGGGCCGACTCAGCGAGGGGCGACTACCCGGAGTTCACCCGCCGTTTCCGGGCCGTGCTCGATCACCCTCCGGAGGGCCGAGCGGCAGGTGAGAGTTTGTTCCATCTCTGGCAGGGGACGAGGAGCGCGCAGGACTTCGCGCTGGATTTCCGGACCTTGGCCACTGGAGCAGGGTGGAACGACGGGCCCTGATAGACCATTACAGGTGTAGCCTAAGAGAGGACGTCCGCAGGGAGCTGGCTTGTCGGGACACAACGCTCAGCCTGGATGAACTGATAGACCTGTCGATCCAGTTAGACCATCTGCTAGCTGCTCGCGGACGTTCTGAAAGGGTCCTGTTAGTTCCACCTCCTGACCCTCCCGCTCCTATCCCGATGCATCTAGGGAGATCGGAGGAGGAGGCTCCTCCTGTACTAGTTGTGGCCGGAGAGGGCACACTTCAGGTCGGTGCTTGAGGAGTTCATCTGGGAGTCGAGAGGGCAGGCAGAACACTCCTCGGTTACCCCAGGTGAGTCAGCACCACACTCTCCCAGAGTTTCCGGTTGGTCACATGTTTTTATTAATTTGTTTCCTTAAATGTTTTCCCTCTCTCCAGCATAAGGCGCTAGTCAATTCAGGCGCAGCTGGGAACTTTATAGATCGCAGACTCGCTCAGAGGTTGAGTATTCTGTTATTTAAGATAGACCCCCCTTTTCCCGTGCACTCTTTAGATAGTCGACCATTAGGGTCAGGGCTGGTCAGGGAGGCCACAATTCCTTTGGAGATGATTACGCAGGGGAATCATAAGGAGCGGATTAGTCTGTTCCTTATCGATTCACCTGCGTTTCCGGTGGTGCTGGGGATTCCCTGGCTGGCTATTCACAATCCGACGATTTCGTGGAAACAGGGGACTCTCCAGGGGTGGTCTGATGAGTGTTCAGGCAGGTGTGTAGGAGTTTCCATCGGTGCGACAACGGTGGAGAGTCCAGACCAGGTTTCCACCGTGCGCATTCCCGCTGAGTATGCCGATTTGGCTATCGCTTTCAGTAAAAAGAAAGCGACCCAAGAGGAGTCAGGAGTCATGTGTATCCTTTATCCCAGGAGGAGACGTTGGCTATGGAGACATATGTCACGGAAGCTCTGGGACAGGGGTACATTCGGCCCTCCATGTCACCCGTCTCCTCGAGTTTCTTTTTTGTGAAGAAAAAGGATGGTGGTTTGCGTCCGTGTATTGATTATCGAGGTCTCAATTCCATCCCGGTGGGTTTTAGTTACCCACTACCTCTCATCGCTACGGCAGTGGAATCATTTCACGGAGCGAGGTTCTTCACGAAACTGGATCTCAGGAGTGCGTATAATCTGGTGCTTATTCGGGAGGGAGATGAGTGGAAAACCGCGTTTAGTACCACATCTGGCCATTATGAGTACCTCGTCATGCCGTACGGGTTAAAGAATGCTCCAGCTATCTTTCAATCCTTCGTTGACGAGATTCTCAGAGACCTGCACGGACAGGGTGTGGTGGTGTATATTGACGATATTTTGATCTACTCCGCTACACGCACCGCGCATGTGTCTCTGCTGCGCAAGGTTCTTGGGCGACTGCTGGAGCATGACCTGTACGTGAAGGCGGAGAAATGTGAGTTTTCCAAACGAGCCGTTTCCTTCCTGGGTTATCGCATTTCCAGCTCGGGGGTGGTAATGGAGGGTGACCGCGTCAAGGCCGTGAGTAATTGGCCGACTCCGACCACGGTAAAGGAGGTGCAGCGGTTCTTAGGGTTTTCCAATTACTACCGGAGGTTTATCCAGGGTTTTGGTCAGGTAGCAGCTCCTATTACCTCACTGCTGAAGGGGGGGCCGGTGCGTTTGCAGTGGTCAGTAGAGGCGGACGGAGCTTTCCGTAGGTTGAAGGCGCTGTTCACTGAGGCGCTGGTGTTGGCGCATCCGGACCCTTCCATCCGAGGCTGGGGTTGGAGCGGTGCTCTCACAACGCTCGGGTACGCCACCGAAGCTCCGCCCCTGTGCTTTTTTTTCAAAGAAGCTCGGGCCAGCGGAGCGGAATTATGATGTGGGGGACAGGAAGTTGTTGGCTATGGTTAAGGCCCTGAAGGTGTGGAGACACTGGCTTGAGGGGGCTAAGCACCCTTTCCTCATCTGGACTGACCACCGTAACCTGGAGTATATCCGATCAGCTAGGAGACTGAATCCTCGTCAGGCAAGGTGGGCCATGTATTTCACCAGATTTCGTTTTACAATCTCGTATCGACCAGGTTCCCTCAACACTAAGGCCGACGCGCTGTCCCGCCTCTATGACACTGAGGACCGGTCCATCGATCCTACTCCCATCATTCCGGCGGCTAGGCTGGTAGCACCGGTAGTATGGGAGGTGGACGCGGACATCGAGCGGGCGCTAAGGGAGGAACCTGCGCCTTCACAGTGTCCGGAGGGTCGTAGGTACGTGCCGCTCGCTGTTTGTGATCAATTGATTCGATGGGCTCATAGTCTACCCTCGTCGGGTCACCCGGGTATTTCAAGGACAGTGCGAGGTCTTAGGGGGAAGTACTGGTGGCCCACCTTGGTGAGGGATGTGCGATTCTATGTCTCCTCCTGTTCGGTGTGCGCCCAGAGTAAGGCTCCTAGGCACCTGCCACGAGGGAAGTTACAACCCCTCCCCGTTCCACAACGGCCGTGGACCCATCTATCGGTGGATTTTCTTACTGACCTTCCCCCCTCTCAGGGGAACACAACGATCCTGGTCGTTGTGGATCGGTTCTCTAGTCCTGTCGTCTTATCCCGTTGCCCGGTCTCCCTACGGCCCTGCAGACTGCGGAGGCTCTTTTCACCCATATCTTCCGGCACTACGGGGTGCCCGAGGATATTGTTTCTGATCGGGGTCCCCAGTTTACCTCCCGTGTGTTGAGGGCATTTATGGAACGTCTGGGGTTCTCGGTCAGCCTGACCTCAGGGTATCACCCGGAGAGTAATGGACAAGTGGAGAGAGTGAACCAGGAGGTGGGTAGGTTTCTGCGGTCGTATTGCCAGGACCGGCCAGGGGAGTGGGCGAGATACATCCCCTGGGCAGAAATGGCCCAGAACTCACTAAGCTACTCCTCTACCAACATGTCACCATTTGAGTGTGTGTTGGGGTACCAGCCGGTCCTGGCACCATGGCATCAGAGCCAGACTGAGGCTCCTGCGGTGGAGGAGTGGGTGCAGCGCTCTAAGGAGACCTGGAGGGCCGCCCAGGAGTCATTACGCCAGGCGAGTGGACGGCAGAAGAAGAGCGCTGACCGTCACCGCAGTGAGGCCCCCGTGTTTGCACCGGGGGACAGGGTCTGGCTCTAGACCCGAAACCTGCCCCTCCTTTGCTCTCTGCGCCTGACTCCACACCCATTCACTCATTGAGCGTTACAGGTAGCCTGATAGTGTGGTAGTGTATTCATTATGCAGAAGTCCATTAGCCTTTTACTGCAATGGGCTAAATCAGAGTCACACAGTCTTTCTTGGTAGTCTTAAACAAATGTACTTTGAAACACAAGTATACACCTCACACACATGGTTATGGGCTTACAAAACAGAAGGCACATATACCATGTCAGATATAGAGTTGAAATCTATTACATTTTGAGTTTACATCTCAATATTCCACTGTATATACATCACTGAAGACTGAAATATAACAAAACCGTTTCACATAGAAACACCAGATTTTTGGCTGTTTAAATTTGTTAAAAATATTTAAAAACATGAATAACATTCCAACCCATGATGCCACTAGGTCATATCACTGCAGGAAGGGCTACAGCTAGAGGCTGGGTGGAGGTCGAGGCCTACTTCTCTGACATCAAGAATGCAGGGTCCAGATCAAACATACTTAACAAAAATAAAAACGCAACATGCAACAATTTCAACGATTTTACTGAGTTACAGTTCATATAGGGAAATCAGTCAATTGGAATAAATTCATTAGGCCCTAATCTATGGATTTCACATGACTTGTCAATGGCTCAGCCATGGGTGGGCCTGGGGGGGCATAGGAATTGAGTTGGACATACTGCCAAATGTTCTAAAATGACGTCAGAGGCGGATTTTAAGGCAGCCGCCAGCACTTCTCTGATTCAGAGGGGTTGGGTTAAATGCGGAAGACACATTTCAGTTGAATGCATTCAGTTGTACAACTGACTAGGTATCCCCCTTTCCCTTATGGTAGAGAATTTAACGTTCAAGGTGCACCTGTGTAATAATCATGCTGTTTAATTAATCAGCTTCTTCATATGCTACACCTGTCAGGTGGATGGATCATCTTGGCACAGGAGAAATAACATTACTCACTAGTTGGAATGTAAACACATTTCTGCACAAAATTTGTGAGAAATAAGCTTCTGGGATCTTTTATTTCAGCTCACGAAACATTGGACCAACTCTTTACATGTCGTGTTTATATTTTTGTTCCTTATAATTACCCTGCCTTTCTGACTCTGAGGTTATAAATTGTAGAGATACAGAAATCGGCATAATATTCTGAATGTAGATTTTGCATAAGAACATTATGAGAGCCTAGAATATCATCAGAAGACCCTCCATATTATGATTCTGTGATAAAAACACATCAGTAGAATACATTCTATCATTCTGCAGTTCTATGATTTGTATTTGTATGTTTTGTGGTGTTCTATGATTCTATGGTAGAATACATTGGTGTTTTATGGTTCTATGGTAGAATACAGTGGTGTTCTATGGTTCTATGGTAGAATACATTGGTGTTTTATGGTTCGATGGTAGAATACAGTGATGTTCTATAGTTCTATGCTAGAATACAGTGGTGTTCTATGGCTCTATGGTAGAATAGAGAGGTGTTCTATGGTTATTTGCTAGAATACAGTGGTGTTTAAAGATTCTAAGGAGTAGCAGTATAAGTATGAGTCAGGGTGTGTAGAGCCAGGCTGAGGCAAGGGGGACGTATTGTTAGGGGAGGTAGAGTAATGCCTCAGCAGCAGTGCTATGATTTAGGGTCTGACTAGGCCAGGCAAAACCTAGGAGACTACTAGCTAGCTACTGCCACCCCAAGAAGCACAGAGAGCAAGCACCCAGACAGAATTACAATGAGCTTTATATATATATATACACAGAAAGCATACATACACACACACATGCACATACACACACAAACACAACAAAACACACCCCTCCGGTCTCAGCCATTATTATCAATCCTTGTTCCCTCTCTAAAACACACTCATAAATATTTGATAAAGTGTATAAAATACCAATTATGGCAATGACTCACTAACTGCGTGATTAGCAACATAATGTCATACTTTACCTTTCGTCACACATGCACACACCAGTGGAAAAAGGTACAACTATACTAAATATATTCACTTCACCAAATAATTGATTCAAACACACTGTTTTGCAATGAAGGTCTACAATAGCCTCAACCGAACTCTGTAGGGTAGCACCATGGTGTATCAGGAGGAGAGCTAGCTTTCGTCCTCCTCTTGGTACATTGACTTCAATACAAAACCTAGGAGGCTCATGGTTCACACCCCTTTCCATAGACTTACACGGTAATTATGACAACTTCCGGAGGACGTCCTCCAACCTATCAGAGCTCTTGCAGCATGAACTGACATATTGTCCACCCAATCAAATGATCAGAGAATGAATCTAGTACTGAAAGCAAAAGCTCCAGCTAGCTAGCACTGCAGCGCATAAAATGTGGCGAGTAGCTGACTCAAAATGAGAGAGAGACAATAGTTGAACAGTTTTTAACAAATGTATTTCTTCAAAAATGAAGGGGAAAGAGAGAGGTTTTGTGATTTATTTTCACTTTCAGTTTCACTTACTTAGCTAGCAAATGCAGGTGACTAGTTTAGTTGCTCAAATACCCAGCTCAAACAGAGGGATGCTATGTTAGCTAGCTGGCTATGACTATCCAACGCAATACTGGAACTCTTCAAGGTAAGCTTTTGGTTTTATTAATTTATTGCCACCGGGGCCTGCCGGTGTAACTGCTTACTGACTATACACTGTAACGTTACTGCATGATTGTAGTGGGTTTACTAACGCATTAGTTCTATTAGCCATATTGAGTAGAACGTTACTTTAGTTAATATGGGGACAACGATGTAGGCTGTGTGTGGTGGTTTGGCTAGGAAAGTTTTTTTTCGCTTGATTACATACAGCTGATGTGTTGTTCATTGAAGTCCACAAACTAAGGGAAAAGGTCAGAGGAGGAGATTGCATAGAGGTGAGAATGAATACAACGTGGCTGCTATGAAAGTGAATTGTGTTTATGCGTGATCAGGGGTTTATTCATTACGCCGATTCTGTTGAAAAATGCTTCTTAAATGGAAGCAAACAAAACGGGGATAAAAATCTGAATTTGTCCAAAATTACAGTAAGTCTTGTTTGCATCTGTTGAACTAATGATTACACCCTAGATAGGCTAGATGCAGGAAAGAGTGTGCAAGGTGGTATTGAATGACAGTCATTGTCTGTCTATGTGTCATTTTTCTCTAGACCTGTGTGCACCTATGTTGTAAACTTTCATTCATAGGCTAGGTTATAGCAACCTCATGGTGGGTTTAGGGAAAATTTGAGTATGATATAGTAGCCTAAACCTAACGATGTTAAATTGGAATATGAATGACAGTCATCCAACATGCTGTAATAGAAATAAGGCCATGCTCATGAAAATAAAATTGTCCTCCCTCATCATAAATGGCACTGACCGCCACTGGCACACCCACATGCTCGCAGGAACACACATGCACACACACACACACAACTCAAACACACACAAACGCATAGTCTGCTCACCTTTCCCATCTGTAACTGAATAACTGAATAGTCCTGCTCTTTCCCCACTTTAGTGCTCTCCCTTAGCCTATCTGCGGTAAAAACTCCTGCCATTTGCACATTTCAAATTGTTAGCTATTTAAAGCTATTTAATTCCATTTAAACCCATTCAAGCCCATTTCCCAGGCAGGACAAAGGGAGAGGGGGAGATGACGGGCTGCTGTTCTCTACTGTTTTGTCTACAAGAACAATTACTTCCCTTTTACCTCAGACTGACTGATTCCACCTTTATACAGGGGGAAGAGGGAGGGAACATAACACTGTCAGTCAGCGAGGGGTGTGTGTGTGTGTGTGTGTGTGTGTGTGTGTGTGTGTGTGTGTGTGTGTGTGTGTCCTTTACTGAAGAATGGATTCCGTCTGGCCACTCTACCGTAAAGGCCTCTACCGTAAGGTTGGCCTTCTGCAAGGTTTTCCCATCTCCACAGAGAAACTCTGGAGTTCTGTCAGAGTGACCATCGGGTTCTTGGTCACCTCCTTGACAAAGGCCCTTCTCCCCCGATTGCTCAGTTTAGCCGGGCGGACAGCTCTAGGGAGAGTCTTGGTGGTTCGAAACTTCTTCCATTGAAGAATGATGGAGTACTCTGTGTTCTTCGGGACCTTCAATGCTGTAGACAATTTTTGATACCCTTCCCCAGATCTGTGCCTCGACGTACATTTCGTTTGACCTCGTGGCTTGGTTTTCTCTCTGACATGCACTGTCAACTGTGTGACCTTATATAGACAGGTCTGTGCCTTTCCAAATCATGTCCAATAAATATAATTTACAAGCGGACTTCAATGAAGTTGTAGAAACATCTCAAGGATGATCAATGGAAACAGGATGCACCTGAGCTCAGTTTCGAGTCTCATGGCAAAGGATCTGAATACTTATGTAAATAAGGTATTTCTGTTGTTAAATTTTAATAAATTGTCTAAAATTCTATTAACCTGTTTTTGCTTTGTCATTATGGTATATTGTGTGTAGATTGGTGAGTATTTTTCATTTATTTAATCCATTTTAGAATAAGGCTGTAACATAACAAAATGTGGAAAAAGTCAAGGGGTCTGAATACTTTCCGAATGCACTGTATGCACTTTCCATGTTTTCTGAAAGTCTTGAATATTCATCTAAAATGGGATGTAGATTATTAGACATTTCTCGCCTCTCTCTCTCTGTCATGTTTAATGGACAGCCACCATTGTCGAGCCTAGAGCTTTCTATTCTAGAAGTGTTACAACATGACAGTGTGAAGTGTGAAGGTGTCAGAGTGTTAAGTATCACTGTCTGTCTCTGTGTGTGTGTGTGTGTGTGTGTGTGTGTGTGTGTGTGTGTGTGTGTGTGTGTGTGTGTGTGTGTGTGTGTGTGTGTGTGTGTGTGTGTGTGTGTGTGTGTGTGTGTGTGTGCATTTGAAGTGTCAAGACAAGTGTGTGAAGACTATCACAGATCAATGTCTCCTCGAGGGAGCTCTTGAAATAGACAGAGGTTGCAACAACATCAACAAGAACAACAATAACAACAACAAATTGTCCAGACAAGGATTTCGCCATTACAGTAGGCTGTAGTTCAACATTAATAAGTAGTTCAACAGTCAAATCTGTTCCAATATAAAAGAAGGCATAGTTCAACATTCTAACTATCTGTTCCAATAACTGGACATTTCACAAGCAAACAGAGATGAATGCCAGGATGTTTAAACAGAGTAAAGTGGACTAAATAATAATAGATACCTACATTGGGTGACTGGTATTCTGTCACAATGCGTTACCCCCTGAACTGCATACTGTACACCCACAGTCTGGTGATGTCATATTTTGTCATATGATGTCATACGCCACATGACCAAAAGTATGTGGACACCTGCTAGTTGAACATCTCATTCCAAAATCATGGGTTGGTCCCCCCTTTTCTGCTATAACCTCCACTCTTCTGGGAAGGCTTTCCACTAAATGTTGGAACATTGCTGCGGGGACTTTCTGTCACAAGAGCATTAGTGAGGTTGGGCACTGATGTTGGGCAATTAGACATGGCTCTCAGTCGGCATTCCAATTCATCCCAAAGCTGTTCGATGGCGTTGAGGTCAGGGCTTTGTGAAGGCCAGTCAAGTTCTTTCACACTGGTCTCGACAAACCATTTCTGTATGGACCTCGCTTTGTGCATGGGGGCATTGTCATTCTGAAAAAGGAAAGGGCCTTCCCCAAACTGTTGCCACAATGTTGGAAGAATAGAATCGTCCAGAATGTCATTGTATGCTGTAGCGTTAAGATTTCCCTTCACTGGAACTAAGGGGCCTAGCCAGAACAATAAAGAACAGCCCCAGACTATTATTCCCCCTCCACCAAACTTTACAGTTGGCACTATGCATTGGGGCAGGTATCATTTTCCTGGCATCCGCCGAACCCAGATTCATCAGTCGGACTGCTAGATGGTGAAGCGTGATTCATCACTCCAGAGAACCCGTTTCCACCTCTCCGGAGTCCAATGGCAGTAAGCTTTACATCACTCCAACCAATCCTTGGCATTGCGCATGGTGATCTTAGGGTTGTGTGCTGCTGCTTGGCCATGGAAACCCATTTCATCAAGCTCCCGACGAACAATTCTTGTGCTGACGTTGCTTCCAGAGGCAGTTTGGAAGCGAGGACAGAAGATTTTTATGCTCTATGCGCTTCAGCACTCAACGGCCCCGTTCTGTGAGCTTGTGTGGTCTACCACTTTGCGGCTGAACTGTTGTTGCTCCTAGATATTTCCACTTCAAAATAACAGCACCTACAGTTGACTGGGGCAGCTCTAGCAGGGCAGAAATACGACAAACTAACTTGTCGTAAAGTTGGCATCCTATGACGGTGCCACTTTGAAAGTCACTGAACTTTTCAGTTAGGCCATTCTACTGTCAATATTTGTCTAAGGAGATTGCATGGCTGTGTGCTCGATTTTATACACCTATCAGCAACGGGTGTGGCTGAAATAGCCAAATCCACTAATTTGAAGGGGTGTCCACATACTTATGTATATATAATATATTTTCCCAGAACTTGGTTATTTATTCCCAATATGTCATGTTATTAATTGTGACTTTAAAAAATTGATCTCAACTAGCTTACTGTATGTTATCGCCTGGTTACACACACACTCACATATGCACACACACCAGCACACCGTTTTAAATCAATGCAATCTCAGGACTACATGAAAGAACAATCCTCAGGGATATTTGCTCTGAAAATACAAGATAAGCTTCGGTAGGAAATTAGAGACTTCCTGAGATACAGCAGAGGCAGGGTTTCAGGGTAAAAACTTCACAACACACACATATGCACGCACAAACGTAGACACACACACGTGTGAACATGTGAGCATGCAGACACACACGCACACACACACACAGGGAGGGAGTTATGGTTATAGAAAAATCCCAGATCACTTGAATAAGATAAAAGAGCATGTTTTTGTGCCTGATATTTCAGCAGTACTAATGGTGTTTTGGTTGTGCTGACCACACATACAACAGAATCCTCTCCAAAACACACACAAACACTCACATACGCGCGTGCACTTGAAGAGCGCTTTAAACACGACTCTTACTGGAGTGCTCTCTCTCTCTGTTATTTGTGTGTTAGTATGTAGGCTATGTGACAGAGACAGAGAGGAACAAAGAGAGATAGAGAGAAAGAAGAGAGAAGCAGAGAGATTAAAAGAGAGAGGCGAGGGAGAGCGAGAGCAGAGAGAGGGACTCAGGGACGGTTCCAGAATAAGCAACATAAGCGGTCCCTTAGGGGCCGTGGCCCCCCCAAAAAATGGATTCAGTCAAGGTCTCAACTTACTATATAGAGTAAGAATATTAGAATACACCAGGTGCAATTTTGAAATGTGTTTGTGCTTCAGCAGTTTTCAGCAGTTTTCTCCGCCCCATTGCAAAATGTAGAGAATTGCAGGAAATGAAAACTTGAAAACTTACATTTTTCCCTCCACTGTAAAGAGGGTGGCCACTAACATGTTATTCCTCAAGGTGGGGGGCCCGCAATTCTCGCTTAGGGCCCCCAAAAGGCTAGGGCCGGCCCTGAAGAGACTGACTGCATTTGATCTACGATTCTTCTTAGCTGATGGGTGATGTGCCTAGAACAATTAATACTAGAACAATATATGAACCATATAAATATTCAATTTCTATGACAGGAACATTATACAGTAATGACAACAATACAAAGGTTGTATTCAATAAATTACACAGTAAGGTGCATAATTTTTTACTTGCCTGCTGGGGGGGATGGGAGACACCCAGCTCCACTAAAACTATTGACAACTGATTGTGGTTTTCAAGGGATTGCTTAAGAAATGCTACAATTATTTAGTTGTAATATGATCACCTCTTGAAAAGCACAGCCAGAACTACAAATTTCAGATTATTCCATGCAAAGCAATTGAGCACATTTAGCTATATAATCTGAGTTACAGCATGTAACTGTATGCTTTTCATGATCAGTATTCATGTAATTTCAGAGGGTTGCAGCCTATCTTTTTGATGTGTAGGCCTAGCTAACTAGCTAAGCAAACAACTTGTGTCACTTAGCTTGCTTCATCAAGAGATCATCGATGACAAGTAGGATATATTTTGAGTCTAAGCCTGCCCTTGTAATATTGTCTGTCTGACTACTGTCAGCTGGCAAGCAAATCAAACAATATTTAGAGATAACTAGCTAGCTAGTTTTAGCCACTGAAGGTTAGCTTATTAGCTAGCTGGCCAAATTTGCATGATTTGTTGTTAGCCAGCTAGCCAATTTGACATGATCCATCAATCAATGCCATGTCTGTCGCATTGCACAGCCAGCAGCAATGGTGATTAAACGGTTTTAAAACAACATTAATAAGGGGATAAATATGCTAGCTAGCTTAGGTATGTTGGTTGGAGAAGAAAGTACATAACTAACTTACCACAATGTTTAGGCAACTTTACAAAGTTTCTAGCTTGCAAACAATACATGGGCAAATGAGCCCTTCTGCTGCATGACAGGCACAGCCCACAATGGATGAGAAACATACATACATTGTCAGGTATATATATATAAAATATTTTAGATCTAATAAAATGGTGGCTTATATTGAGAGACAGAGGTGTACTCCAGCGTTGTTTTGTGCTGTAATGCACTTTTGCCCTCCCCAGTTTAAATTGGAACGAAATATGACGTAATTGATAAAGTGACATCATAATCAATCATTCGGGATCTAGTTAAAAATATTATTCCAGGAATGGTTTTGACAAGGTGAAAGGAAGATCTTCAAAGAACAACCCACTGTGGTTCATACGTTCTAAGAACAACCCACTGGGGATCTGTCAATGTTGCTGGAGTGTTCCTGAAATGGATCAGTGAGAGAGAGAAGACAGACGAAATGGCATAAAGATACACCTAGAAACTAGCAGCTAGCTTTGATGATATAATAGCATTCTGGCAGCCTGATAAGATGAGTTTGGCTGGACTTCTTCTTTTAGAGAGTGTAGAGCAGAGTTCAATTCAGTACAATATATTCCGTTCTGTGTTTCTCATTTAGTAAGCGCAATGGAGCAATCAATGCCAAGGTTTTGGGTTTCAGTTCCACTGGAATCATACACAAAGATGTATTATACTGTATTATACTCATAATACTGTAAGCCACTTTAGATACAATCCTCTGCTAGGTTTATATGATTATCAGGCCTATATTACAACTTTATTCCCAGTGGTGTGTTCGAGACCACCTAAAGCGAGACCGATTCAAGTAGCAAAGGTCCAAGACCGAGTCAAGACTGAGACCAGGAAATGTGAGTCCAAGACAATGACTGTAATTTTGTCAAATCGCCACCATAACAAGAGATCAAAATGTCCAGTATTTCTGTTCATATTTCAGAAGAACCAATGACATTCAGAATGGTGAACAAAATGCATGCTGAGTGCAAGTAGAGACATTCTACAAATGTTTACTAACCCAAACCCAGTGGGGAACAATGAGGGCCTTCCACGCTTTCAGATTATTATTATAAAATAATAATAACAACAATAATAATTCAAATTATATTATTCATTTGTAATAATGTCTCTGGGGATCGTCTCTGGGGAGATACATCTAGCTACTGTAGCTAAATCAGCCATTGGCTAGGCCATCAGAAGCTAGACCGAAGGCATCTGCCATTCAACCATAATTCATCTGAATTAAGGCTAAACTTCGGTCTTCTCAAAGGCCAACAGGACACTGCGCAATAGCGAGCAGTAGTTTTACCATGGTCTAGCTAGCTATCTATTGTTGTAGGCTAGATTGCAGCTGCTGCAGCAGGGGTTATCGAAGAGAATGTTGCTGCTAATATTTTAGCTTCTGCCCTTTCAAGAATAACTTTCAACAACAAGTTAAAACCTTTTACTGCAGTGGGCTAAATCAGGGTCACACAGAGTGATTCTTGGTAGTCTTAAATAAATCTACTTTGAAACAAAAGTATACACCTCACACGCATGGTTACGGGCTTAAAAAATAAGACATTTGTACCATGTCAGATATAGAGTTGAAATGTATTCCATTGTTTTGTTTGAATCACAATATTACACTTTATATACATCAGAGAAGACTGAAATAAAACGTAATAACATTCCACCCATGAGACCAAAGAGGGTGTTTTTGTTCATAGACCACAGGAAAGGGTTGTTTCATTATTGTCATCTGGTGAGTGGAACTGTGTTTTTTGTAATAATAATGTATATTTTTGTAGTTTTTGCCCAATCTGATTGGGTGGCCCTGGCAGGGTCTGGCTCCCCAGTTGGTGGGCTTGTGTCCACCCAGGCCCACTCATGCCTATGCCCCTGATTCAAGCAGCACAAATATAGCCTACTAACCAAGACTTCTAACCAAACTTTTTCAATACCTAGTTTGCATATCCATTGTTGTTAGTATTTACTGGTAGGTATCATAAATTGAAACATCTTTCCTACCTACTGGCTGCAGATACTTTGTGAGCGGCTCCATCAAAAAAGTAGTTGAGAGCTGCATGCTCTTGATGCCTGCAGATGGTATTCCGGTTCAACTAGGCTATGTATGTGGCCCGCAATATTTTTCACAAGGATTGTGTAGGCTACTTTGTGCATGATTTCACCACTGTACTACATAAATCATATACCTCCACTAAACTACTTTGACACACATCAGGGGAGATGAAGAAGTGAGTATATGCAATGCCCACTGACGACAAAATGGGTATACAGCGTATACCTGCATGTAGCCTCCACTACACCACTTAACAAAAAGTGCACTTTCTCAGTGCGCTGGTATTACCGTTGCTGTCCTTTCACAAACCTGTCACACACTAAAGGCCTAGATTCAATAGGTTGGTCACTGCGCAAACATGTCTATAATATATATAATGACTGTTCAGGTATTAATGTTTCAAGAACATAGTGTATATATTTGGCCTTATGCGATTATTTAATGGAAGCTGATAAATGTTTGTTTTTTTCATCCCCTGGTCTCGGGTGGTCCCAGTACTTGTCCTTACTGTCTATCCAACCCTGTCCCAGTACTTGTCCTTACTGTCTATCCAACACGGTCCCAGTACTTGTCCTTACTGTCTATCCAACCCTGTCCCAGTACTTGTCCTTACTGTCTATCCAACCCTGTCCCAGTACTTGTCCTTACTGTCTATCCAACACGGTCCCAGTACTTGTCCTTACTGTCTATCCAACACAGTCCCAGTACTTGTCCTTACTGTCTATCCAACACTGTCCCAGTACTTGTCCTTACTGTCTATCCAACCCTGTCCCAGTACTTGTCCTTACTGTCTATCCAACACGGTCCCAGTACTTGTCCTTACTGTCTATCCAACCCTGTCCCAGTACTTGTCCTTACTGTCTATCCAACCCTGTCCCAGTACTTGTCCTTACTGTCTATCCAACACGGTCCCAGTACTTGTCCTTACTGTCTATCCAACACTGTCCCAGTACTTGTCCTTACTGTCTATCCAACCCTGTCCCAGTACTTGTCCTTACTGTCTATCCAACACTGTCCCGGTACTTGTCCTTACTGTCTATCCAACACGGTCCCAGTACTTGTCCTTACTGTCTATCCAACCCTGTCCCAGTACTTGTCCTTACTGTCTATCCAACACGGTCCCAGTACTTGTCCTTACTGTCTATCCAACCCTGTCCCAGTACTTGTCCTTACTGTCTATCCAACACTGTCCCAGTACTTGTCCTTACTGTCTATCCAACACTGTCCCAGTACTTGTCCTTACTGTCCGAAGACCGTACAAATGTATCCAACACTGTCCCAGTTCTTGTCCTTACTGTCTATCCAACCCTGTCCCAGTACTTGTCCTTACTGTCTATCCAACACTGTCCCAGTTCTTGTCCTTACTGTCTATCCAACACTGTCCCAGTACTTGTCCTTACTGTCCGAAGACCGTACAAATGCATCCAACACGGAGACAAGACGGAGACACTCAAAAGGTGGTCTCTAGGCTGTTTATTCTCCTCAGGGGCAGTAAAGAATAATTGTTGGAGGACAGAACATACATGCTCCACATTGACCTACTATACATGCTATATACTGTATCGGTCCTTGATAAATCTCCCATGGGAGTCAACCATGTTGACAACCCTCTAGTACCAGAGAGACCTAGGGTTGCATCCTGCATTGAATCCCACTATATGTTATTGCTCACATACATCCAGGGATATCATGAGTTATACATTGGTATTCTGTTATTACACTGGAAACAGCTTTGGGCTGGTCGGGCTCGGTTGCTGATGCTGCAATACTGTAACTTTTCTGCTGCGGAGGCGAGGTGTGTGTGTGTGTTTACACTGTGGGAGGCGAGAGGTGTTATAATATTCTGCGGAGGAAAAACACATCAATGGACTGAACGAAAATCACAGTCTGACCAGGTCTCTATCTCTCCGCTCTCTCTTTTCAACGCTCTCTTTATTTATCTACACTCGCTCTCCCTTTTCATCTATCTCTGTGGCATACATTTATTTAACGAGGCAAGTCAGTTAAGAACAAATTGTTATTTACAACGACAGCCTACTGGGGAACAGTGGGTTAACTGCCTTGTTCAGGGGCAGAACGACAGATGTTTACCTTCTCATCTCGGGGATTCAATCCAGCAACCTTTCCGTTACTGGCCCAACGCTCTAACCACTAGGCTACCTGCCGCCCCAAACAGTAGTGAAAAAACACTTCAGTTATAGGCAGCGCTCTTCAAGTGTGTGCGTGCGTGTGTGTGTGTCATCAAATTAACAACACTCACACAGCAGAAACAGCACTTGAAAGAAGCCCTCTTGTCACATTCTGCACCACTCCAATCAGTCAATAGAGCTCTGTATTGTATAACACCACACACACACACACACACACACACACACACACACACACACACACACACACACACACACACACACTCACCAGTCCGGAAGCAAAGAACACGGCCAGTAGAGCGAGGCATGCTCCCATCACTATGAGCAGTAGGAACACAATGAGAGGGTGTTGTTGGCTCATACGGTAGTAGGACTCATACAGCCAGTCCTGGGTCTTCTGTCCCCCAACACACACCTGTCCCTGTGTCGGGGTCTCCCCAAAACCTACAAACACATCCCCCAGGGCTTCTCCCCCGTCTCCCCCCTCTCCCCCACGTTCCAGAAGGTAGCGCCCCCGAGTCCGTAAGGCCTCCTGCCACATGGTAGCGACTTTGGGGGGTGTGCCAAGTCCCGGTCCAAACCCACTACCCCACTTGTCCCAAATGGACAACAAACAGTAGCCTCTCCTCTTCCTCCTATTCTTCCTCTTTGGGGAGTTTTGTCAAATAAACAAACAAATCCTGGCTCTTCTCCTCCTCCTCTTCCTCCTCCTCTTTTTCCTCTCGCTAGTCCACCTCTGTGAGTTTGGTCAGACTCACAGTCACAATCAAATCCTGAATCCCTCTGCGTACTGATCCTTTTCCTATCTTTCTTCTCCTCCTCCTCTTCCTCAATGAGTCTGGTCAGACACAGAAAAAAGAAACAGGTCCTTCTTTCTTCCTCCTGTCCCTGGTTTATTACAGTCAGACACAGAGAGAGGAGGTTGTCTCCACGTGTAGCACACTGCTGCTGCTGCTGCTGCTCCTAGGCAACATGTTCCCTCGTCAGAAAGGAGAGAGAGACAGATCGAGTGGGTGTTAGTGTGAGGCAGAAAAACTGTGTGTGTGTGTGAGAGAGAGAGAGAGAGAGAGAGAGAGAGAGAGGAAGAGAGAGAGAGGGAGAGAGTGTGTGTGCGTGTGTGTGCCTGTGTGTGACGGCGGAAGAGTGTAAGGGAGAGGAAGAGAGGGAAGGAAAGTGTCAAAGTGGATCGAGGCGAGAGAGAGAGAGAGAGAGAGAGAGAGAGAGAGAGAGAGAGCGAATGGAGAGAGAGGGAGTCAGAAAAGGGGAGGCAAGAGAGAAAAAGGGGTGAAAGAGAGAGTGAGACTGACAGGGAGAACGTAGCACCAGGGAGGCAGGGATAGAAAGATATAGGGGGGGTATAGAGAGGGGGAGACAAAAGAAAGAGAAGGGGAAGGGAGGGGGTAACAGCTGTGCTAATGTGAGAGGAGTGAGGGAGCGAGGGAGTAAGGGAGATTGGAAAAAGAAGACTGAACAGAGAGGATGAGAAGCTGTATAACAGCTGGAGAATGGATTGAAGAGAGCGAGACAGAGATAGATGTAGAGGAAGGAAAGGGAGGAGAAAGGGAGAGATGTGCGGGATCAGGGAGGGAAAGTCTTGAGAGAGAGGATGAGGGATGAGAAAAAGAGAAAAAACATGTCAATTGATAAAGAGAGAGAGTAAAGAAGAAGAGAATGAGAGTAGAATGAAAGAGAGAGGGATCCCCAGGAAGTCGTGACTCATCTAACACAATGTCCTGTCCACACTCCCTCCCTCTCTCTTTCCCAGTTTGCATCTTTCTCTCTCTCTCTCCCTCCTTCCCTCACTCTCTCTCTCCCCCGGTCTTTAGCTTTCACTCTCTGTCTCTCAACCGCCCTACCTCCATCCCTCTCTCCCGGTTTGTATCTTTCTCTTTCCCTCTCTCCCTCCCTCCCTCTCTCTCTCTCTCCGTCTCTATCTCCCTCTCTCCCTCCCTCCCTCCCTCTCTCTCTCTCTCGCCGTCTCTATCTCCCTCTCCGCTTCTTTTACCCACTCTCCATTTTATTGTTTCTCTTTCTCATTTCCTCTTTCCTTTTCCTCTCTCCTTTTCCTCTCGTTTCTCCACTACATGTCCGTATCTGAGGTGTGAAAGCTGTCACACCAATTGATCCCTAGATCTGCTTCTTTATTATTTTTCTCAAGCAAGACTAATCATTCATTTTTCATGACGTAATGATTTCATTGCACTGGCAGCTCCGTCAATTAAATACCATTGGTTATTATGGTCCCACTTTATATCAAAGCCACACTGCAACGTGCTTATTACCACCAACAAAATGTGAACTAACTGAATTATGCATTTCATGACATTTTCAAAGATACACTTGATTTTTTAAATGTTGTGCAGTGTGCTCTATGAATGACTTTCCATTTGAGCAAAATTCCTTTATTAACCATGATTTGAAGCTAGATTTAACAAGTACGATTCTTCTAAATCAATGGCTATATGAGTTGGGTTTACTGGGAAATTTACAGTGACTCTAAATGTGTTTGAAATGTATTCTAATGTATTCTAAGAACTTTCCAATACACTGTAGTACACATTGTGACTGGGATCTAAAATGAAGGCCATTTTCGTGAAATTGGCAATGTTTTAAAGCAGTGAACTCAGTGACCCTGGTAAATGTGTGAAAGTTGTTTTTTCTGTTCTCCCCTGTTGACTCATACACTTCTGTACTTAGTTTCTTCAATGTGTTCACTGTCTGATAGGTGCAGTGTGTGTGTGTGTGTGTGTGTGTGTGTGTGTGTGTGTGTGTGTGTGTGTGTGTGTGTGTGTGTGTGTGTGTGTGTGTGTGTGTGTGTGTGTGTGTGTGTGTATGTGTGTGTGTGTGTGTGTGTGTGTGTGTGTGTGTGTGTGTGTGTGTGTGTGTGTGTGTGTGTGTGTGTGTGTGTGTGTGTCTAATTGGAAACACTTTATTTGTCAGCTCAGTGTGTTGCATCCATTACATTTAATTGGTGTAAATCCATTGGTTTAATCCATAATCCTTTACATTATAGGAGAAGTTCCTTCTCCAAGCTTATCCATTGATTTGAAGTCAATTTTTAACTGGCACGCTTGTAGGGAACAGAAGACCATTTGGGACGCACCCGAGATGTTAGAGACTGTATTACATGAATAAGATATTCCTCTAAATGATCATCATCATGTAATGTAGAATCCAAACCAACATGTATCCCCATCAGTTATAAATATTATAGATCATGGTGTGAAGAGTGAGATTATCAGTTATAAATATTATATATCATGGTGTGAAGAGTGAGATGATCAGTTATACATATTATATATCATGGTGTGAAGAGTGAGACCATCAGTTATATTATATATCATGGTGTGAAGAGTGAGATGATCAGTTATAAATATTATATATCATGGTGTGAAGAGTGAGATGATCAGATATAAATATTATATATCATGGTGTGAAGAGTGAGATGATCAGTTATAAATATTATATATCATGGTGTGAAGAGTGAGATGATCAGTTATACATATTATATATCATGGTGTGAAGAGTGAGATGATCAGTTATACATATTATATATCATGGTGTGAAGAGTGAAACTATCAGATATAAATAATATATATATATAATGGCGTGAAGAGTGAGACTATCAGTTATACATATTATATATCATGGTGTGAAGAGTGAGATGATCAGTTATAAATATTATATATCATGGTGTGAAGAGTGAGATGATCAGTTATAAATATTATATATCATGGTGTGAAGAGTGAGATGATCAGTTATAAATATTATATATCATGGTGTGATGGGTGAGATGATCAGTTATAAATATTATATATCATGGTGTGAAGAGTGAGATGATCAGTTATACATATTATATATCATGGTGTGAAGAGTGAGATGATCAGTTATAAATATTATATATCATGGTGTGAAGAGTGAAACTATCAGATATAAATATTATATATCATGGTGTGAAGAGTGAGACTATCAGTTATACATATTATATATCATGGTGTGAAGAGTGAGATGATCAGTTATACATATTATATATCATGGTGTGAAGAGTGAAACTATCAGATATAAATAATATATATATATAATGGTGTGAAGAGTGAGACTATCAGTTATAAATATTATATATCATGGTGTGAAGAGTGAGACGATCAGTTATACATATTATATATCATGGTGTGAAGAGTGAGACGATCAGTTATAAATATTATATATCATGGTGTGAAGAGTGAGACCATCAGTTATACATATTATATATCATGGTGTGAAGAGTGAAACTATCAGATATAAATACTATATATATATCATGGTGTGAAGAGTGAGATGATCAGTTATACATATTATATATCATGGTGTGAAGAGTGAAACTATCAGATATAAATAATATATATATATCATGGTGTGAAGAGTGAGATGATCAGTTATAAATATTATATATCATGGTGTGAAGAGTGAGACGATCAGTTATACATATTATATATCATGGTGTGAAGAGTGAGATGATCAGTTATACATATTATATATCATGGTGTGATGGGTGAGATGATCAGTTATAAATATTATATATCATGGTGTGAAGAGTGAGACTATCAGTTATAAATATTATATATCATGGTGTGAAGAGTGAGACCATCAGTTATACATATTATATATCATGGTGTGAAGAGTGAAACTATCAGATATAAATACTATATATATATAATGGCGTGAAGAGTGAGACGATCAGTTATAAATATTATATATCATGGTGTGAAGAGTGAGACCATCAGTTATACATATTATATATCATGGTGTGAAGAGTGAAACTATCAGATATAAATACTATATATATAGAATGGCGTGAAGAGTGAGACTATCAGTTATACATATTATATATCATGGTGTGAAGAGTGAAACTATCAGATATAAATACAATATATATATAATGGCGTGAAGAGTGAGACTATCAGTTATACATATTATATATCATGGTGTGAAGAGTGAGACTATCAGTTATAGATATTATATATCATTGTGTGAAGAGTGAGATGATCAGTTATAAATATTATATATCATGGTGTGAAGAGTGAGATGATCAGTTATACATATTATATATCATGGTGTGAAGAGTGAGACAATCAGTTATAAATATTATATATCATGGTGTGAAGAGTGAGACTATCAGTTATAAATATTATATATCATGGTGTGAAGAGTGAGATTATCAGTTATAAATATTATATATCATGGTGTGAAGAGTGAGATGATCAGTTATAAATATTATATATCATGGTGTGAAGAGTGAGATTATCAGTTATAAATATTATATATCATGGTGTGAAGAGTGAGACTATCAGTTATAAATATTATATATCATGGTGTGAAGAGTGAGATTATCAGTTATAAATATTATATATCATGGTGTGAAGAGTGAGATGATCAGTTATAAATATTATATATCATGGTGTGAAGAGTGAGATTATCAGTTATACATATTATATATCATGGTGTGAAGAGTGAGATGATCAGTTATACATATTATATATCATGGTGTGAAGAGTGAAACTATCAGTTATAAATATTATATATCATGGTGTGAAGTGTGAAACTATCAGTTATAAATATTATATATCATGGTGTGAAGAGTGAAACTATCAGATATAAATACTATATATATATAATGGCGTGAAGAGTGAGACTATCAGTTATACATATTATATATCATGGTGTGAAGAGTGAGATGATCAGTTATACATATTATATATCATGGTGTGAAGAGTGAGATGATCAGTTATACATATTATATATCATGGTGTGAAGAGTGAGACCATAAGTTATACATATTATATATCATGGTGTGAAGAGTGAGATGATCAGTTATAAATATTATATATCATGGTGTGAAGAGTGAGATGATCAGATATAAATATTATATATCATGGTGTGAAGAGTGAGATGATCAGTTATAAATATTATATATCATGGTGTGAAGAGTGAGATGATCAGTTATACATATTATATATCATGGTGTGAAGAGTGAAACTATCAGATATAAATACTATATATATATCATGGTGTGAAGAGTGAGATGATCAGTTATAAATAATATATATATCATGGCGTGAAGAGTGAGATGATCAGTTATACATATTATAGATCATGGTGTGAAGAGTGAAACTATCAGATATAAATATTATATATCATGGTGTGAAGAGTGAGATGATCAGTTATACATATTATATATCATGGTGTGAAGAGTGAGATGATCAGTTATACATATTATATATCATGGTGTGAAGAGTGAAACTATCAGATATAAATAATATATATATATCATGGTGTGAAGAGTGAGACCATCAGTTATATTATATATCATGGTGTGAAGAGTGAGATGATCAGTTATACATATTATATATCATGGTGTGAAGAGTGAGACTATCAGTTATATTATATATCATGGTGTGAAGAGTGAAACTATCAGATATAAATAATATATATATATCATGGTGTGAAAAATGAGACCATCAGTTATATTATATATCATGGTGTGAAGAGTGAGATGATCAGTTATAAATATTATATATCATGGTGTGAAGAGTGAGATGATCAGTTATAAATATTATATATCATGGTGTGAAG
The DNA here is from genome assembly GCF_013265735.2 of Oncorhynchus mykiss. Classification (NCBI taxonomy): domain Eukaryota; kingdom Metazoa; phylum Chordata; class Actinopteri; order Salmoniformes; family Salmonidae; genus Oncorhynchus; species Oncorhynchus mykiss. The sequence goes on from NC_050572.1 coordinate 22,503,607, forward strand.
AGTGAGATGATCAGTTATAGATATTATATATCATGGTGTGAAGAGTGAGATGATCAGTTATACATATTATATATCATGGTGTGAAGAGTGAAACTATCAGATATAAATAATATATATATATCATGGTGTGAAGAGTGAGACCATCAGTTATATTATATATCATGGTGTGAAGAGTGAGATGATCAGTTATACATATTATATATCATGGTGTGAAGAGTGAGATGATCAGTTATACATATTATATATCATGGTGTGAAGAGTGAGATGATCAGTTATACATATTATATATCATGGTGTGAAGAGTGAAACTATCAGATATAAATATTATATATCATGGTGTGAAGAGTGAGATGATCAGTTATACACATTATATATCATGGTGTGAAGAGTGAGATGATCAGTTATAAATATTATATATCATGGTGTGAAGAGTGAGATGATCAGTTATAAATATTATATATCATGGTGTGAAGAGTGAGACTATCAGTTATACATATTATATATCATGGTGTGAAGAGTGAAACTATCAGATATAAATATTATATATCATGGTGTGAAGAGTGAGATGATCAGTTATACATATTATATATCATGGTGTGAAGAGTGAGATGATCAGTTATACATATTATATATCATGGTGTGAAGAGTGAGATGATCAGTTATAAATATTATATATCATGGTGTGAAGAGTGAGATGATCAGTTATACATATTATATATCATGGTGTGAAGAGTGAGACCATCAGTTATATTATATATCATGGTGTGAAGAGTGAGACTATCAGTTATAAATATTATATATCATGGTGTGAAGAGTGAGACTATCAGATATAAATAATATATATATATCATGGTGTGAAGAGTGAGACCATCAGTTATATTATATATCATGGTGTGAAGAGTGAGATGATCAGTTATAAATATTATATATCATGGTGTGAAGAGTGAGACCATCAGTTATAAATATTATATATCATGGTGTGAAGAGTGAGATGATCAGTTATAAATATTATATATGGGGTGGACTATGAGAGTGGATATAAGACGTTCCGGAGGGTCCTTCCGCCATTAACAGGTGGGTAAACACTCCACTGACCTAGAAAACCACTGGTGTGGTTTGTGTGTGTGTGCGATTCTGAATTTGGTTTCTTATATGCGTCTTCAAATTGGTGTACACTCACCTGGAATCAAACCATCCAGTGGACAGTGTGGTAAATTGGTGGGTTGGGAATCAATTATAGTGTGGTGGGCTGACAGGCAGAGATACAGAGAGAGAGAGAGAGAGAGAGAGAGAGAGAGATATACCGAGAGAGAGAGAGATTTCGTACATCCCCCCACATGTGTTTGGTGACATTATGCTGGAGGAGGTATTTAAACCTTAGGTGTTAATCTATCCTCATCTCCTCTGTGTCGCCTTAGGCTCTGACACACAGACACATCGTCTGAGTGTGTGTGTGTTGTACAAACATCCCTTTCTGTCTACGTGTGCTAGTTACATTAGTTACACACACTCCAACCATCATGCAACCGCATGTCCATGCTGGAGGGTGCTGTGACAAAATTAGCAAAAAAAGTATTCTGTTCTGTAAGTACGGCCAGTGTTTTTCACAGCGCTCTCATTCTGTCACTACAGCCGCAGCGGGTACAAGAGAGGAGCAGGTGTTTTTCATACAGAGTGATACAAGTAAAGAGAATAGCCAATTAGAATTAAGCTTCACATGCCGTTTCTGTCCTCTAAAACAGTAAAATATTAATGTGCTTACCAACTGTCACATAGCTGCTCCCAAAATAGGTGGCATCCTTAATAATGTTTATTTCATTTCTACAGAACACATTTAATTTCAGCATGAGGCCTTATTTTTAGTATCTCTCTCTTCTTTTCTCTCTCTCTCTCCCAAACTCTCTCTTCCAAAAGAAGCAATTAGGTAATAAACTTATTTTACATTGTAAATATAAACACCCCTCTCTCTCTCTCGCCCCTTCTCCACTTCACCCTCTCTTTCTTGCCCCTTCTCCCCCTCTCTCGCGCCCCTTCTCCCCAGCCCCTTCTCCCCCTCTCTCGCGCCCCTTCTCCCCCTCTCTCTCGCCCCTTCTCCCCAGCCCCTTCTCCCCCTTTCTCCCCAGCCCCTTCTCCCCCCTCTCTCTCTCCCCTTCTCCCCAGCCCCTTCTCCCCCCTCTCTCTCCCCTTCTCCCCAGCCCCTTCTCCCCCCTCTCTCTCTCTCTCTCTCTCCTTCTCCCCCTCTCTCCCTCTCTCCTGCCCCTTCTCTCCCTCTCTCCTGCCCCTTCTCTCCCTCTCTCCTGCCCCTTCTCTCCCTCTCTCTCTCTCGCCCCTTCTCTCTCTCTCTCGCCCCTTCTCTCTCTCTCGCCCCTTCTCTCTCTCTCTCTCTCGCCCCTTCTCTCTCTCTCTCCTGCCCCTTCTCTCTCTCTCTCTCCTGCCCCTTCTCTCTCTCTCTCCTGCCCCTTCTCTCTCTCTCTCTCTCCCCTGCCCCTTCTCTCTCTCTCTCTCTCCCCTGCCCCTTCTCTCTCTCTCTCTCTCTCCCCTGCCCCTTCTCTCTCTCTCTCTCTCCCCTGCCCCTTCTCTCTCTCTCTCTCTCTCCCCTGCCCCTCTCTCTCTCTCCCCTGCCCCTTCTCTCTCTCTCTCTCTCTCTCTCTCTCTCCTGCCGCTTCTCTCTCTCTCTCTCTCCTACCCCTTCTCTCTCTCTCTCTCTCCTACCCCTTCTCTCTCTCTCTCTCTCCTACCCCTTCTCTCTCTCTCTCCTGTCCCTTCTCCCTCTCTCTCCTGTCCCTTCTCCCTCTCTCTCTCCTGCCCCTTCTCTCTCTCTCTCCCCTGCCCCTTCTCTCTCTCTCTCTCTCTCTCTCTCCTGCCGCTTCTCTCTCTCTCTCTCTCTCTCCTACCCCTTCTCTCTCTCTCTCCTACCCCTTCTCTCTCTCTCTCTCCTACCCCTTCTCTCTCTCTCTCCTGTCCCTTCTCCCTCTCTCTCTCCTGCCCCTTCTCGCTCGCTCTCCTGCCCCTTCTCTCTCTCTCTCCTGCCCCTTCTCTCTCTCTCTCCTGCCCCTTCTCTCTCTCTCTCTCCTGCCCCTTCTCTCTCTCTCTCTCCTGCCCCTTCTCTCTCTCTCTCTCCTGCCCCTTCTCTCTCTCTCTCTCCTGCCCCTTCTCTCTCTCTCTCTCTCTCCTGCCCCTTCTCTCTCTCTCTCTCCTGCCCCTTCTCTCTCTCTCTCTCTCTCTCTCTCTCTCTCTCTCCTGCCCCTTCTCTCTCTCTCTCTCTCTCCTGCCCCTTCTCTCTCTCTCTCTCCTGCCCCTTCTCTCTCTCTCTCTCTCTCTCTCTCTCTCTCTCTCTCCTGCCCCTTCTCTCTCTCTCTCTCTCTCCTGCCCCTTCTCTCTCTCTCTCCTGCCCCTTCTCTCTCTCTCTCCCCTGCCCTTCTCTCTCTCTCTCCCCTGCCCCTCTCTCTCTCTCTCCCCTGCCCCTTCTCTCTCTCTCCTGCCCCTTCTCTCTCTCTCTCTCTCTCTCCTGCCCCTTCTCTCTCTCTCTCTCTCCTGCCCCTTCTCTCTCTCTCTCTCCCCTGCCCCTTCTCTCTCTCTCTCTCCTGCCCCTTCTCTCTCTCTCTCTCCTGCCCCTTCTCTCTCCCTCTCTCCTGCCCCTTCTCTCTCCCTCTCTCCTGCCCCTTCTCCCTCTCTCCTGCCCCTTCTCCCTCTCTCCTGCCCCTTCTCCCTTTCTCTCTCCCTGGTTTAATTGTGAATCCAGTGAAGTGCTGGACAGGCTGGTGCCCTTCTCTGACAGATCTACTCCCCCTACCTGTCACACACATAGAGTGAGAGACAGAGAGAGATGCATCCGTGTGTGTGAGAGAGGGGTGCAGAGTGAAAATCCACCCACTCTGAATTTTCATCCAAGTCATATTGGAGTTTTAATTATAGAGTAGTGAGGGGGTTCCCATCTATGAATCCGGAAAATGATCCTATCTTACCTAAAACACTGTCATAGCCTGCATCCCAAATGGTAAAAACACTACTGGTCAGAAGTAGTGCAATTTGTAGGGAATATGGTGCCATTTGGAATGGAGCCATGGTCTACAGGGGAGACCCTCTGCACAAAACCCACTGTCATAATCTACATTCACTGTCAAGAACATACAATACATTAAAATGTGTGTGTGTGCATGTCTGTGTGTGTGTCTAACAGTAGGTTAGAGATGAAAGTTGCAGTGGTAATCATAAGACAGTCGACTAATCAGGTTTCGAAAAATCCTTCTCCGTTTTGCTCTACGACCCCAACAAACATCACACGTCTGAATGTAACACAGACAAACAAAAGTGTCACGTGACTCGACTGAAGGTAACTCATGCAGTGCCTTGCAAAAGTATTCATCCCCCTTGGTATTTTTCCTATTTTGCTGCATTGCAACCTGGAATTTAAATATATTTTTATTTGGATTTCATGTAATTGACATACACAAAATAGTCCAAATTGGTGAAGTGAAAACAACAAAAATGATTTCAAAAAGAAAAAATTGAAAAGTGGTGCGTGCATATGTATTCACCCCCTTTGCTATGAAGCCCCTAAATAAGATCTGGTGCAACCAATTACCTCCAGAAGTCACATAATTGGTTAAAAAGTCCACCTGTGTGCAATCTAAGTGTGACATGATCTGTCACATGATCCCTAGGCCCTAGAGTCTGCAGTGCCACAAAGCAAGGGACACCAGCACCAAGCAAACAGATCAGGGTTGGGTTCTAAAAAATAATCCAAAACTTTGAACATCCCACAGAGCACCATTAAATCCATTATTAAAAAATGGAAAGAATATGGCACCACAACAAACCTCCCAAGAGGGCTGCCCACCAAACGTCACGGACCAGGCAAGGAGGGCATTAATCATAGAGGCAACAAAGAGACCAAAGATAACCCTGAAGGAGCTGCAAAGCTCCACAGCGGAGATTGGAGTATCTGTCCATAGGACCATTTTAAGCCGTACACTCCATAAAGCTGGGCTTTACAGAAGAGTGTCCAGAAAAAAAGCCATTGCTTAAGAAAAAAATAAGCAAACACGTTTGGTGTTCGCCAAAAGGCATGTGGGAGACTCCCCCAAACATATGGAAGAAGATACTCTGGTCAGATGAGACTGAAATTGAGCTTTTTGGCCATCAAGGAAAATGCTCTGTCTGGCACAAACCCAACACCTCTCATCATCATCCCCAAAGTGAAGCATGGTGGTGGAAGCGTCATGTTGTGGGGATGTTTTTCATCAGCAGGGACTGCGAAACTGGTCAGAATTTAAGGAATGATGCATGGCGCTAAATACAAGGAAATCATTGAGGGAAACCCGTTTTAGTCTTCCAGAGATTTGAGACTGGGACGGAGGTTCATCTTCCAGCAGGACAATGACCCTAAGCATACTGCTAAAGCAACACTTGAGTGGTTTAAGTGGAAACATTTAAATGTCTTGGAATTGCCTAGTCAAAGCCCAGACCGCAATCCAATTGAGAATCTGTGGTGTGACTTAGATTGCTGTACACCAGTGGAACCCATCCAACTTGAAGGAGCTGGAGCAGTTTTGCCTCGAAGAATGGGCAGAAATCCCAGTGGCTAGATGTGCCAAGCTTGTAGAGATATACTCCAAGAGACTTGCAGCTGTAATTGCTGCAAAAGGTGGCTCTATAAAGTATCGACTTTGGGGGGGGGGGTGAATAGTTATGCACACTCAAGTTTTGTTTTTCTTGTCTTATTTCTAGATTGTTTCACAATAAAAAAAATATCTTCAAAGTGGTCAGCATGTTGTGGAAATCAAATGATACAAACCCCCCAAAAATCAATTTTAATTCTAGGTTGTAAGGCAATAAAACAGGAAAAACGCCAGTGGGTGAATACTTTCACAAACCACGTACAAGCAAATGGAAGTAGTTTTGTGCCGACAAAAATAAAGCATTAAACGTGTCTATAAAGATATATTTCCTGAGCTTTCTTAAATCTCTGACATAGGACAGACACGTCAAAACCTTTTCCCTTATGATTCTTTGACATTTGTCATTTTTTTATATATAGTTTTGGGGGATACCTAAAGGTGTCCTAAAATACAGGACTAAAATAAAGGCCCAGTTCACTACTTAGTGAAAAAATATATACACATAGATTTTTCAGGGTTTGCTGCAGAACCAGCCCCCCTACATTCTGCAGCTATGGCTACGGCTCCCAGCTACAGTACTCCATTCGTTCGTTGTTAATTCACTCTTACTCATTGAACCTGTGAAACATAAGGTTTTCACGAGTGAGCGTCACTGCTGCCGATCTTTTGGGATGGTTTTCCATCTCCTAAGTGCTTCGCCAGGTTTCTTTGGGAAGCTGACCACACATCCTTATCCCATCTGCTGTAAAGGCTGTCTTTGGGAGTGCAGTAGTAGATCAACAACTTTATGGTCTTGGACACAGTGCTGCTTAGGGTTGCACATTCCTGGTAACTTTCTCAAAATTCCCACTATTTCCAGAAATCCTGGTTTGAAGATTCCTCGAATAAATAGGGAATAAGTAGGAAACCTGGAATCCTCCAACCAGGATTTCTGGAAACCCTAGGAATTTGGGGAAAATAACTAGAATTTTGCAACCCGTGTGGTGCTGTTTAGAAACAGCAATAACATCTGACACACTATTGACTTGGAACCAACCCTTTACCCGACAGCGGGGCACACAGACCGATATGTGAACAGCAGGCAGGCTGGCAATATTTATCCCTGTCTTGGATGGGTGACAACATTTAGCTTTCCCTATTCACTATGGGTATTTGGCATGGATAGTTGACAGATACTGTGTTTGTATTTGTGATGGAAATATGACAACCCTTGTGTTTGTTGGGGAGAGGAGAAACATGAGAAATTGTGTCTACGCCCCTATTATTATTCTGTCTCCCAGCTTCTCTCACTCCATCCCCCTCTGAAGTTATTACCTAGAGAGGTGAAGTTTAATCTGAGAGCCTTTGATTCTCTTCTCCCTTCTTTTTCATTCTTCACTCTGAACACTAATCCAGATGAAAAACCCTTCTAGGCCATCTACTTTACCCAGAGGCATCTCATTCTCCATTTACTTCACTCCCTCTTAGCCTCTACTTCCTTCAGTCTCTCGCTCTGGAAAAATTATTAAACTCAGAAAAGTAATAAGAGAACACATTTATATTCAGTTAATAACCTTTAGCCCATTACAAAGAGAGCAAGACTATGGGAGAGCGAAAGAGGGAAAATGAGAGATAAAACAGACCAACACAAATATGGACACATCGAATGGCTGGTATGAATATTGCTGTCCATCAATGATTCTCAATTAAATTTACTGCACTTGAGCAATTTTTACAAAAACAATTAACAAATGTTGCCCTAAGAGTTGGTAGAATATTATTCAAAATGATTCACATCTGTAATGGCTGGCAAAGATGCCTCCACCAAAAAGTAACTCGAGTGTGAAAACATATGCAATCAAGACAGAAATGTTCCAAATAAATTAAACTGTCATTTTTAGTTATCTGTGAAAATGTGGAGTAGGTTGTGTAGATTGGTAGAAGAAAAAATCTGATGTATTCCCTCGAGATTTAATTTGAGCTAAAGGCAGCAAAATGTGAAGACTGCAAGGGGTGTGTAGACTTCCACGAGCGACTACGTTCTTGGGCTGTTGGGGAGTGTCGTCTTCCAGTTTGTTGAGGTACGTACGGGTTCTCCTGAGTCAGAAGAACCCTCAAAACGCAACACTGAACCTCGAAGCCAGTTCCACTGCATTTTTAATATCAGGATCTCATCCCTCTACTCACATTTCTGGCTTTGGTCGAGGAAGCAACCAGACTGAGCTGAAATCTGCCACAGATACAGACTAGTAGGACAGTACACAATCCTAACCTGGCAGATATTCAAAATCCAAGAGTTTAGGGAGAGCTATGTGGAATGAGAATTCGCTGTACTGGATGATCCTGGCTCAATACTCTTGAGGAATAGTCTGGCAGAACATCTACAGTACATCTGACATGTTGCTGACTGGATCCAAGGCTATGGGTGAGACGCTACTGTGCCACCTAGTGAAGATAAGCAGAAGTACATTTGAACTAAGTTTATAGTGACCTTTTCCTTTCCCTGTGTCTTGTAAAGGGACTCCTGACAAAACGTCTCAAATAAAGCAATAAACCTAACGCATGTTTCCCACCTGAACTCAATCAAATTGGACTGAGTTGTACGTACAGATTCAGCCTTAATCCATCTTAATTTCCAACCACTACCTGTTTAGTTGTATCCAATGATTAATTTTACAAGATGCAACCAAATTATGCACATACAAAAACAAGATCACTGTAACTGCCCGTTTTAAGAAGTTTATTAAAAAATAAAATAGAAAAAAATATACCGGTACATAAAAATGTTCAAAACAAAAGCCAGGCTGTCACTCCGTGGCCACTGCTAGTTTGGCAGCCATTTTAGGAGTTCCTGCTCAGATTAGTTGGCCAGGACAGAGGAGCCGCCACCTTTCACAAAATGGCGTCCGTTAAGTTTAAAATCACTCATTGTGATGCAAGTGTTTCGTGTTCTCAATAGTCTAAAGAGGCTTTCTCTCCAATCTGCACTGATCTAAATAGATGAAAATAAAATGGTGGATCTACCAAGGGATTGGCTTTCACCTGCTCCAGTTTCTTTCACATCAAATAAAGGAAAGTAGATGAGGAGAGGAAGCTCGTGTAGACAATTGGGATTCAAGTTAAATCCATAGACGTCACACCGCATTTCAGTCTTAATAGAATCTGTAAAAATTGTGGACATCTTTGACAGCATTGACAAAACTCCAACCAGAGATAGTGTTTTAGAGCTCTTCTGACAGACGCTGGTTCTATTCACTAAAAGCAGACGAGTCCCAAATGGCACCCTATTTCCTATATAGCCCCACTACCCTCCACAAGAAACCAAAGATCTAATCAGAAGTGGCGCACTATATTCTGAATAGGGTGCCATTGGAGACCGACACCTTGTAAAAAAGGCGGTGTATATTAGCCAGGTCGATTGGTGGGTAAAAGTTGCTATACTAACATTAGACTGACACTGCCTCCTAACACAATCTCAGTGTAGAGGACTGTAGTGCACTAGGGAGGGTATGAAGTCATCCACTACAGAGTGCAAGTCGCTCCCCATGTGCACTTTCATACTAGCCGTTAGGTTAAAAGTGGCGGGACATCAAGTGGTAGTCTACAATGACACCCTAACCCCTATGTAGGGCACTACTTTAGACCAGCGCTAAGGTTAAATAGCATGCACTGTATGAGAGAGAATAGGGTGTCATTTGAAACCAGTCTTGCTATTCCCTCGCTCTGAGATGAGACAGATACCCGACCACTGGCGCACACACACACCCTTCCATAGACTAACAGATAGGAATACAAAACATCAGGATGCAAGAGTTGTGGTTCACTTGTAACTGGGCTGAGGCTGACTAGCAACCATCTAGCCTAGCCCACCGATCACACAGGCCTAGTCAGTCAAACTCGAGTTTACAATAACATCACTTCAATCCAACAAGCAGTGGTTGTCATTGGAAACAGAAATGGGGCACACAAAAATAACCCACTTGCATAGTAATAACGCTGTCTGTGTAGCAACCGCACTGCTCCTCAGTCACACACAGGCGTGTGTATGTGTGTATATATATATGCGGCTGTATGTCTGCAGAGACGACACACACACACACACTGAAGTAAACAGAACGAAAAGGCATTGCAAACTTGCGGAAGTACCAACAAGATTCCAGAATGGAATCAAAATTATTCCCTTTCCACAGTCCTGGAAGTCCCCAGAAGTTTCTCTCTCCCCCGCTATGAGGAAAGACCCTTTAGAGCACCTAGTCTTTTAGGGTGCATCTGAAATGGTACCCTATCCCCTATGTAGTGCACTATTTTAGACCAGAGCCCACTGGCCCAATCAAAAGTAATGCACAATATCGGCGGATGGGTTCCATTTGGCACCGCTCTGATCTTCAAGTTCAGGTCAGTTTGTCTGTCCCTTTAACTCCACCTCCCATACGCACGAGACCATGCATATCTTTAAAACAACAGCAGAGACATACATCCAACAGAAACACACTTGGGGAATACAATATGTACTTGGGCTTGTGCCAAACTCCTGCGATAGAAGTTCAGCCCTAGTCTAAGCGAGGACTGAGTAGCAAAAATGGCACAAACGTTGGGTGAACGCAAGTCATCCTATGACTGATACAAGCACACACGCCAAATAAAGAACGTTTTGTTTTTAAAAACAACAGCTAGGGTATTGGGCGTGAGCTCAGTCTGCTATAGCAAGAGATCCATCTAGTGGGACTGTAGACTTTTTAACCTGTCTAACAATAAGATGCATCTCAATAGTCTGGAGTGACTTAGATACTTCTAATTACCCCCTTTGAATCACATTATAAAACAACCAATGGGGGGGGTGGGGTCGATTATACCTCGACACTCCAACAAGACACGCACAGCTCACCAATTGACACGCACGCTCTCGTCACACACTCTCGGAGGCCACCTGGTCAAAGGTTCTGTAAACTCTGCCATAAAACTAAAAATACAAAAATAAAACAATCTTAAAAAACAATTCCTTTACATACATAATAAAAATTAAATAAACATTTACTTAAAAAATAGAACATGTTATTGCACAAATGAGAAACCGTCGTTCCTTGTGTGAACACTGAAAAAGACGCAGTTTGGCTGCAGGGTTCAAGAACAAAGGTTGTCGCCTTGACAACGTAACCCAGTCAAAGACCAAACAAAAATAAACACTTTCCCATAAGACACTGGGCTTTCGCAACTCTCACCTGGCAAAGATGTCACTATCCTCAGTCTCACCAAACGTAAGTGAAAAACTGCAAAGCGCTAAAAATAATATTCAAATTGAACAATAAGACATTAACGGAACAAAATAAAACAAACAAATGTGGATCCCAAACAGAAAGTGAAGGACTGGAGAGCTAGCAGAAAGGTTCTGGGGTCAGAGTGCACGTTGGGCGGGGTTGCGTTTTGTTCTCTAGCCGCACCGCTCATTCCTGTATCGTTGGCCGTTGGTTCGTTGCGCAGTGAAAAACATGCAGAGATGAAGAGCGATGGAGAGAGAGCGAGAAACGGAAAGTTTCCCCAGAGCTACACCTTTTTCCCTATCCGCAGCCCAAGTTCAGCAGCCCAAAGTGTTGAATGAATCCCAATGCTGGTCTGGTCTCTGCCTGCCTGTCTTTAAGTTGAACAGCAGGGGGCATTGTCCCGTCAAGTTGTCCTCCCAATCAGTCAGAATGGAGGAGTGGAAAGAGGGATGAAGGGAGATGTCTTTTTATCTGCTCAGGCTAACTGGTAAGCTGTCCCTCTTCCGACGCCTCCAGGTGTTGCGGTACTGTGTGTGAGAGTGTGTGTGGGCGTGTGTGAGAGGGTGGGTGTGTGCACGGTTGGCCAGGGCGGGACTGTGGACCACGGCTGGATTGTGGAAGCCTTTCATCTGACACTTGGGACCGTTCTGGAGAGAGAAAAAGGTATGAAGTGTTAGAATTCAAAGCATTTTGAGTGTTTGAAACCTAGTCTACAAAAGGAATGCTATATTCAGATCAATCTGGCAGATATACAATACAACAATGAAATCAAGAGGGACAGATTGAGAGAACAGAGGAAGTGAAGGGGAGGAGAGAATCAGTGAAAGCAAGAGGAGTTGAAAGCAGAAAGTGAGAGGTGAGGAGAGTATTAGAAGAAAGAAAGATAGGAGAAAGAGGTTCTCCATGTATAGTGCGTATGCGGTGATGGCGGACGGCGCCTACCTGGTGTGTGTGGCTGGCAGGGTGGGGGCTGGACAGAGGCTGGGGGTTGGAGGGGGCATGGGGGTTATGATGGGTAGGGGGGGGCATGTGGAAAAAGGGGGGGAGGTGGTGCCCGTCTATACCCACCTGTCTGCCAGGTAAAGAGTGCATCGTCAGGGCACCGGGCAAAGACATACACGCCTGGAGAGGGGGGAGAGAAGACATTTTCAGTTCTCACAAATCCAATCACAAACTGTGTTAGATCACCATTTCACAATCCCTGTTAGTGGGAAATGAGTACTAAAACAGACAGCCTGGATGGATTATTTTATAGAAAATATATACTTTCTCTGGCGACAAATCTTAAGATAAAGATAAAGGATTTTTTACAATAAAGGTAGACTTGGAATTATGACATTGGCACGAGCAGCACCGCAGATAAGATGAGCACGATGAAAGACATCGCTCTCACGTAGGCTGTGCTTACACATGCAGCCCAATTCTGATATTTATACACTAAAGTGGTCTTTTTGACCAAGCCGACGAGCTCTGAAAAAGACGATGTGATTGGTCTAAAGACCAATTAGGGGAAAAAAAAGATCAGAATTGGGCTGCTTGTGTAAACAGTCATGGTACAGTTGAAGTCAGAAGTTATCATACAAAATACATTTAAACTCAGGTTTCACAATCCCAGATATTTAATACTAGTAAAAATTCCCTGTCTTAGGTCAGTTAGAATCACCACTATTTTAAGAATGTGAAATGTCAGAATAATGGTAGCGAGAATGATTTCAACTTTTATTTCTTTCATCACATTCCCAGTGGGTCAGAAGTTTACATACAGTCAATTAGTATTTGGTGGCATTGCCATTAAATTGTTTTACTTGGGTCAAACATTTTGGGTAGCCTTGCACAAGCTTCCCACAATAAATTGGGTGAATTTTGGCCCATTCCTCCTAACAGATCTGGTGTAACTGAGTCAGGTTTGTAGGCCTCCTTGCTTGCACACACTTTTTCAGTTCTGCCTGCAAATTTTCTACAGGATTGAGGTCAGGGCTTTGTGATGGCCACTAATACCTTGACCATAAGCCATTCTGCCACAACTTTGGAAGTATGCTTGGGGTCATTGTCCATTTCGAAAACCCTTTTGCGACCAAGCTTGAACTGATGTCTTGAGATGTTGCTTCCATATATCCACATCATTTTCTTTTCTCATGATGCCATCTATTTTGTGAAGTGCACCAGTCCCTCCTGCAGCAAAGCACCCCTACAACATGATGCTGCCGCTTCATGGTTGGGATGTTCTTCGGCTTGCAAGCCTCCCCCTTTTTCCTCCAAACACAACAATGGTCATTATGGCCAAAAAGGTATATTTTTGTTTTATCAGACCAGAGGACATTTCTCCAAAAAAGTTAAATCTTTGTTCCCATGTGCAGTTGCAAACCGTAGTCTTGACATTTTTATGGTGGTTTTGGAGCAGTGGCTTCTTCCTTGCCGAGCGGCCTTTCAGGTTATGTCGCTATAGGACTTACTGTGGATATAGATACTTTTGTACCCGTTTCCTCCAACATCTTCACAAGTTCCTTTGCTGTTGTTCTGGGATTGATTTGCACTTTTTGCACCAAAGTACGTTAATCTCTAAGAGACAGAACGCGTCTCCTTCCTGAGAGGTATGACAGCTGTGTGGTCCCATGGTGTTTATACTTACGTATATACTTAGTTTGTACAAATGAACATGGTACCTTCAGGCACTTGGAAATTGCTCCCAAGAATGAACCAGACTTGTGGTCTACAAAAAAAAATTCTGAGGTCTTGGCTGATTTCTTTTGATTTTCCCATGATGTCAAGCAAAGTGGCACTGAGTTTGAAGGTAGGCCTTGAAATACATCCACAGAGGGCCTCCCGGGTGGCGCAGCACCAGCTGTGCCATCAGAGTCCCTGGGTTCGCGCCCAGGCTCTGTCGTAACCGGCCGCGACCGGGAGGTCCGTGGGGCGACGCACAATTGGCCTAGCGTCGCCCGGGTTAGGGAGGGCTTGGTCGGTAAGGGGTGTCCTTGTCTCATCGCGCACCAGCAACTCCTGTGGCGGGCTGGGCGCAGTGTACGCTAACCAAGGTGGCCAGGTGCACGGTGTTTCCTCCGGCGCATTGGTGCGGCTGGCTTCCGGGTTGGATGTGCGCTGTGTTAAGAAGCAGTGCGGCTTGGTTGGGTTGTGTATCGGAGGACGCATAACTTTCAACCTTCGTCTCTCCCGAGCCCGTACGGGAGTTGTAGCGATGAGACAAGATAGTAGCTACTACAACAATTGGATACCACGAAATTGGGGAGAAAACGGGGTAAACAATTTAAAAAAAAAATATATATATATATATCCAATTGGTTCAAGTGATGTCAATTGGCCTATCAGAAGCGTCTAAAGCCATGACATCATTTTCCAAGCTGTTTAAAGGCACAGTCAACTTAGTGTATGTAAACTTCTGACCCACTGGAATTACAGTGAATCAGAAGTGAAATAATCTGTCTGAAAAATTACTTGTGTCATGCACAACTGACTTGCCAAAACTATAGTTTGCTAACAAGAAATTTGTGGAGTGGTTGAAATATGATTTTTATTGACTCCAACCTAAGTGTAAGTAAACTTCCGACTTCAACTATCTGTTGATATGCACGGATGCGCTTCACCCTGGTACAACGTGGTAACTACGGGACCAAAACAGCACAGTAGTTTAGCCTTGCGCTTCAACGCTCTTAGTTGTGGAAATGGGCCCGATATTGTGTTAACTTCGTGCATTGGGGAGTCTATCTTTAATCTCCCACTCCCAGAAAATCTTGATAGGTTAAACTCTCCCATCCCTGAAAACAAATAAAGGTCAGTAGATGCTAGGTTCTCTACCTGTGAGCCAGGGGACATGATGAGGTGGTGCTGGTTGATGCCAGCCTTTCCCAGTGCCAGGCCCAGGGGTAGAGTCATACCCAAAGCCTGAAAGGGGTAGAGGGGCAGCGCCGGGGGTGTCGAATCAGAGTCCTAGAACAAACAGCAGTGGAGGGGTTAAAACATGGCCAGCTGTCAATCAATTAATACCATCATAAAGACTGCAGTGTGTGTGTGTTCTGTCCTTACGTTGTCTGACCCAGACAGTGAAGAGACAGAGGAGGCTGAGGAGTGTTGGTGAGGACTGGAAAGGGACATGGGAGAGTCTGCACTGTGAGGGGAAACAGAGTCCCTCTGCTCCTCCACACCTACACCCAACACACACCCTGCTGGGTCCTGATCCAGGAGGGAACCTACAGAGAAACAGATTATTATACACACTTCCAAAACGGCCATGTAAGACAAAGAGTACCCTCCACACACAGGCTAATATACCTACAGAACCTGCCATACAAGACTGTCAACATGGTACGCAGAGGTTACAGACACTGCTCTTACCCTGGCTCTCCATACGGGCGAGGTGCCTGCCCCCCCACTTCGTCATGATCCACTCCCTGTAGTCAATCACTTCCTGTGTCACCTTGATTATCCTACCCAAAGCGCTGCAGGGATAGTGAGAAACATGAGGGGAACGGTTTAAACGTTGCACAGCAGTGGATCAGTTACACTTCCCAACACAACCACCGTATTCATTTGACAATCTTTACTTTGAAAACAGTTGCACTTATTAATTTACAAATATTTCTAGGCCGGATGGATCCAGGATGGATCCAGAAGACATTCTGAAAGAGGAGGAACGAACCTGTCAATGTCCTTGTTTGGGTAGGAGCGTGCTAGCGGTGACATGGCGTGACTGAGGACGATGTAAGCGTAGTCAAAAACCTGCTGGACTTGCATGGCTCCGTACGAACTCCTGCCAACGTCGTTACCTGGAACAAAAGGCAAAAAAACTACTAATTAATCAGCCCATACAAACTACAGCCAACACCATTACTAATGGAAAACCAAACACTCAGTCCAGCGCACACACACCCCCCACCTGGCATCAGTGGGTCCTCTATACAGAGCATGGAGGGCCTGTAGCCATTGGTCATAACCTTCATCATGTCCTCCTTGGCCATGTAGGCCCCCCCGTTCTTGACGCGGATGCCTGTCTTCAGGTAGTTAAAATGGCGCCCATAAAGCTCAAAGAACTCAATCAGCAGAATGCCAAGGTTGATGTTGGGGTTGCTGGCGTCAATCCTTGGGTGGAGCTGGATGGAGAGAGACGGAGGGAGGGAGAGAATCGGCATAGGAGTTAGAACAACACTAAGCGTTGTAATTGTACACTGTCAAACTAAGGTTAGGCGATATATTTTGTCTATCACGGTATAACAAAAAAGTTACAGTATGGGGATATTTTATGTTTTTGAATAATAAAAGTTCTAAATTTGCTTTACGAGTAGTTATTGACCCTAGGGTGGCAAAACACAAGTGATTTCAAATTAGTCTTTCTCCATTCTGATTGGTTTACACTGTTCAATTCAACTTCAACCACCCCCAAAATTCTACATTTTCATCCATTTCTGCATTCATTTGAGATAATTTCCACACTGCCACGTAGGGCTGCACGATATGGGCAGACAATTAGGCCTCATTTTAAACCAAATATTGCAATTGCGATTTGACTTGCGATATAGAGCAAAACACTTGGTTGAAAACTGTTGGAATTATCGAAATAGAATGATTATTCTAATTCTAAAGTTTGAATATAATAGTGGGCACTTTAGATGTTTTTGACATGACAACGAATGAAAATGCCAGGGAGGAGTTATTGTGACAGGATAGGAACCAAAGTGTTGATAACCGTTTCCTTGGGCACCCTATAATCACTGGCTACATTGAATGTTTCCTCTTAACTACTTCATGTAGCCAACCTACTCATGCTTTGCGTATACCTCTTTTGATTTAGAAGAAATTGTTGCACAAACATGCTGATTTAGGTCTACGCCATCACAGGTATTATCATGCTGGATAGCTAATTATGTTTACTCTGACTTAGAACAATTATTAGCTAGCTAGTGATTAGCATTAGCAACTAACAAACTACTAGTGCAATTACAGAATGCCAGAGGAATTATATTAAGAAGAAAAGTGAAAACAGAATCATTGTCATCAACATTCTTGCATGTGCTGCATTGACCATGCAGACTGAACGCAAGTGTCTCGTGGTTGAGGAACAGCAAACGCTCTCCTTGATTGGCGGGGGCAGGTCTAAGACTACGTGGAAAGCGGCACGAGAGAGTGAGCGGTGAGTCAAGTAGCGAAGTATCACATTTAACAAACCAAACATTCAAAAACTGTTATAGAAAGTAAAGTAAAAATCCAAACCGGTCCGTGCATCAATACAGGTATATAGTAAAACTACGGTGTACCGCCCAGCCCCATGTCATACTAGTGTTCGTGTGTACCTGGAGGAAGCTGATGACCATCAGGATGAGGCTGTAAGAGCTGATTCCTCCGGTGAACACCTCATTGAGATCTCTCTGGAGCAGAAACTGCTTCAGCACAAAGATCATGTAAGGCAGCACGGGATACCTCTGTAGGAGGAGAGAACGAGAGAGATATAAAATCTCTGCTTAATTTACAGTCATTGAGGAACAGAGCACAGATTAAAAAAAAAGGGGAGAATTTTCAATTAAGACGAGGGAAAAGTCTCCATTTAATGAAAAATATGTAACTTAGTATGGGGATCACAATTTAAATAAAATGAGTCTCCTCATTTTCACAGGTTGTCATGTTATATCATATGCTGATTTTGGGGCTACAATTGTAAAAGGTCAGCGGGACAATGACTCATTCTAAAGTTATGCCTCTGGTGCCAGAAGCATGTTCGGCTATGTAATTGAATACAGAACATGTCAGAAAGACATTCCTTTACTGACTGTATATTATACGCCCATCACCAGATCTCCCCCTGACTCTTACTGTGCATATAGGCTGTGACTTAGAATTACATTTAAATTAAACAAAAAATGCCTTATTAGGCTCACTGAATTGAAAGTATTTTTTCTCCTTCAATAGGTAGGCCTTAACCTCAACAAGACGGAGCTGCCCTTCCTTCCGGGGAAGGCCTGCCGTCTCAGACTCCATTATCACCCTCCCAGAGTGCAAATAACCTTGGCGTTACCCTGGACAACACCCTATCCTTCTCTGCAAAAATCAAAGCAGTGACTCGCTTCTGCAGGTTCATGCTCTACAACATCACACAAGCAGCGGCGCAGGTCCTAATCAAGGTCCACTCCCGTCTGGACTACTGCAACTCACTGTTGCCTGGGTTCCCCGCTTCTGCATTTACATTCTGTAAATGTTCAAGCAAAATAACCCTATCAAAATGGAAAGCTCCTTGAAAGAGGTAATATGCCAGGGCTATTGGCCCAAATTCAATTATGACCTATTGTAGATAATAGAATGAAAATAACTTAACTTGAGAGCAGATGTTTTTGTTCATAAATACTTTGCTACAATGATACACCTCATTCCTTTGTTAGTGTACTTACTATGTGAATGTGCTATCATGCTTTCGGGATGAGTCTTCTCAGATTCACCAATTATTCTTTAGTTGTGGATAGTACATCAAACGTACTCTTGTTCCTCTTTGTAAGTTACTGTGATTTTGCACCTGTGGATTTTATTAGTTTATTTATGAAAATATGTAGTAAACTCCATGACAGTAGTTAAAGAAAGGGGCTATAGCAGCACCCAAGTAGACTACAATTGTATGCTGGGCCAGGCATGCCCTGACCTCGTGAAGTGAGCACTACTGGTGTGAAATTGGAGCGGGCAAGAAGGCTGACGCTCCAGCCTTTGGGAAACTCGCCCCGTGCTCCAATCAAATTGGGCACGCTCCGTTCCCATACTCTGCACCACTCTGACCCACTGTGCAATACTCATTAGTATTATGGAAAGTAGTGATGAGCGATGAACCGCCATGTTGTTTTTTTTATCGGTTATTAAACTAGTTTAACCTGAAGGGAGGTGTTGTGTTCATTAAGCAAATAGTTAAAGTTTCTGTGCTGCATAACTACAATGACCATATCGTCACAGCCCCACTGTGCAGGTGCACATTCTGTACTTGCCTGATATGAAACATCTCAACTCCAAAATGCTGGAGTATAGAGCAAAATGTTAAATAAATATGTTGTGGACTATAGTTGTGAAGTGGTTAAGTAGTGCTTCTGTTGCTAGTGATAGAAAATGCATTTCACAGGGACAGTATTTCAGTAAGTATTTATTAGCCTCAAATTTAACTGAAACAATTACAATATGGGAGCGTCAGTGGTCAGGAAGTCCATTTCTATTCCTTTCATAGGCCACTGCAACTGGGAACACGTTTTAAATTGTTGCTCTGATCATTATAGCCATTCAGGTCTCCAATAAAAATAAAGGAACTATAAATGCTAGTGTCCTCACCCGAGTGTAGTCCTTGATAAAGAAAGCAGCTTTGACTCCAGTCTCCACGTTGAAGCTGATGTCCACTTTGACTTCAGTCTCCTGGTCAGTCAGCTTGATGATTGGCACCTGGGAGAGAGAATAGAGAAACATTGTGACTTAATTTCTGAAAAAGTTTATTTAAACGTCCATTTCGCTTTCGTTCCCCATCTCAATTCTAAAGCAGTCACTAATTAGGTCCAATCATTAGCTGGTGCAGACTTGTCCTACATTATTAAAGCAAACCATCTGCTTGTTTATCAGTTCGGACAACATTGGAGTTATTCCAACAGATTACAGGCATGTATTTTTATTAAGAGCGACTCACTGTAGCTTTGTCCAGCACTTTGATGGAGAAAGGTTCCGCCACGTTGTGTTTCCGGAGGGCCTGTTCCAACTGCTGCAACGGGGGACATTCCCACTTCCCAAACACCACCAGGTCTATGTCACTGTGGCAACAGAGAGAGAGAGATGGTATTAAGTAAACTGGTGGCCAAACACTTGTGGCAAATTCGGAGAACAAGACTGAGCCAAAACATCACAACAAGACTGCCCTCTTACCTTGTAGGTAGGTAGAGTCCAGTGCTGAAGCTGCCAAATATCTGCACCTGAGAGAGCAGGGGAATGAAAGAGTTTGAAAAAACCTATACTGTACAAATCATTTTAGGGAAAAAAGTCTGATGTCCCAGTTCAACCCCCAGCTCTGGTGTGTGTGCTCACATCGGCAGTAGGCCACAGCTCCTTGATGACCGTCTCGATCCTGTCGACCACCTCCTTCCTCATAGCAGCCTCCTCCGGTCGGGGAGACATGAAGTTGTAGAAGTCCACCACCTCCTCATGGAGACTGGGGGGGACAGGGAGAGGGTTAATACACACACAGTTGCTCACCCAAAACTAAACCAGTCAAATAATTGGTCGATTTACATTTTCTGTTTCAGGATTTCATTCATTTAAATGTCATCAGTTCACCTACATGGTAGGTATTCTCAAAGAAAGCAAGACCATTATGGAAGCGCATATATATATATATATATATATATGTCTACATTGAGACAGGCTTCCCAGTAAGCTCAGCATCCCTCACAACATTCAAAATCATTACATAGTCCTGTAAGAGCATGGGATTAACAACTCCATGGTTGAGGTTTCAATTCCCATACTGATCACAGACTATACAAAAATTATATGTATGGATTTTAACATTTTTCACACCAAAATGATTGAGTGCAGCCATACACTGAAATTTAGCACAATCAGATATTGCAGTATGTACATTAGCCTACATTTTCATCCACGACACAGTGATGGCCCATTGAAATTGTTAAATATTCTACTTAAACACTAAGGCCTTCAGGTCTGGGCACTGCATGCTCTTCCAATGCCAGAAGGGTGCAACTAGAGGCCAATCATTGTATTACACAGTTACATTCAAATGAAACCTATGGATCTTTCAACTGTCCATGGAGACCAGAGAGAATCTTAAACAAAGTCACCTGGCAGTTTTTTGTTGCTGACAATGTTAACATGCATAACGTAAGTCTAATCAACAATATTAGGTTATGTAATAAACTAGCAAGTCCTGCTATAGTTTTATTAATAACTGAATAATGAGTCAGACGTTAATAATACCCTGAGTGGGTGTATAAAGAAGAGCAACGTTAGCTAACCATGACCGCTTCCATGCCGCCTTCACGTCATATCAAAAACTCGGGACCTCGGAGTTAAAATGAACGTAAATTATTTGCTTATATCTTCCTATTGCTTGATTCTGATACTACGTAAGTAGGAAACTCGGGTATCTTTATACTGAGTAAACGTGCCGGAAAATGTCCGATTTCCGACATGACATGAATGCGGCATTAACCCTACATTCCAGAAGTTACCCAACCCTTTAGATCTGTCAAATAGCTTACTAATTGTTAGCTAACCTTACCAAATCGTTATCTAGCTAGCTAGTTATAGCTTCTTAACAAGTTAAATCTGGCTAGTCAGTGCAGCGCGCAGTCAAATTAGCGCTCTAGTTAGCTAAGTAGCTAGCTATTTAAGCTAACGTTAACATTCCGATTACTAATCACCCGTGCAGTAAATCAATCTGAAAAATATAAACCTCAACATACAAACACCAAAACACGGATTGACTTTAGGCATGACATTTATAATAATATAAACGTGTCTAGCTAGTAGGAAAGCATGATAGGTAACGTTATCGCGGTTAGCGTTAGCAAGCTAACGTTAGCGTCAAACAATTCCAGAGGGGCAATGGCCCTATCAAAAATAACATCTCACCCATCAACACCGGGGCTGTATTTCCTCGTCTTCCAAGGCGTCCCAGTCCCCGAACTAACATAGTTGCCATAGTTAGAAAGAAGGTAATTCATCCCATAGGTGCTCGCCTTGTTGTCACTTTTCCTTCGGCCTGGATGGTGAGTGTGGTTATTTAGGGATGCAGGCGGGTGAGTCGGGTGACGCTTCACACAATTCTGTTGGAAATTGTACTGAGGGTGATGCTGATGGTGCCTTTGATGGTGGTATTGGTTGACATTATTATGCATGCTTTCACTGAAGTTAAATAACAGATTGACACCGCCAGCGTTTTTATTCATATTTCCAGTTACATTGCCACCACTAATCCTTCCCAAAGAGCGGTTTGAAGATGTAATGTCCGTTATGGATTCCACTGAAGACAAGGACGATAGAGATCCCGTCTTTTGGGGCATTTTACTGTCTCCCAAATCTGTCGTTACCCCGTAAGCGTTGGACGGGGTCAATGAGTTCTGTACGGGTCCGTTCGGTAACGTTACCCCGAAGGAGGAGAACGCAGTGCCGTGGTTAGAAGTAGTGCCTTTTGAAATACCGTGATGGCTGCTGCTGCTCAGACCAGTGGTGGTGTTGGTGCACATGCTATTGCCCTTTGCCGCAACATGTTTATAAACGTCCAACGCTGGAGAATTCAAATGCAGGTTGTAGTTCTGATTATTATGAAGATGCTGGCCGGAGTTTGCTCGTACCTGAGAAGTCTCCCAGACTTGCATCCAAAATGCGTTTGCAGGTCCTTTCTGCTCGGGCTGAATCCAAGCCACCCTCGGATCCATTCAACTTCTTTTTTCTGAACCCACTTCAAGCAAGTCAATGAGACCGTTAAAATGTACGACTGCTCCGACAAAATAAATGAGCTAGTAAACCGGGTTACAAAGACAGAGAAGTGCTAACGCCAAACCGAACGAGGACCATTGAG
Organism: Oncorhynchus mykiss; assembly: GCF_013265735.2. NCBI lineage: Eukaryota > Metazoa > Chordata > Actinopteri > Salmoniformes > Salmonidae > Oncorhynchus > Oncorhynchus mykiss. Next base: position 22,526,022 of record NC_050572.1, read on the forward strand.
AAGAGTAGTCCAGGTCCTTTTCAAGCCGCTAACTGAAAACGGTTAGCAGAAGTCTACGGTGAATCAATATGGCGTATTCTCTTCAAACCAAAGCGCCGTGCGCATTTCTGTAGGATTTTAAACTATCGACTTGAACACACCCACATCCACCGCCCATTCCTCCCTACACCTCGCTCTCAGCTGCCACAATATTTAACTAATTACAAACCAACCAATGCTGTTCAAAGTAAATATTTGAATCATATTTGATCATGTTTATATAGCAACATATGTATTATGAATAAAAAAAATAACATAAGATATTATCATAACAGGAGACAGATAAGCTAAAGTTAATTTGAAGAAAATAATCAGAAATAGTAATAAACATTACATTATAAATATTTTAGAGATCGAGAATTGAACCCACAATCCTGGCGTTACAAGCGTCATACCTTACCAACTGAGCTACACGGGACCAGCACCCAGACTTGGTACTGGTACCCCAGTTATATAGCGAAGTTGTCGTTACTCGTGTGTATTTATTATTACTTTTATTTTTATGTGGTTTTAATTTTCTATTTCTGTTTTCTTTCTATTTGAATTGTTGTGACGAGAAATACAAGTACGTTTTTAAAAGTAAGTAAGTATTTCACTGTTTGTCTACACCTGTTGTTTACGAAGTATTTGACAAATAAAACGTGGTTTGATTTAAATAAGTGATTTTGAATTCCCCTTCCATTAACAAAAGCCTTGGCTCCCGCAAAGTATGCACTTTTCCCCTCCTTCCTTGCTCTCGCAATCGTTAGCCACAGACGATTCCGAGCTTCTTTATCAAATGTTGTCAGGTCCTCCTTGAACCTCAGGTTGTTGTTCTTTAAATAGCCATTTTCTTTGCACTTTTCCATGTCAGATCCCTTGCTGTCATGGGGATGAATCTCATGATCACTGGTCGCGGTGGCTGGTTGTTCTCCCCATCTCTCAGCCTACCCAGGCGGTGCACTACATCCAGAGAACCTGCAACAACATTTCGCTCGTCTTCCTGCAAATGTCCTTCACGTTTGCTTTGATGTTCTCGTCAGATCTTTCTGCGATTCCGTAAAATCTCGCCGGAGTCCAACCAGTATGAAATTGTATTCACTCACGACTGTAAATCGTTCTGGATAAGAGTGTCTGCTTAATGTAATTGAGGTAAATATGTACAGGGCCTTCAGAGCGTAATCACACCCCTTTGGATGGTGTGTCACTCCAAAGATACAGGAAGGAGACCACTAAAGCGTATTTCACCATGAAGCCATGTGTGACTTTAGGCCGTCATTGTAAATAAGAATTTGTTCTTAATTGACTTGCCTAAAAGGTTAGAAAAAACAGAGTTTAATTGATGTGATAGGAGAAAACTGAGATTGGATCAAAAACATTGAAGTTACTTCACTATACTAACCTATGTGACAGAGTGAAAAGAAGGAAGCCTCTACAGAACAAAAATATTCCAAAACATGTGTCCTGTTTGCTATAAGGCATAAAAGTAAAACTGCAATGAAATTAACTTTATGTACTGAATACAAAGTGTTACGTTTGTGGCAAATCCAACACGTCACTGAGTACCACTCCTCATATTTTCAAGCATGGTGGTGGCTGCATCCTGTTATGGGTATGCTTGCATCGGCAGTAAAGCAATGCATAGGCAAAATCTTATCGGAAAACCTGGTTCAATCTACTTTCCAACAGGTACTGGGAGACAAATTCACCTTATTGATGTGTGTGGGCCATGATAGAGCCTTAGTGATGTGGACAACAAGGAACTTGAAGCTCTCGATCCTCTCCACTATAGCCCCATTGATGTGAATGGGGGTGTGCTCGGCCCTCCGTTTCCTGTAGTCCATGATCAGCTCCTTTGTCTTGTTGATGTTGAGGTAAAGGTTGTTGTTTTGACACCGTACTGCCAGGTCTCTGACCTCCTCCCTATAGACTGTCTCATCGCCATCGGTGATCAGGCCTACCACCGTCGTGTCGTCAGCACACTTAATGATGGTGTTGGAGTCGTGTGCAGCCAGGCAGTCTTGGGTGAACAGGGAGTACAAGGAGAGTACTGAGCATGCACCCCTGAGGGGCCCCTGTGTTAAGAGTCATAGTGTCAGATGTGTTGTTGCCTACCCTCATCCCCTGGGGGTGGCCCGTCAGGAAGTCCAGGATCCAGTTGCAGAGGGAGGTGTTCAGTCTTAGGGTCCTTAGCTTCGTGATGAGCTTGGAGGGTACTATGGTGTTGAACGCTGAGCTGTAGGCAATGAACAGCGTTCTCACATATACTACATGGGCAAACGCATGTGAACACCCATTCCAATTAGTGGATTCCTCTATTTCAGCCACACTCATTGCTGACAGGTGTATAAAATAAAGCACACAGCCATGCAATCTCCATAGACAAACATTGGTAGTAGAATGGCCTTCCTGAAGAGCTCAGTCACTTTCAACGTGGCACCGTCATAGGATGCCACCTTTCCAACAAGTCAGTTCGTCAAATTTCTGCCCTACTAGAGTTGTCCGAGTCAACTGTAAGTGCTGTTATTGTGAAGTGGAACGTCTAGGAGCAACAACGGCTCAGCCACAAAGTAATAGGTCACACAAGCTCACAGAACGGGACCGCAGAGTGCTGAAGCACATAGCGAATAAAAATCATCTGTCCTCAGTTGCAACACTCTCTACCGAGTTGCAAACTGCCTCTGGAAGCAACGTCAGCACAATAACTGTTCATCGGGAGCTTCATAGAATGGGTTTCCATGGCCGAGCAGTCGCACACAGGACTAAGATCATGATGCGCAATACCAAGCGTCGGCTGGAGTGGTGTAAAGCTAGCCACCATTGGACTCTGTAGCAGTGGAAACGCATTCTCGAGTGATGAATCACGCTTCACCATTTGGCAGTCCGACAGACGAATCTGGTTTTGGCGGATGTCAGGAGAACGCTACCTGCCCCAATGCATAGTACCAACTGTAAAGTTTGGTGGAGGAGGAATAATGGTCTGGGGCTGTTTTTCATGGTTCTGGCTAGGCCCCTTAGTTCCAGTGAAGGGAAATCTTAACGTTACAGCATACGTTGACATTCTGGACGATTCTGTGCTTCCAACTTTGTGGGAACAGTTTGGGGAAAGCCCTTTCCTGTTTCAGCTTGACAATATCCCCGTGCACAAAGTAAGGTCCATACAGAAATGGTTTGTCGAGATCGGTGTGGAAGACTGACCTGCACAAAGCCCTGACCTCAACCCGATCGAACACCTTTGGGATGAATTGGAATGCCGACTGTGAGCCAGGTCTAATTGACCAACATCAGTGCCCGACCTCACTTATGCAATTGTGGCTGAATGGAAGCAAGTCCCCGCAGAAATGTTCCAACATCTAGTGGAAAGCCTTCCCAAAAGAGTTGAAGCTTTTATAGCCGCAAAGGTGGGACCAACTCCATATTAAATGCCCATGATTTTGGAATGAGATGTTTGACAAGCAGGTGTACACATACTTTTGGTCATGTAGTGTATGTATTCTTCTTGGCCAGGTGGTAGAGGGCAGTGTGGAGTGCAATAGAGATTGTGTCATCTGTGGATCTGTTAGGGTGGAATGCGAATTGGAGTAGGTCCAGGATGTCTGGGACGAAGGCGTTGATGTGAGCCATGACCAGCCTATCAAATCAAGTCAAATTCTATTGGTCACATACACATATACACATATTTATTGGTCACATACACACATATTTTATCGGTCACATCCATCGATAAATCCACAAAATTCAGAATTTCAATAAGCATTTTCTCCCCGGTCAACAGCCCTGCACCCCCGACAGCAACTTGCACAAGCCGCCTCCATTTCTCCTTCACCCAAATCCAGATAGCTGATGTTATGAAAGAGCTGCAAAATCTGGCCCCCTGCAAATCAGCCGGGCTAGACAATCTGGACCCTCTCTTTCTAAAATTATCACCCAAAATCGTTGGGGGATATTACTAGCCTGTTCAACCTCTCTTTCGTCTAGTCTGAGATTCCCAAAGATTGGAAAGCTGCCGCGGTCATCCCCCTCTTCAAAGGAGGTGACACTCTAGACCCAAACTGCTATAGACCTATATTTATCATACCCTGCCTTTATAAGGTCTTTGAAAGCCAAGTTAACAAACAGATCACTGACCATTTAGAATCCCAACATACCTTCCCCACTATGCAATCTGGTTTCAGGGCTGGTCATAGGTGCACCTCAGCCAAGCTCAAGGTCCTAAATGATATCATAACCGCCATCGATAAGAGGCAATACTGTGCAGCTGTATTCATTGACCTGGCCAAGGCTTTCGACTCTGTCAATCACCACATTCTTATCGGCAGACTCAACATCCTTGTTTTCTCAAATGACTGCCTTGCCGGGTTCACCAACAAAACTAAATGCATGCTCTTCAACCAATCGCTGCCCACACCTACCTACCCGCCCGTCCAGCATCATTACTCTGGACGGTTCTGACTTAGAATATGTGGACAACTACAAATACCTAGGTGTCTGGTTAGACTGTAAACTCTCCTTCCAGACTCACATTAAGCATCTCCAATCCAAAATTAAATCCAGAATTGGCTTCCTATTTCGCAACAAGGCATCCTTCACTCATGTTGCCAAACATACCCTCGTAAAACTGACTATCCTACCGATCCTTCACTTCGGCGATGTCATTTACAAAATAGCCTCCAACACTCTACTCAGCAAATTCGCTGCAGTCTGTCACAGTTCCATCCATTTTGTCACCAACGCCCCATATACTACCCACCACTGCGACCTGTATGCTCTCGTTGGCCGGCACTTGCTTCATATTCGTCGCCAAACCCACTGGCTCTAGGTAATCTAGAAGTCCTTGCTAGGTAAAGCCCCGCCTTATCTCAGCTCACTGGTCACCATAGCAGCACCCACCTGTAGCACACACTCCAGCAGGTATATTTCACTGGTCACCCCCAAAACCAATTCCTCCTTTGGCCGCCTTTCCTTCCTGTTCTCTGCTGCCAATGACTGAAACGAACTGCAAAATTCACTGAAGCTGGAGACTCATATCTCCCTCACTAACTTTAAGCACCAGCTGTCAGAGCAGCTCACAGATCACTGCACCTGTACATAGCCCATCTGTAAATAGGCCATCCAACTATCGCATCCCCATACTGTTATTTATTTTGCTCCTTTGCACCCCAGTATCTCTACTTGCACATTCATCTTCTGCACATCGATCACTCCAGTGTTTAATTGCTATATTGTAATTATTTCACAACTGTGGCCTATTTATTGCCTTACCTACCTCATTTGCGCACACTGCATATAGACTTTTCAATTGTATTATTGACTGTATGTTTGTTTATTCCATGTGTAACTCTGGGTTGTTGTTTGTGTCGCACTGCTTTGCTTTATCTTGGCCAGGTCGCAGTTATAAATGAGAACATGTTCTCAACTAGCCTACCTGTGAAATAAAAAGTTAAATAAAAAATAAATAAATATTTTATTGCAGGTGTAATGAAATGCTTGTGTTCCTTGCTCCAACAGTGCAGTAGTATCTTACAATTCACAACAATACACACAAATCTAAAGTAAAAGAATGGAGTTAAGAAATATATGAATATTAGGATGAGCAATGTTGGAGTGGCATTGACTAAAATACACTAGAGTAGAATACCGTATACACATATGGAATGAGTAAAGCAGTATGTAAACATTATTAAAGTGACTAGTGTTCCATTATTAAAGTGACCAGTGATTTGTATATAGAACAGCAGCCTCTAAGTTGCAGGGTTGAGTAACCAGGTGGTAGCCGGCTATTAATGGCTATTTAACAGTGATGGCCTTGAGGTAGAAGCTGTTTTTCAGTCTCTCGATCCCAGCTTTGATGCACCTGTACTGACCTCACCTTCTGGATGGTAACGGGGTGAACAGGCCGTGGCTCAGGTGGTTGATGTCCTTGATGATCTTTTTGGCCTTCCTGTGACATATGGTGCTGTAGGTGTCCTGGAGGGCAGGCAGTGATGCCCCCAGTGATGCGTTGGGCAGACCGCACCACCCTCTGGAGAGCCATGCGGTTGCGGGCAGTACAGTTGCCGTACCAGGCGGTGATACAGCCCGACAGGATGCTCTCAATTGTTAATCTGTAAAAGTTTGTGAGGGTCTTAGGGGCCAAGCCAAATTTCTTCAGCCTCCTGAGGTTGAAGAGACGCTTCTTGTGCCTTCTTCACCACACTGTCTGTGTGGGTGGACCATTTCAGATCATCGGTGATGTGTACGCCGAGAAACGTGAAGCTTTTCACCATCTCCACTGCGGTCCCGTCAATGTGGATAGCATTTAATGGCTACAGGTGTGAGTGCTACAGGGTGATAGTCCTTTAGACAGGTTACCTTGGTGTTCTTGGGCACAGGGACTATGGTGGTCTGCTTGAAACATGTAGGTTTTACCGACTGGGTCAGGGAGAGGTTGAAATGTAAGTGAAGATACTTGCCAACTGGTCAGCGTATGCATAGAGTACGCTTCCTGGAAATCCATCTGTCCATGCGGCCTTGTGAATGTTAACCTGTTTAAAGGTCTTACTCACATCAGCTAAGGAGAGTGTGATCACATAGACGTCCGGAACCGCTGATGCTCTCATACGTGGTTCAGAGTTGTTTGCCTTGAAGTGAGTATAGAAGACATTTAGCTTGTCTGGTAGGTTTGTGTCACTTGGCAGCTTGCGTGTGGGTTTCTCTTTGTAATCCGTGATAGTTTGCAAGCACTGTGAGTAGTTCCAGTTCTTAGCTACACACCAAATAAGTAATTAACTACTGTAAACACTATCAATATTTGAATTTAGTTCAACTACCACCAAGCTACTGCAAAATGTGGTTAAATTACATGTAATTTAACTACTCCAATACCAGTTATTGCAAGAAAACTGCTATAAAATAAAATCCCAATTCATTATTAAAGGCGCAGTGACGTTTCCACACTATGAGGTTGGAATAATGTCGTTTTGAATCACAAATGGCCCTCAGCTGACAACATCCTTCACCCCATCCCATCTACTTCCTTCCATTTCCCCCCTCCCTACTCATTAATGCTTAAGAAATATCCCTTTGCTAATAAGCTATTTTTGTTTCTTTTTGACAATTTTAATGAAAACTATCACAGAAAGGTACTTTATAGTACCCATAAATAATTTGATATTGAGATCAAAATGGCTGCATTGGACCTTTAATGAAGCATACTCATTCACTCATCACCATTAGCAGCATCTACTAAATGTTAAATCTATTACCTGTCAGGTATTTTAATTGTCCGTAATGTCTACTTGTCTACTCTACTAAATGTTTGTACGGTCTTAAAATTGTAATTTTTCTAGTGTCTTTTTAGTTCTGTGTTGGACCCCAGGAAGATTAGCTAACATTATGGCATCAGCTAATGGGGATCCTAATAAAATCAAATGTTTTCCATCAGAGCACCAAAAAGCAACAAAAAGCCTCATACAGTAACATGTTAGTACATTTTTCCACCAGTGATGTGTTTCCATCAAATTGACATAAACGTTGATTAGAGTAAATGGCCTCTTTTTGGCATTGTAGCCTTCAGGGTAGTTTAAATGAAACCTTGTCAGTGGTGTTGTGGATTCTAGAGCTCTTCATATTTTCCCAGTGATTGTAAGTACTCAGTGTTCATCCTTGTACGTCTTCGCTTGACGTAAACACAAACAAACAAGCAATAACTAACCTAAACAGACCCCAGCTTCTTCCTACACTTGGTCTTCAAACTTCTAAAGGTACCACCTGGAGAGAAAGACATAATTAAATTAATTCACTGTTCACCCCAAACCATGTGTGTGTATGCTCAGTGTCTTCATGCATGTGTGCCTGCCTGCGGAATGTGTGTGTGTTTCCCAAGGGCGCAACTTTTCACAATTCTGAAATTGCATGTTTGTCATCCCCCTCCCCCAGTTTTATCATTGGAATGTGATACACAACGAAGAAACCGTGCGGACCATGCGGACGCCTCAGAGCGGTCGGTTAGGCTGTTTGGAGTGTTTATCCCACTGAAAATATATATATACGTAATTATGCCCCCCCCCCAACACACTTCTAAAACCAAAGTGGCACCCCTGGTGTTTCCTACCTGAAGTGAGCGAAGGCTCTGCTGGACAGAATGAGCCGCCAGGGCAAACCTCACCCACTCTTATCTCGCCAAAGAACTTTGAGTATGTGCCCGGAGCACACAGAGCAAACAGCCCACCTACAGGAGAGAACATAAGACAGGGTAAAACTCGTTGCATTGTGATTACAGCAACAGTCATGGACAAATGTGACTAACCCAGTGGCGGTCAGTGCCGTTTATGATGAGGGAGGACAATTTTATTTTCATGAGCATGGCCTTATTTCTATTACAGCATGTTGGATGACTGTCATTCATATTCCATTCACCCAGTTCAATGTAATGTCGAGAGGTTGAGGCTACAACAGGATACAAAACATGTCCCCTACAATCTAGCCTATGAATGAAAGGTTACAATGTAGGTGCACACAGATTGAGATACATTTTTGAGACGACAGTGACACATTCAATGCCACCATGCACACTCTTGCCTGCATCTAGCTTATCTAAGGTGTAATCATTAGTCCAACAGTTGCTAACGAGAGTTTCTATTGGACGAATTCGGGTATTTTCATCCCCGTTTCGTTGGCTTCCGTATAAGAAATGTTTTTCAACAGAATTGGCAGACTGAAAACACCCTGATCATAGCAGCCACGTTGTATTCATTTAAACCTCTATGCACTCGCCTCCTCTCACATTTTCTCTTTGTTTGTGAACTTCTATGAACAACACATCAGCTGTATGTGACCAAGGGAAAAAAACTTTCCAAGCCAACCCATATCATAACCACTACACACAGCCTACATTGTTGTCCCCATATTAGCTAAAGTAACGTCATGGTCAACATAGCTAATAGAACTAATGTTTTATTAAACCCACTACAATCATGCAGTAACGTTACAGTGTATAGTCAGTAAGCAGTTACACCGGCAGGCCCCGGTGGCAATAGTTTAATAAAACTAAAAGCTTACCTTGACTTGGAAGAGTTCCAGTGTTGTGTTAGATAGTCATAACCAGATAGCTAACATATAATCCCTCTGTTTGAGCCGGGTGTCTGAGTTACTAAATTAGCCAGCTGCATTTGCTAGCTAAGTAAGTGAAACTGAAAAAAAATTACAATCTCTCCCTCTCTTGCTTCTCCTTCATTTTTGAAGAAATGTATTTGTTGAAAACTGTTAAACTATGGTCTTTCTCTCTTTAAGTGAACTACGCACCACATGTTATGCACTGCAGTGCTCGCTAGCTGTAGCTTATGCTTTCAGTAATAGATTCATTCTATGATTCTTTTATTGGGTTAACAACATCTCAGTTCATGCTGCAAGTGTTCTGATAGGTTGGAGGACATCCTCTGGAAGTTGTCATAATTCCTGTGTAAGTCTATGGAAGGGGGTGAGAACCAAGAGCCTCCTAGAGTTTGTATTGAAGTCGATGTACCAAGAGGAGGACAGAAGGTAGCTGTCCTTCGCCTACACCATGGTGCTACTCTACAGAGTGCTGTTGAGGCTACTGTAGACCTTCACTGCAAAACCGTGTGTTTTAATCAATTATTTGGTGACGTGAATATTTTGTCTAGCTTTTCAAAGATTTACAATTTTTCATTTTAAGAAATTTACTGAGGATGGTCCTTCCGTTCCTCCTCTGAGGAGCCTCCACTGGACTAACCAGGTTTTGAGCCGGTGTCACGTGTCACCTGTGGGAGTCAATGTTCAACTCATCCAAGGTCTAGGCATTCATGGGAGCCAACACAGAGTTGAAAGTGTTTATTTATTGTTAGTTAAAAATGTAGTGGTGCCCACCAATATCAATAATTAATTTGATATGAGCAAGGCATATATCTGTTTATCCTTGCTGTTAACACTATTATGTAAAAAGAGGTCCATTCATGCCTGTTCCTGCAGTCACAAAACATTCTCACAGGTTCTCTATTAGCATACTTACTTGTCTTGATGGGCCATCAACAGGCTTTCCATTGTATTCAAACTGGTTGGGTAGGTTAGGCCTGCAGAACATTCACACCTGGCACAGTGGGCAATCAGGAAGAAGTTGTCTGAACTTCACAAAACTGTGGAAGAGAAGTCCACACAGTTGCAATGTTATTCATTCAAACCGATATATCATTTTGGGGGAAAATGCAACTCATATCAATATAGGTTTTCCATGTCAGTGCCCATCACAAAAAATATATAAATACAGTATTAGTGTCACTCCACAATAAAACAGCAATTTGTAATACAAATGACATTGAACGAAAATAACGCAACATGTAAAGTGTTGGTCCCATGTTTGGATTAATTCGTGAAGAGCATTCTTCTCCAGCATGCTAGGGGCCATCGAAGATGAGCATTTGCCCACTGAAGTCAGTTACGACGCCGTTAGGTCAAGACCCTGATGAACCTTAGACGGTTTCTAACCGTTTGTGCAGAAATGTGTCACTTTTGCAAACTCATTCTCGAAAATGATGTTGGAGGCAGTTTAAGGTAGAGAAATTAACATTAAATTCTCTGGTAATATCTCTGGTGGACATTCCTGCAGTCAGCATGCCAATTGCACACTCCCTCAAAACTTGAGACCTCTGTGGCATTGTGTTGTGTTTATTGTCCTCAGCACAAGGTGCACCAATGTAATGGTCATGCTGATTCTTGATATGCCACCCCTGTAAAGTGTATGGATTATCTTGGCAAAGGAGAAATGCTCACCAACAGGGATGTAAACAAATTTGAGCACAACATTTGAGAAAAATAAGCTTTTTGTGCCTATAGACAATTTCTGGGATCTTTTATTTCAGCTGATGAAACATGGGACCAGCACTTTACATGTTGCGTTTATATTTTTGTTCAGTGTATATACTCATTGGAGTGGGATTGTTGTGCTCCCCAAAAAAATGCATTATATAGGTGAGTGACTATACTTCAAACATGGTTCAGAATGTCCAGAATGTGGGACTACACATTGCACACCCCTTAAATAAGATTTGACAAATTAAAAAATAAAATAAATCTCAAAACGTGTGAGATGAAAATGGACAAACTAAACGGTGTGCAATATAGAAGGGTAGTCAGTGGACATTCTGAACCTTGTTTGAAGTCAGTAGGTCACATGACCAAAGAGCTATTGAAATTCAAAAATTTAAATAAATTATTAAGTAGTGCGAGTAAATCGTCAAACAGAAAAGTGTGCGCAATGTGTGTCTATGCCATCAGGTTAGCTAGAACCAGTTGACAGTTTTAGGAGTAATGGTTAAAGAGCTATTGACATTTGAAACATTTGATTTGTCACTATGTTGACGGTCCCTAACTGCTGTTGGTGGACTAAGGAAAACTACAGGCGAATATCGTAAAATATCCAACCTGAAAACGGTCTTTATCTCAGTATAAACTGCATGCTTTTCCGACTAGTCGTGGTGGGAGGACCACACAACATGTCATAGTGTGACTCCAAGTTTACTTCGATATGATGGTCATTATACAAATATTTGTGCATAAAAGCATTTCTCACAATTTTACATACAAAAAGATCCCACCTTGTTTAGTGTATTTTGTTTTGTCGAGATTTGGACAGTTTACTGTAAAATGTTCTGTTTCCATCATTACGTTACATTTATCCGGCATGTACTGTCACCTGGTTATTGTTATACATTTTTGGGGACCTGTGATAAAGTGCGTCTCGGTGAGAGGTGTAGGAGTCAGGCGCAGGAGAGCAGGGATTTTCTTTGAGAAGCGTGTTTAATGTAGAGATCTGAACACATAGTCCACCAATACAAAATTGGCCCAGATGAATGTCCAAACAACACGCTCGAAGGAAAACAAACTCTCGTGTCAATACACGGAGGAACAACCACATAAACCGCATAGAATACTGAACGCTAATATTCACAAACTTAATCCTGCACGAATTACGGCAGGTAACAGGTGCCCTATATACCCACAGAAATCAAAGCAATTGAAACCAGGTGTGAAAAGGAACACAGACAAACAACCAGAAAAATAAAAAGGGATCGGTAGCGGCTAGTAAACCGGAGACACCGAGCGCCGCCCGAACAGGGAGAGGAGTTACCTTCGGTAGAAGTCGTGACAGGACCAAATCAGATGTGCTATATTTATTGAATATTACATGAACCCTATAATTTAAAATTGACAATTTGGGTGCAATCAATTAGTTTAATTTCTCAGCAAATTACATTTCAACAAAATTATGTTGGAATGCTAATCTTATCATCGATGTTGGACGATAAAATGGCAAGATTTGGATCAGGCATTTACATGGTTCTTATCTGATAAAATTTGACAGGATTATTTTCATCAAAACCATTACTGACTCATTGTGGCTGAATAGTTGGAGAACGAGATCATCCCTAATATCATTGTATAAACCTCAGTTGAGTAGAACATTTCAATAAAGCCATTATTGCAAAAGAAAGAAAATTGTTTTACTTGAGGAGTGTTTGTGTCTACCCATTTCAATTTCTTCAGGTCTCTCTCAGGTCAGTTTCTGGTGAAAACGTAGCATTGTAATTCAGATCCTTTCTCACAGTCTCTCTGGTTTCAAATCACTTCTAAGTCACCGAAGGTTAACCTCAATTTTGAGTGTTGATGTCATAGACGGATAAATATGGCAGCATAAAAAAATAACATTCATAAACACCGCACTAAAGACCATAGATGGCGGCTGTGCTCCCTCCCTGCTTGAACACAGACTGTGCAGCCACAGCCTCCACCTCAACCTCTTCTAAAATGAGAATGTTTCTGGATTCCAGGAGTGCCTGCAGTTTCTGCAGGGCAGCAGGTAGCCTAGTGGTTAAGAGCGCTGGTCCATTAACCGCAAAGTCACTGGTTTGAATCCCTGAGCCGACTAGCCAAATCTGTCAATGTGCCCTTGAGCAAGGCACTTAACCCCAATTGCTCCTGTAAGTTGCTTTGGATAAAAATGTCTGCTAAATGACTAAGATGTAAACATATTTCATTAGGTGTGGCTTGTCCACAGGTACAAGAAAATATGAAACCAAGGCCAAGGCTTTCGACTGTCAAACACTGTATTCTTATCGGCAGACTCAATAGCCTTGGTTTCTCAAATGACTGCCTCTCTGGTTCACCAACTACTTCACAGATAGAGTTCAGTGTGTCAAATCGGAGGGCCTGTTGTCCGGACCTCTGGCAGTCTCTATGGAGGTACCACAAGGTTCAATTCTCGGGCCGACTCTTTTCTCTGTATATATCAATGATGTCGCTTTTGCTGCTGGTGATTCTCTGATCCACCCCTACGCAGACGACACCATTCTGTATACATCTGTCTCTTCCTTGGACACTGTGTTAACTAACCTCCAAATAAGCTTCAATGCCATACAACACGCCTTCTGTGGCCTCCAACTGCTCTTAAAACGCTAGTAAAACCAAATGCATGCTTTTCAACCGTTCGCTGCCCAAACCTGCCCGGCTGACTAGCATCACTACCCTGGACGGTTCTGACCTAGAATATGTGGACAACTACAGATACCTAGGTGTCTGGCTAGACTGTAAACTCTCCTTCCAGACTCATATTAAACATCTCCAATCCAAAATCAAATCTAGAGTCGGCTTTCTATTTCGCAACAAAGCCTCCTTCACTCACGCCGTCAAACTTACCCTAGTAAAACTGACTAGCCTACTGATCCTCGACTTCAGCGATGTCATCAAAATAGCTTCCAATACTCTACTCAGCAAACTGGATGCAGTCTATCACAGTGCCATCTGTTTTGTTACCAAAAGCACCTTATACCACCCACTACTGCGACCTGTATGCTCTGGTCGGCTGGCCCTCTACATATTTGTCGCCAGACCCACTGGCTCCAGGTCATCTATAAGTCTATGCTAGGGAAAGCTCTGCCTTATCTCAGCTCACTGGTCACAATAATACCCATCCGTAGCACGCACTCCGGTAGGTATATCTCACTGGTCATCCCCAAAGCCAACACCTCATTTGGCCACCTTTCCTTCCAGTTCTCTGCTGCCAGTGACTGGAACGAATTGCAAAAATCGCTGAAGCTGGAGACATATTTCCCTCACTAACTTTAAACATCAGCTATCTGAGCAGCTAACCGACCACTGCAGCTGTACATAGTCCATCTGTAAATAGCCCACCCAATCTACCTACCTCATCCCCATATTGTTTTTATTTACTTTTCTGCTCTTTTGCACACCAGTATTTCTACTTGCACATCATCATCTGCTCATTTATCACTCCAGTGTTAATATGCTGAATTGTGAATAACTTTGCTACTATGGCCTATTTATTGCCTTACCTCCTCACGCCATTTGCACACACTGTATATAGACTTTATTTTTTTTTTCTATTGTGTTATTGACTGTAAGCTTGTTTATTCCATGTGTAACTCTGTGTTGTTGTTTGTGTTGCACTGCTTTGCTTTATCTTGGCCAGGTCGCAGTTGTAAATCAGACTTGTTCTCAACTAGCTTACCTGGTAAAATAAAGGTGAAATAAAATGTTTTAAAAATACAAATACCAGGAACCCCCTTCTGAAAAAATTAACTAAATAAAAAGTTGGTCACAAAAAAGTAAGGTTTGGCTAGACTTACTGCATTTGCCTCTACAGTAAAAATCTTTATTTCTACAAGGCTTTAAGGTGGTGTCACACTCTGACCATTATTTGCGTTGTTTGTTTCTATGTTTTGTTTGGTCAGGGTGTGATATGAGTGGGCATTCTATGTTGCATGTCTAGTTTGTCTGTTTCTATGTGTTTTGGCCTGATATGGTTCTCAAACAGGGGCAGGTGTTTGTCGTTGTCTCTGATTGGGAACCATATTTAGGTAGCCTGTTTTGTATTGTCGTTCGTGGGTTATTGTCTATGTGTAGTTGCCTGTGTCTGCACTCGTTGGCATAGCTTCATGTTCGTTTTGTTGTTTTTGTTTAAGTGTTCTTCATTCATTAAAGAATAATGTATTCTAATCATGCTGCGTTTTGGTCCGATCCTTACTCCTCCTCAGACGAAGAGGAGGAAATCCGTGACAGGTGGAAAGGTTTCAACCGGTTCACCACAAAATGCTGGTTCCTACCCTCTAGTGCTGTGTTGTAATGGCTTTGTTATAGTGACACTATATTCTCTGGAACCCTGGATTTAGACAGAATATTGGCTCCACCCTCAGAAAAGAGGAAGCTCCCTGTTTTAAGCAGCCCTCTCTCCCACCTTCCCTTCTCTCCCACCCTATACTTGGGGTCATTGTCCTGTTAAATATACATCCTCGCCCCAGTCTAATGTTGTTTGCACTCTGAAACAGGCAAATCCTTGATGAGAACCTGCATTTGGCTCCATTAATTGTTCTATTTATCCTTACCAATCTCAGTCCCTGAAAAGCATCCCCATAGCATGAAGACAGAATATTTTGCCTTGTGCCCTCAGTCTTTCTTCAGTTTTTTGCAAACTCCAGGTGTGCCACCATGTGCCTTTTTCGTAGCAGTGGCTTCCGTCTGGCCACTATCCCATAAAGCCCAGAGTGGTGAAGTGCTGTAGAGACTGTTGTCCTGCTGGCAGGTTCGCCCATCTCAGCCAGGGAACTCTGTAGTTCTGTCAGAGGGGAAACAGGAGACAAAGTGCTGTGAGACAGAGGTTTAGTCCTAGACACATGGAAAGTGGGATGTATACAGAGGGTGCTGAGAAACAGAAGACGAACAGCAGTGGGGTTAAGGACTTTAGAGATGGGGAAAGGGCCGAGGAATCCAGGGAAAGTTTACGGGACTCCACCTGGGTGGGGGAAGATCCCGAGTGGAGAGCCATACCCTCTGCCTGAGACGATAGCGGGGAGTCGGGGCCACTTGTCGACAATACCTGGAGGTGATCTTAAGAAGACCAGACCGGGCTCTATTCCAGGTACGCCGACAGAGGAGGACAAACATCTGGGCCGATGGTATGTTGACCCTTTCCTCAGGGAAGAGTGGGTCTGATAACCCAGGAGCACTAAAGGGCGAGAGACCAGTGGCCGAACAGGGAAGGGTGTTCCGGGCATACTCCACCCACACGAGTTGCTGGCTCCAGGTGGTGGGATTAGCCGAGTCAAGGCACCAAAGAGTCATCTCCAGGTCCTGATTGGAACGCTCAGACTGGTCATTAGAGTGAGGATGAAAACCGGAGGACAGGTTGGCCGATGATCCAAAGAGGGTGCAGAACACTTTCCGGAAATCGAACCGAGGACCATGATCGGAGACTATTTCGAAACGAAGGTCCATGGATTCGGAATACATGCTGTACCATGAGTTGGGCCGTCTCCTTGGCCGTCTTCTTAATTTTGGAAGGGGGATGAAATGGACGGCTTTGGAAAGGATGGTGGTGTTGCCATTAGACAGAGGGGGGCCAGTGACAAAGTCCAGGGATACATGGGACCAGGGGCGATGAGGAACAGGGAGTGGTTGAAAGAGGCCGGCTGGAGCTTACTTTTCTGCTCTTTTGCACACTAGTATTTCTACTTGCACATCATCATCTGCTCATTTATCACTCCAGTGTTAATATGCTGAATTGTGAATAACTTCGCTACTATGGCCTATTTATTCCCTTACCGCCTCACGCCAGTCTTATTCTGAGCACCCACCGTGCATGCGGCGACAAATTCGGAGACGTTAGAAACCATAGTGGGCCACCAAAAATGTTGTCGGAGGAAGGCCAGGGTCTGGCGGGAGCTGGGATGGTAGGTTAGATTGGAGGAATGTGCCCATTCCAGGACCCGGGGATGGGCAGAATCCAGGACAAACAACCGGTTGGCCGGACCCCCCCGGGCTGGGAACACTGCGCCTTGAATACCCTCAATACCCCAAACAAGTGTTGCTGCTAGACAGGAAGTAGAGAGGATGGTCTCTGGGTCAGACGGATTAGCAGCGGAGCTATGCAAGCGAGAGAGGGCGTCAAGATTCACATTCTTGGACCCAGTGCGGTAGGAGATGGTGAAATTTAACAACAGAGCCCAACGAGCCTGCCTTGAGTTGAGACGCATGGCGGTGCGGAGATATCCCAGATTCTTATGGTCGATCTACACGAGGAATGGATATTCCGCCCTTTCTAGCCAGTGTCTCCATTCCTTCCTGGTTACCAACATCATAGTTATTCTCTGCGGGATTAAGACTATGGGAAAAGAAAGTGATGGGATGCATATTTTGATCCTGGGCAGAATGCTGGGACAGGACTGCCCCCACTACAACGTCCAAGGCGTCGACCTCCACCACGAACTGACGGGACGGGCCCGGATGAATTAGGATGGGGGCTGTAGTGAACCGATGCTTGATCCGAAAACTACCAGTCAGCAGCTGGGGACCACGTGAACGGATCCTTCGGTGAGGTGAGTGCCGAGAGGGGGGAAGCCAGGGTGCTGTAATACTTCCCAGAAAGGAGATAGTGGATTATTGGAACTCACATTTCTCTGCTTTAACAAACAGCTGGTTCTCCAGGAGGCGCTGGAGAACATCCTCCTAAACTGAACGGGAAAAGACAAGGATGTCGTCAAGGTAGACAAACACAAACCGGTTCAACATGTCACGGAGCACATCACTGACCAGAGCCTGGAACACTGCGGAACTTTGGTCAGTCCGAATGGCATATCCAGATACTCATAGTACCCGCTAGCTGTGTTAAAGGCTGTCTTCCATTCATCTCTTTCCCGTATATCCGAACCAGATGGTAGGCATTCCGGAGGTCCAACTTCGAGAATACAATTGCCCCCTGGAGAGGCTCGAAAGCCGAGGAGAGGTAGTCGCTAACGGTTCTTTACCGTGATGTCTTTAAGGACCCGGTAGTCGATACACGGGCGCAAGGTTTTGTCCTTCTCCCCAAAGAAGAAACGTGCGCCAGCAAGGGAAGGAGGATGAATGAACCCTGCCCCAAGAGAGTCTTCAATGTACCCTTCCATGGTCTTGGTCTCAGGATCAGACAGGGAATAAGTTGCCCCCGTGGTGGTGTAGTGCTAGGGAGGAGGTCCATGGCGCAGCCATAGGGTCAATACAGAGGAAGAGATGTGGCGCGGGCCTTGTTGAAAAACCTCCCGGAGGTCCTGATACTCCACGGGAATGGCGGGGGGGGGGGGGTTGTGCCTCCTTGAGCCAATGCGCATGGCAGAACGAGCTCCAACCCAGGATAGAACCCGTAGCCCAGTTGATCAGGGGTGCATGAGGAGATTCAATGAGCAGGAACCGCATGGACTCACTGTGATTCTATGACACTCGCAGGCTAATAGGAATCGTACTGTGAGTGACCCTACCAATAGAGCGTCCGTCCAATGCTCTGGCATCCATGAGAACGGAGAGGAGTTGTGTGAAGATACACATCTCCAACACCAGGATAGTGTCCATAAAGCGCTCGTCGGCCCCAGAGTCCACGAGCAACCGGAGAGATTTAGACAGGTCACCCCTCAACAGGACAGCATGGAGAGGAGTATGAGTAATGGGAGCTGGGAGACTCCCTGTATGGCCCACCAGCGTACTCGTACCTACTGATGAACCTGGGCTTTTTACTGGACAGGTGGATATGTAATGTCCCGAAGTTCCACAATACAGACAGCTTTTAGGAGGTCAGTCTGCGGAAATGTTTTTCAGGGGACAATCTAGCCCTGCCCAGTTGCATGGGCGCTGGAGGAGGAGAGTCAACAGTCCTCGATGATTTCTAAAGGAACTCGTGTGACATCGGATTCTCACAGGAATGCAGGTGTCTGGGATTTCTGGGGTTCTTCGGAGGCGAGAGGAAAACCATGGACGGGTGTGTGCCCAGGAACAGACCTCTCCCTACTGCGTTCCCGCCAATCGATCCAGCTCCCGGGCTGCGAGCTCGTCTTTAATTCCCTCCGATTATCCATGAAGGAACGTGCCGAACAAGGATTCCGGGTTCCAGGCACTCTTGGCGGCTAAAGTGCGAAAGTCTACCACATAGTCTGTCACACTACGGGAGTCTTGACACAGTTGAAGTTACTTCCGAGCCGCCTCTATCCCAGACAACGGAGAGTCAAACACCTTCCTTACTCCCGCCTACGAAATCCTCCAGCCTAAGGCAAATGGTGAATTGTTGCTCCCACACCGCCGTAGCCCAGACGAGTGCCCTCCCAGACAACAGCATTATAAGATACACCATCTTAGAACGGTTCGACAGAAACAAAGAGGGCTGCAGATCGAAAATGAGGGAGCACTGGGAGAGAAAGGCCCGGCAGGTTCCAGGAACCCCAGTGTAGCGCTCCAGAGGTGGTAAGCAGGGTTAACGGGAAGTCGGTGTAGGCTGGGGAGAAACACTGCTGGTAGCAGGGTTGCTGAGAGTCTGGAAGGTTACAGTTGTGGCTTGCTGCCTGTTAGAAAACCTGTGGAATAGTTCTAGTAATGCATTGAAAGCATGGTCATGGTGTTCCGTCAAGGTCTGGAGTCTTTCCATAAGCCTTTCAAGGAACTCCTGGTGGCTCCTTGGGAAGAAACAGCATCGCGGAGTTGGTCCGAGTCTGCTGGGTCAGTCATGGCCAGTTCGTACTATCATGACTCGGGATATGACCCAGATGCAGACACAGGGGGCGGATAGTTCAATAGTCAGAATATTTATTATACAACGGGGCAGGCAAAGGGCAGGTTGAAGACAGGCAGACAGGCAGGCAGGCAGGCAGGCAGGACAGACAGGACAGACAGGACAGACAGGACAGACAGGACGGTCAGATCCAAGACACGAAAAACAAACTTGAGCGCAGACGCAACGTGAAACACGCTGGTAAGACCTGACAAGACAAACTGGCAACAGACAAACAGAAAAACGCAGGTATTAATACACATGGGATAATGGGGAAAATAGGAAACACCTGGTGGGGGGTGGAGACAAGCACAAGACAGGTGAAACAAATCAGGGTGTGACAACAACATGTGGTATAAGTCAATGGGTATGCACTCTGTAACTGTAAAGCAAGGGTGTCAAACTCATTCCATGGAGGGCGTAGAGTCTGCTGGACTTTCATTTTCAATTTCAATTCAGACTTAGACAACCAGGTGAGGGGAGTTTCTTACTAATGAGTGACCTTAATTCATTAATTATGTTAAAGAGAAGAGCGAAAACCTGCCGACACTCGGCCCTTTGTGTGAATTTAACACATGCTGAAAAGGAACAAGCAGTGATTCTCCACTACATGTAGATTCATGATCACTGCTTTAGGAAACTTCCAGGCAGTGGTTTTGATTGACCAGAGCGAACCTGCAGGTAGCAGGAATCTTATCTTTTGGTACAGTATCTTGTAGCCCCTCTCTCCAGGCTTCCGTAGGTTCCTTAGGATGTGGTCAGAGTGAACGTTCACCAACCAACCCCAGCACAGAGCCTGAAAATCAGCCAGTGGGGAAGCTGATTTATAATGACAGTGTGTATAAGACGTGAAAATAAAGGAGAGCTGCACACTCTAGGAGCTCAGATGCAAAAATGTAATATCCAGTCAAGCTGTCTTCATCAGGGTATAATCACACACACCGCGGGAAGACTCGTTTATATAGTCTCAAAAGACACACAGGTGTCTGTAATCATGGCCAAGAGTGGACTAATATCATTGGTTAATTCTCAAATATAAAAATGGCATACAAAGAACAGCATACAAAAAAAACAAATGGATAGCATACGATCATAGATTAATTTTAGACTACACAAACTTACAAACAATTACAATGGCAAAGTCACAATAATCACAAGAATGGCTTCAGATCAAAGTCTACAATTGAGACCGAAGGGAGCAAGGGTCTTTAAGTGAAAGATCCAGGCAGCCTCTCGTTTTAACAATAAATTATCCTAGGGAGGGTGACATGTTCGATGCCAATATAACGCAGAGACCAAATCGAGTGGCCTGCCTCCAAGAAGTGGGCTGCAAGTCAAGTTTTTGCACCGATGCTCTGAGATATGGACTTTTCATTTGCGCTTTGTTTTACCCACGTCATTTTTACCACAAGGACAAGTTATAAGATAAATATGTAAAATGTAAAAAACACCTTTTTAATGTTTTTCTCCCCAATTTCATGGTATCCAATTGTTTTAGTAGCTACTATCTTGTCTCATCGCTACAACTCCCGTACGGGCTCGGGAGAGACGAAGGTTGGGCTCGGGAGAGACGAAGGTTGAAAGTCATGCGTCCTCCGATACACAACCCAACCAAGCCGCACTGCTTCTTATAACACAGCGTGCATCCAACCCGGAAGCCAGCCACACCAATGTGTCAAGGAAACACCTGGCAACCTGCCTGCCACAGGAGTCGCTGGTGCGCGATGAGACAAGGATATCCCTACCGGTCAAGCCCACCCTAACCCGGGACACTAGGCCAATTGTGCGTCACCCCACGGACCTCCCGATCGCGGCCGGGGTGCGAACCAGGGTCTCTGGTGGCACAGCTGGCGCAGCAGTATAGTGCCCTTAACCACTGCGCCACCCGGGAGTATAACACCTTTGATTGGGATCGATTTCCGTGTTTGTGGGTGTTTGAAGGATCTACAGTTATAAGTGCCATTGCATTGAGCACAGCCATTACACTTGTAATTTTCATCCAGTAGGGGCGCAAATAGACGTCATTGAATATTAGAATGTGCCAATGTTTGTGAACGATTCCCTTAATTTGTTCAGAGTGCGTTGAATAGCGGGTGGTTAGAACACAAGAATGCGGTCTTTTTGTGTGTGTATAAGACACCAATGAGGTGAACATTTGGAGATGTGACGTGTTTATGGATAGCGTGACGTGGAATAACTCTAGAACGATCAGGGACAATACATGAAGAAATTCACAGAACATATTGACAGACAACTGTGTAATTTGTGATTTATGATTTTTTTTCTTGAACGGATGGTCATGGGGCCAGAACATAATTACAGATCATTTGTAGACTGCAAATTGACCGCAAGAAGCCCAAACACATATCATATTTGACTAAAATATAATTTCAAACCTTGCTTACATTTGTATACGATTACATAGAGTAGATGCACAAACATTAGGAACACCTTCCTAATATTGAGCTGCACCCCCTTTTGCCCTCAGATCCGCCTCAATTAGTCAGGGCATGGACTCCACAAGGTACCGAAAACATTCCACAGGGATGCTGGCCCATGTTGACACCAATGCTTCCCACAGTTGTGTCCTTTGGGTGGTGGACCATTCTTGATATACACACAGGAAACTGTTGAGCGTGAAAAACCCAGCAACGTTGCAATTCTTGACACACTCAAAATGGTGCACCTCGTACCTACTACCATAGCCGTTCAAAGGCACTTAAATCTTGTCTTGCCCATTCACCCTCTGAATGGCACAAGTGTCTCGAGGCTTAAAAATCCTTATTTAACTGGTCTCCTCCCCTTCATCTACACTGATTGAAGTGGATTTAACAAATGAGTATGGTTACATGCACACAATAATGTGATGATGTGGAGAGTCAGATTCATATAATAGTTTGATGAAAATGTTTAAATGCTTTGCAAGAACGATTTCCTTAATAATCCTGTTTACATGGACACATCTGAAATCAGGCTACCTGATGGACTCTGATAAATGTAGAAAATCGGCAACAAACAAGTTACAATGTTGACACATCACTTAGGCAATGACATGCATTATTATTACCGATTTCATTTTAAATCACAATTGAGATTTCAGCCATCAAATTGACTGGACTGAACTGAACACTGTCACCTAGAACAGTGGTTCTCAACCAGGTACTTGGCCTATCCACTGGGGACACTTGGGAAGACTCATCAGACCATAGGCTTACTTACTGGTGCAATGCGTATGAGCAGGTATTCTGGGCAGAGCAAAATAACCAAACAGCAGTAACTGATTGGGAAGATGAGTGGTTTTTGCAGCAGAAGTCCACAGCATAAGGCACAGTAGCACCAGAAGAGCAGGTAGCTCCTGAAAAAAAAAACTGGAATTGATCTAACGCAATAACTAACACATACATCACTTGAGAAACATGCATACATGTGATCAAATAACTGGTCTGCCCAGCTCCATCGTCCAATCATAAAGAAGGATAAAGGATGGTTCTAACAAACAAAAACCTAAAGAAGAAACATAGCGGAACCTTGAAATAACATCCAACACAAAACTGAGTGAGCAATGTTCAGCCTGAACCTACTTCTGAAGCCAAAAAGTAAAAGACAATCTGTAGGTAATTTTGTTATATAAAGCTTAGCAAATACGGCTACTAAGTACCAAGCTTCTAGGACAGAACAGACTTGGCTGCAACTTCAATTAGCACTGATGTGTGAAGTGAGATGTGTGAAAACTCTTGAGTACAAAAATAAGCTCCTCAAAGACAATCCAGAGGCACTATTTGCTGACTTTTACAAAGACCATCCCCTGGCATGGCACAATGCTATAAGAGCTCACTTCCCCTATGTCAAGAGAGAGGGTATTGGAAACAACCTCTGTCAACGTCTGGGACAGTAATGGTGCAGGGCATTATCATGCAGTTCCAGTAGGACTCATACAGGATCAAAGAGAGAGCACAGCAGGAAAAGTTCTCTCTCTGTGATGACTCCCCCATCCTGAGTCAGTCTGATCACACCTCGTCAAACTGTCCTGCAGACGAGGATAGTCTCCCCCCCCCCCCCCCCCCCCCCGAGCACTGAACACACAAAGGTCCCACAACTGACTGCTCCTCCATCATGGAGAGGGATAAAATTCACAGAGCTGGAGAGAGACATGATGGAGCTCAGAGAGCTAGTCCACACAATATAGACAGAACAGACCCATGAAACAGACCAGCACAACAACACCCTCCCAACAAGACCTGGAGGGCTGAAGGTGGAGATGGACTGCACTCCGGACTGAGGTGAGACAACTTAAAGAGGAGAGAGAGGAACACATGGCACAGCTCACAGCAGTGAAGGAGGAGAGAGATGAACACATGGGACAGCTCACAGCAGTGAAGGAGGAGGGAGAGACACACATGGCACAGCTAACAGCAGTGAAGGAGGAGAGAGAGACACACATGGCACAGCTCACAGCAGTGAAGGAGGAGAGAGAGACACACATGGCACAGCTCACAGCAGTGAAGGAGGAGAGAGAGACACACATGGCACAGCTCACAGCAGTGAAGGAGGAGGTGTGACAGAGAGCAGGACACTCCCCCAGAGGAGCCAACAGAACAGCCCACCGAAAAACCCTGACGACAACCTCAACACCACAATGGGACAGACAACACAGGACCCACCAACCCAACAGACCCTACCGACTCCTAACAGCCCCCCTGTCAGCTCCCCCGATAGCCCCCCTGACAACCCCCACACATTCACTGAGGACACACAAAAGCCAGAAATGGTGTTCCTCATTGACTCAAATGGCAAATACATTCAAGAGAACTAACTTTTGTCCCAAACACTAGGCAAGCCCTGGAGCTGTTGTCAGAGGACAGACTAGGGTCCCCCAGCCACATTATAATTCACATAGGCACAAACTACCTGAGGGCCCAACAGGAAAGGATGGCCACAGCACAAGGGCGTGATTGAAAAAGCTTCTTCCACTTTCCCCAACACACAAGTGCTTATCTCCACCCTGCTACCATGAAAAGACATTCACCTTGTCACCATATAGCGAGCGGGTGAATGAAAGCATTTCCCGGGAATGTGCCTCAAAACCTAATGTCTACCTGGCCCACCACTCCAACCTGGACTTGAACAGCCTTTAAGAACAGGTCCACCTGTACAAGGCAGCAATCCCAACTTTTGCCAGAACCCTGAAGGATGTCACCCTCAACCGTAGCCCCAGCACCTCACACAGGAACAACAGCGCAACGGACACCCTGTCCAGACCAGCGAGACACCTTCCCAGAGCTGCAAGACCCCTCCCGAAGGACCTGCACCGAGAGAACCCACACCAAGAGGACCTACACCCAGACCACAGCTTCACTAGCCACACCCCAACCAGCTGAGACCACCCCAAACAAACCCTGACCCCCCCCCATGTTCCCAGCTCCTGCACCAAGGACCTCAACATGACAGCCACACATATGCCCAGGCCATGAGCAGAGCAACAGGCCCAACCCCGACTAATACACCCACCCAGTCCCCATCCTGCAACCTAATAGGTATGTATCAGATGCTCAACATGCTCTGCTCACACCTACTGTAATGGTTGTGGCCTAAACCACACAAAAACAACCCTAGACACTATGGAACACAAAGCTTTTTCTATCTCATCCTGGAATATACAGGGTCTGAGGTCCTCCGCCTTTGGCCTAAAGAGCAGGAGCCCAGACTTCATCAAAGAAACTGGAAATACAGACATTCTCATCCTACAATAAACATGGTATAGAGGAAACAGACTCACTGGTTGCCCTCTAGGTTACTTTAACTATTTTTTTTATTTAATAAAAAAACAAATATTTAACCTTTATTTAACCAGGTAGGCCAGTTGAGAACAAGTTCTCATTTACAACTGGGACCTGGCCAAGATAATGCAATGCAGACAAAACAACAACATGTAAACGTGCGTTTCCCATGCCAATAAAGCCCCTTCAATTGAACTTAATTAAAAGAGCCTGGATCCAAATAAATCAATAGATATAAGATTGAACAATGTTATTCAACTAAAAACCCAATAGTGCATACTGTATATAACTCATTGGGCGGATTAGATTATTCTGAGCCATGGGGCACCGGACCCTGGCCTGTGACGTGCTGTGTAAAAACGGTGAGGGAGGAGCGCACTTCTCGGATTGAACAGTATTCTGCGCTGCTCGGTCATGTTGCCAACAAGGAAGCATCGTGTACCATGCAGAAATATAAAACATGTATTTTCCATATGTTTTAATTTTCATAGTAGTTTTCATGCTGAAGGCAGATAACGCGTTTTTATCAAAGCAATCACCTACTCCTTATGTCACTTTTGTTTGTTTTGAGACGATTTCGCCGTGGGCTTTGAACCGGGCACCTGGTTTACGCACCCGAGGCAGCCCGTCCCAAAACGAATGCAATCAACTTTCACCCTTTCAAATATGCCTACATGGGCGCCCGGGCGATATTAATCGAATCCCCACATTCTATAGACCTGATTTTGGGGTGTGTTCAAGAGAAACCATTAAATTGTGGTTAAAATGTGACATTTCAGTACTTTAAGATTAATTCAATGACACATGTTGGCAAAAGCTGGAGTTTTTGTTCTAAATTCGTATCTCTTGTTCAGATATGATCGTTTCCTATACTGGCGAAGAATACGCCACTATCGGACATTCTTTGGAGAAAGGGGTGTCAGTGCACACAAAAAAAAAAAAATTTGTTGGGGGCATGGACATCAAGCACTTTTCACATATATGTCACTGTCTGTCTGTCTCCAGTTGGCTGAAATGCTGCACTGACATTTTTTTCTCTCTGGCGAATACATGGTCACCTATAAACTGCTGGCTGACAAACTGGGGTCCTGTCTCAAATGGGCCCGCGAGTAGTGTGGTTTCCTCTAAATAACAAAGCCACAAAAATGTTTTCGTGAAAACAGAAATGTGATTTTTGCTCATAATTTACGGTTAGGTATAAGGATAATATTGTGGTTAAGGTTAGGTTTAAAATCCGATTTTAACAAGATAAATTGTATAAATAGGCGGGGTTTATGGCTGGGTTAACTAGTGACGACCGAGCAATGTGTGTTCGTCAGAGGCAGTACGTGAGTGCAACACCATTCGCACTTCAATCACGCTGTTAGTAAAATACGTTTTGACTACACCAATTTTTTTTTTTTTTTTTTTTTCAGACACGGGGAAGAGAAGTCGACAGAGAAAGAAGCAGCATCACAATAGCAAGCCTGGTGGAAGGGATAGTAGGGACAATTATGTAAGGTTTGATAGCTAATCATAGATAGCCGACTAACTTTAGCGGAACGTTACTGTACCTACCTAACTAACTTAGCTTCAAATTACTAGCGTTATGCCAACTCAAAGAGATATTTAATTTCTCCCTAGCGAGCCAGCAACTTTAATTGGATTACTATCGCACATCTCATTGCTTATCATACCTTGTTGACATGCTAAACGAATTTAGCTATTGTATTTTGGTCCCAGATGTCTTTGTGCTGTCTTGCCGACTCCTATGACCATTCATTGGCATGTCAATGAGCTGGCTATACGGTACAAGCATATTTGGGCCCAGGTTATAGCTATTGTACTATGATGGTGAGCTCTATTCAAGATCTATCCATCTGAGGCTGCAATTCAGAACACAGAACTCTTCTATTCCCTCCAAGGAGAACACGCTGTTTGAACACTTACCAGGAGCTGGGTCTTGTGCCCTAGGGGGAGTTTGAGAAGTTAATGGCGGCTATGCGGTGGCAGGTAGCCTAGTGGTTAGAGCATTGGGCCAGTAACCAAAAGGTTGCTGGATTGAATCGCTGACAAGGTAAAAATCTGTCGTTCTGCCCCTGAACAAGGCAGTTCACCCACTGTTCCCCGGTAGCCCGTCATTGTCAATAAGAATTTGTTCTTAACTGACTTGCCTAGTTAAAAAATAAATAAAAGGGAGAACCACCATCTGCATCACTGGATACAATAGGTATGGAAGGGAATCTACTTAGCCAGTCCTGTGCCATCAGATCAGGGGTGTATTCACTATGAAGAAAATGGTATCAAACGGTGAGGAACATATCTAAATTTGTCCAATAGAAACACTTGATTCTTTGCCAAACGTTTTCTGTTTTGCTACAGTGCACTAATAAAAGTGATCTTTCTCAGCCTGTGTAATGAGAACAAAATTGAAATTGATAGAGGTAGATGTTTGAAAATGATAGTTAATACATCACCCACTCTTTCTTTAGCTTGTTCCAGGATCTGTTATTGTTCATGACAATCACTCACACGTATTTACTGTTAATTTCTAATACTTTTTGTTTCTTCTAACTTTTGTTAGTCTACATTGCCAAAGCAAGTGAAATAGACCATGTTTAATAGGTTTACATTTGGGACTCCAGAGTGGTGCAGCGATCTAAGGCACTGCATCTCAGTGCAAGAGGCGTCATTACAGTTCCTGGTTAGAATCCAGGCTGTATCACATCTGGCCGTGGTTGGGAGTCCTATAGGGCGGCGCACGATTGGCCCAGCGTTGTCTGGGTTTGGCTGGGGTAGGCCATCATTGTAAATAAGAATTTGTTCTTAACCGACTTGCCTAGTTAAATAAAGGTACAATTTAAAAAACAGTGATTTTAATGGAGAGGGATGAGTAGAGACATAAGAGGGGGGCGGCTAAGCAGTCTGAAACCTGATTTTATTTGATTTCACCTTTATTTAACCAGGTAGGCTAGTTGAGAACAAGTTCTCATTTGCAACTGCGACCTGGCCAAGATAGAGCGTAGCAATTCGACACATACAACAACAGAGTTACACATGGAGTAAACAAAACATACAGTCAATAATACAGTAGAACAAAAGAAAACAAAAAGTCTATATACAGTGAGTGCAAATGAGGTAAGTTAAGGAAATAAATAGGCCATGGTGGCGAAGTAATTACAATATAGCAATTAAACACTGGAATGGTAGATCGGCAGAAGATGAATGTGCAGGTAGAGATACTGGGGTGCAAAAAGGAGCAAAATAAATAAATACCAGTTTGGGGATGAGGTAGGTAGATAGCCTATCTGTAAACAGCCCAAGTACAGGTGCAGTGATCTGTAAACTGCTCTAACAGCTGGTGCTTAAAGCTAGTGAGGGAGATGTGAGTCTCCAGCTTCAGAGATTTTTGCAATTCGTTCCAGTCATGGGCAGCAGAGAACTGGAAGGAAAGACGACCAAAGGAGGAATTGGCTTTGGGGGTGACTAGTGAGATATACCTGCTGGAGCGCGTGCTACGAGTGGGTGCTGCTATGGTGACCAGTGAGCTGAGATAAGGCGGGACTTTACCTAACAGAGACTTGTAGATCACCTGTGGCCAGTGGGTTTGGCGACGAGTATGAAGCGAGGGCCAACCAACGAGAGCGTACAGGTCGCAATGGTGGATAGTGTATTTGGCTTTGGTGACAAAACGGATGGCACTGTGATAGACTGCATCCAGTTTGTTGAGTAGAGTGTTGGAGGCTATTTTATAGATGACATCACCGAAGTCGAGGATCGGTAGGCTGGTCAGTTTTACGAGGGTATGTTTGGCAGCATGAGTGAAGGATGCTTTGTTGTGATATAGGAAGCCGATTCTAGATTTAATTTTGGATTGGAGATGCTTAATGTGAGTCTGGAAGGAGAGTTTACAGTCTAACCAGACACCCAGGTATTTGTAGTTGTCCAAGAGCAGTTGGAGGCCACGGAAGGAGAGTTGTATGGCATTGAAGCTTGTCTGGAGGTTAGTTAACAGTGTCCAAGGAGGGGCCAGTAGTATACAGAATGGTGTCGTCTGCGTAGAGGTGGATCAGAGAATCACCAGCAGCAAGAGCAACATCATTTATGTATATAGAAAAGAGAGTCGGCCCGAGAATTGAACCCTGTGGCACACCCATAGAGAATGCCAGAGGTCCAGACAACAGGTCCTCCGATTTGACACTGAACTATATCAGAGAAGTAGTTGGTAAACCAGGCGAGGCAATCATTTGAGAAACCAACGGTGTCGAGTCTGCCAATAAGAATGTTGTGATTGACAGAGTCGAACGCCTTGGCCAGGTCGATGAATACGGCTGCACAGTAATGGATCTTATCGATGGCGGTTATGATGTCGTTTAGAACCTTGAGGGTGGCTGAAGTGCACCCATGACCAGCTCTGAAACCAGATTGCATAGCGGAGAAGGTATGGTGGGATTCAAAATTGTCAGTAATCTGTGTTAACTTGGCTTTCGAAGACCTTAGAAAGACACAGTAGGATAGATATAGGTCTGTAGCAGTTTGGGTCTAGAGTGTCACCTCCTTTGAATAGGGGGATGACCGCGGCAGCTTTCCAATCTTTGGGAATCTCAGACGATACGAAAGAGAGGTTGAACAGGCTAGTAATAGGAGTTGCAACAATTTCGGGAGGTAATTATAGAAAGAGAGGGTCCAGATTGTCTAGCCCGGTTGATTTGTAGGGGTCCAGATTTTGCAGCTCTTTCAGAACATCGGCTATCTGGATTTGGGTAAAGGAGAAATGGTGGGGGCTTTGGCGGGTTGCTGTGGAGGGTGCCGGGCAGTTGACCGGGGTAGGGGTAGCCATGTGGAAAGCATGGCCAGCCGTAGAGAAATGCTTATTGAAATTCTCAACTATAGTGAATTTATCAGTGGTGACAATGTTTCCTAGCCTCAGAGCTGTGGGCAGCTGGGAGGGGGTGCTCTTATTCTCCATGGACTTTACAGTGTCCCAGAACTTTTTTGAGTTAGTACTACAGGATGCAAATTTCTGTTTGAAAAAGCTTGCCTTAGCTTTTCTAACTGCCTGTGTATATTTGTTCCTAACTTCCCTGAAAAGTTGCATATCACGGGGATATTCGATGCTAATGCAGAACGCCACAGGATGTTTTTGTGCTGGTCAAGGGCAGACAGGTCTGGCGTGAACCAAGGACTATATCTATTCCTAGTTCTACATTTTTTGAGAGGGGCATGCTTCTTTAAGATGGTGAGGAAGGCACTTTTAAAGAATAGCCAGGCATCATCTACTGACGGAATGAGGTCAATGTCATTCCAGGATACCCCGGCCAGGTCAATTAGAAAGGCCTTCTCGCAGAAGTGTTTCAGGGAGCGTTTGACAGTGATGAGAGGTGGTTGTTTGGTCGCAGACCCATTACGGATGCAGGCAATGAGGCAGTGATCGCTGAGATCTTGATTGAAAACAGCAGAGGTGTATTTGGAGGGCGAATTAGTTAGGATGACATCTATGAGGGTGCCCGTGTTTACTGATTTGGGGTTGTACCAGGTAGGTTCATTGATCATTTGTGTGAGATTGAGGGCATCAAGCTTAGTTTGTAGGATGGCCGGGCTGTTAGGCATGTCCCAGTTTAGGTCACCTAGTAGCACGAGCTCAGAAGATAGATGGGGGGCAATCAGTTCACATATAGTATCGAGGGCACAGCTGGGGGCAGAGGGAGGTCTATAGCAAGAGGCAACAGTGAGAGACTTGTTTCTGGAAAGGTGCATTTTTAGAAGTAGAAGCTCAAATTATTTGGGTACAGACTTAGCCTGCAGAGTTCTGTATTACTTTCTATCTTTGCAGTAGATTGCAACACCACCCCCTTTGGCAGTTCTATCTTGGCAGAAAACATTATAGTTAGCAATGGAGATTTCAGGGTTTTTGGTGGTTTTCCTAAGCCAGGATTCAGACACGGCTAAGACATCTGGGTTGGCAGAGTGTGCTAAAGCTGTGAGTAAAACAAACTTAGGGAGTAGGCTTCTAATGTTAACATGCATGAAACCAAGGCTTTTACGTTTACAGAAGTCAACAAATGATAGCACCTGGCGGGTGGGAGTGGAGCTAGGCACTGCAGGACCTGAATTAACCTCCACATCACCAGAGGAACAGAGGAGAAGTAGAATAAGGGTATGGCTAAAGACTGTACGAACTGGCCGTCTAGCACTTTCAGAACAGAGAGTAAAAGGAGCAGGTGTCGGCACGATAGCATAGATTCAAGGCATAGTGTACAGACAAAGGTAAGGTAGGATGTGAGTACATTGGAGGTTTTTTTTTATTTTTTTACCTTTATTTAACCAGGCAAGTCAGTTAAGAACAAATTCTTATTTTCAATGACGGCCTGGGAACAGTGGGTTAACTGCCTGTTCAGGGGCAGAACGACAGATTTGTACCTTGTCAGCTCGGGGGTTTGAACTCACAACCTTCCGGTTACTAGTCCAACACTCTAACCACTAGGCTACCCTGCCGCCCCGGGTAAACCTAGGCATTGAGTAATGAAGAGAGCAATGTAGTCTCTAGAGATGTTTAAACCAGGTGATGTCATGGCATATGTAGGAGGTGGAACAACATGGTTGGTTAAGCCATATTGAGCAGGGCTAGAGGCTCTACAGTGAAATAAGACAGTAATCACTAACCAGGACAGTAATGGACAAGGCATATTGATATTAGAGAGGCATGCGTAGCCAAGTCAACATATGGGTCCAGTGAGTGGTTGGCCTGGCTGGGGACACGGCGATTCAGACAGTTAGCAGGCTAACAAGCTAACAGTTAGAAGCTAAAGAAGCTAGCAGCTAGTAGACCAGGGCAAGCTAACAGTTAGCAGGCCAGGTTAGTAAGCAAGCAGTTAGCATGGGCTAGCAGTTAGTAGACCAGGGCAAGCTAGCAGTTAGCAGACCAGGTTAGCAAGCAAGCAGTTAGCAGACCGGGCAGGCAAGCTAGCAGTTAGCAGACCTGGTTAGCAAGCAAGCAGTTAGCAAGGGCTAGCAGTTAGCAGACCAGGCAGGCAAGCTAGCAGTTAGCAGACCAGGGCCTGGCAGTTTAGCAGTTAGCAGACTGGGTTAGCAAGCAAGCAGATAGCAGGGGCTAGAAAGTTAGCCTTTGGGGGATAGGGGACGTCGCGATGGGGGTAAGTCTGTTTTTGCCTCTTTGTGCGGTGACGTCGATAGACCAGTCGTGGAATTAGTAGGGTTCCAAGTAGCTCTAGGTAGCTAGCAGGCTGATATTGTAGCCCAAGAGTATGCTTTCGGTGGTAGCACAGGAGCCCTGGCCGGGCTAGCTTCAAGCTAAATTGGTGCTTGCTCTGGGATGGAAACGCTTGCCAGGAGTGGTCATCCGGGATTGCGGTTAGTTAGTTGTGAAGATCCAGATGAAAATGTTCAGTTTGCGGTAGGAATCCGGGGATAAAAATAACAGGTCCGTTATGCTCTGGTTAGAGTCACGTTGTTCGAACTGGCGAGAGCTTTCCGAGCTGAAGGTTAGCTGACTGATACCTGGTAGTTAGCTGGCTAGCTTCAGTTTAAGGATTCCAGATCCAAAGTAAATATAAATACTTTAGGGGAAAAAAGCAGATCCACACCACATTGGGTGAGGCGGGTTGCAGGAGAGTGTTTAGATGATGAGGTTTAGCAAAATATTTTAAAGGATATGCAACGAAAAATATGTAAAACGATATATACAAGGGACACGACAGGACAAGGACGTCTGACTGCTACGCCATCTTGGATCAAGATGTGTCGTTGGGGGTTTGCTTTCCTGGATTGTGCATCTCTACTGGGTTTGTCTCTGTCCAAACATCATTTTTAAGTGTGTTCCTATTTTCTTCTTTCCCTAAAGTCAAGTAGTATGTGTATCTCCAGTGGCGAGGGCACCACGAGGAAGAACATTGATGTGTGGAAGAAATAGACCACCAGCAACAGCCTGCATCTCCATGGGTGAGGAGAGAGCTTGTGTGTGTGTGTCTTAACCTTTATTTTTTCACCTTTATTTAACCAGGTAGGCTAGTTGAGAACAAGTTCTCATTTACAACTGCGACCTGGCCAAGATAAAGCAAAGCAGTGCGACACAAACATCAACACAGAGTTACACATGGAATAAACAAGCATACAGTCAATAACACAATAGAAAAAAAAATAAGTCTATATACAGTGTGTGCAAATGACGTGAGGAGGTAAGGCAATAAATAGGCCATAGTAGCGAAGTTATTCACAATTCAGCATATTAACACTGGAGTGATAGATGTGCAGAAGATGAATGTGCAAGTAGAGATACTGGGGTGCAAAGGAGCAAAATAAATAAATAACAGTATGGGGATGAGGTAGTTGGATGGGCTATTTACAGATGGACTATGTACAGCTGCAGTGATCGGTTAGCTGCTCAGATAGCTGATGTTAAAAGTTTTTTGAGGGAATTATAACTCCAGCTTCAGCGATTTTTGCAATTTGTTCCAGTCACTGGTAGCAGAAAACTGGAAGGAAAGGCGGCCAAAGAGGTGTTGGCTTTGGGGGTGATAAGTGAGATATACCTACTGGAGCACATGCTACGGGTGGGTGTTGTTATCGTGACCAGAGAGCTGAGATAAGGCAGAGCTTTACCTAGCATAGACTTATAGATGACCTGGAGCCAGTGGGTCTGGCGACGAATATGTAGCGAGGGCCAGCCGACTAGAGCATACAGGTCGCAGTGGTGGGGGTTATAAGGGGCTTTGGTAACAAAACGGATGGCACTGTGATAGACTGCATCCAGTTTGCTGAGTAGAGTATTGGAAGCTATTTTGTAGATGACATCGCCGAAGTTGAGGATCGGTAGGATATTCCGTTTTACTAGGGTAAGTTTGGCAGGCGAGTGATGGAGGCTTTGTTGCGAAATAGAAAGCCGATTTTAGATCTGATTTTGGATTGTGTGTGTCTCCAAATCCGTATAAGTGCATGGTGTGGAGCAGCTAGCTGTAGGAGGGAGGATGGTC
Organism: Oncorhynchus mykiss; assembly: GCF_013265735.2. NCBI lineage: Eukaryota > Metazoa > Chordata > Actinopteri > Salmoniformes > Salmonidae > Oncorhynchus > Oncorhynchus mykiss. The sequence continues at coordinate 22,560,359 of NC_050572.1, forward strand.
TACTCTACCTGTTCACTCAACACTGTAGAGGACGAAGCTGTCATAGCAACAGTACTGGAGAAGAGTAACACACACACACACACGCATGCATGCACAAATCCAGTGTCTCAGACACACCCACACCGGTGATAACTGCCTCAGCTCCTTTGTCTTTCTCCAGGTGCGTTAGAGTTGGCAGATGAGTCCGCTGATCTCCCAGGGTTAAAATGGATGTCTGGAGTCACCAAATGGAAGGTGTATAACTGTTGGACCACATGAGCTCCACCTCATGCCTAACAGTCACTGCTAGCAGCTACTAGAGGTACTTGATAGGCCTGAGAGTCTAGCCACTACAATATTCATGATATTCCACAAACTTGTCAGTTTATTGATGACAGATTGAGACAGTTTTAGATTGCACTTTCTCCCATCTCTTCCTCCCCATCTACAACTACCTCTCACACATACTTATTCTCTCTTCATTCTCTTTCTTTCCTAGTTGATGACTAAGGAGGGTCAGTGGTATAAGGACTGGTCAGAGGTGCCAGCCGACCACCACACACAGATCAGACCCACCATGTTCCCTCCCCCCTGGAGGAGGGGCGGCAGGGTAGCCTAGTGGTTAGAGCGTTGGACTAGGTTGCAAGTTCAAATCCCCGAGCTGACAAGGTACAAATCTGTCGTTCTGCCCCTGAACAGGCAGTTGACCCACTGTTCCTAGGCCGTCATTGAAAATAAGAATTTGTTCTTAACTGACTTTCCTCGTTAAATAAATAAAAAATAAATAACCCTGCGAACTCGTACACACCCACCGGCTCCACTTTATTTGGTTAGAATATGCCTAAGATGTCAACTTTCATGACAATCATGTACATTGTATTTGCTACACCTGTGCACATTCGCCTTTCCACACAGCTGCATACATATCTGATCGTAATATGAGATAAATAATCAAATCTAGGCAGACTATCAAATCCCTGTGAAGGGTTGCTGGTTTGTGTTTTGATTTCTACCAGCAGAGGGTGCTCTTGGCCCATATTTATCTCTTAATATATAAATACACACACACACACACACACACACACACAGTATCTATGTGTATTCAGTATGAGGATCCTGCCCCATCACCAGAACACTGGAGGCTTCTTTGTAGCTGTCCTGGTCAAGAAAGCCCCCATGCCCTGGAGCAGAACAATCCCCAAGGTACACACCCACATACTTGCACGGGAAGATACACAAAAATGCTCACAGTCCACACATGGACACGCACACTTCACACACACATGGACACGCACACATATGGACACGCAGGCTCCTCACACACATGGACACGCACACTTCACACACACATGGACACGCACACTTCACACACACATGGACACGCACACATATGGACACGCAGGCTCCTCACACACATGGACACGCACACTTCACACACACATGGACACGCACACTTCACACACACATGGACACGCACACTTCACACACCTTTGTTTTCTTGTTAACACAGGCACATCTCAGATAGAACGCAACACTGTCCGGTACCTCATACACGAGAGAGAAGTTCCCACAAAAGTGAACTTTGATTCTTTTCTCCAGTTGAGGAAGGAGCAGACATCCAGCTCAGTGCCCCAGCCAGAGGACTCTCCAGTGGACACCCCCCTCCTTGAGAGACCCCTGGAGGATGGAGACGGAGGAGAAGAGGCAGGAGAGGACTCGCCCAAAGAGCTAGTCGATCAGACCAAGGAACCCAACGTGTGTGGGTGAGATGAGTGTGTGCAGGGTGGGAAATTAACGTTTTGGTCCACCAGCCACTGGCAGGTAGATAAGAAAATGTACCAACCACAGATTTCTTACCAGCCAAACTACTTTTCCCGCCATAATCACTCCAAAAATCACCAAAACGAATGAGCATGCATTCTAATGTTTCTAAAACAAAAGTATTACTAGTAAGAAGTAATGGGGTATATTGCTTCGTTTTATGTCATTGTTTTGACCTGCGTCTTAACCAATGCATCTTAAAATAAATAATTGAAATACTGTAGTAAGAACAGAAACAGTTCTACAGCTGAACATCAGAATCAACAAAGTGCCTGCCCTGCCACAAATGATGAGTGATACAGCTTATTTATGATGTTTTACAAAGAGTACATATGTTCCTAAGTAGAAGCACACAAATACATCTAGGAGAACAATTACAATGTTTGAGTGTTTTAATGACAAGAAATGACAAAAAGTTCATGAGTTAAAGTTTTGGGGAGTGATACATACACAATCAAGCACAATCATTACGTGATACAAATGTTCAGCTTCCCCTTTAAGGGACAGGGCGTTACCGTGGTAATTTGGACACTCCCCTGTGAAGGAAAATCTGACTGCAATGTCTTCTTAACAGAAGGCAGTTGCAGCAAACTCAAACTAATATTGAAAAACAACCTAGTGTTCTGTGTTGATGTTTTTGTCACACTGCTTTGCTTTATCTTGGCCAGGTTGCAGTTGTAAATGAGAACTTGTTCTCAACTGGCCTACCTGATGAAATCTAATTTAAAAAATGATCATGCTGTTTAATCAGCTTCTTCATATGCCACACCTGCCAGGGGATAGATTTTCTGGGCAAAAGAGATGCTCCTTAACAAGGATATAAACACATTTGTGCACAAAATTTGAGCGAAATAAGCTTTTTGCGTGTGGAAAATGTCTGGGGTCTTTTATTTCAACTCATGAAACATGGGACCAACACTTTACATGTTGCGTTTATATTTTTGTTCAGTGTACAGGTTTTGATTTGATAACTTCATCTATTCCATAATGTGTGTGTTGCTGGTCCTTCTATGACCTGTCTCCAGACTTCCCTAAAACCCTTCTCATCCCAAATCCCCCTAGTACACTCAGCATCTGAGCAGGTGGATGTGTGTGTGCCTCCAAGCAGTCAGATAACCACTCCCTTTTTGTACGTTTGGACACACCCACTCATTCCAGTTTTTTTTGTTATTTTGACTATTTTCTACATTGTAGAATAATAGTCTAAACATAAACTATGAAATAACACACGGAATCATGTAGTAACACAAGAAGTGTTCAGATGAGACTGTGTGAATCAGGCCTTCATGGTTGAATTGCACCAATAAGAAGAAGATACTTGCTTGGACCAAGAAACACAAGCAATGGACATTAGACCGGTGGAAGTCTGTCCTTTGGTCTGATGAGTCCAAATTTGAGATTTTTGGTTCCAACCGCCATGTCTTTGTGAGACGCAGAGTAGGTGAACGGATGATCTCTGCATGTGTGGTTCCCACCATGAAGCATTGAGGAGATGCTGTGGGGGGGCTTTGCGGGTGACACTCAGTTATTTATTTAGAATGCAAGGCACTCTTAATCAGCATGGCTACCACAGCATTCTGCCGGACCTATCATTTGTTTTTCAACAGAACAATGACCCAAACACACCTCCAGGCTGTGTAAGGGCTATTTGACCAAGGAGAGTGAAGGAGTGCTGCATCAGATGACCTGGCCTCCACAATTACCCGACCTCAATCCAATTGAGATGGTTTGAGATGTGTGAAGGAAAAGCATCCAACAAGTGCTCAGCATATGTGGGAACTCCTTCAAGACTGTTGGAAAAGCATTCCAGGTGAACCTGGTTGAGGGAATGCCAAGAGTGTGCAAAGCTGTCATCAAGGCAAAGGGTGGCTACTTTGAAGAATACAATGTATACACTACCGTTTAAAAGTTTGGGGTCACTTAAAAATGTCCTTGTATTTGAAAGAGAAAAAACTTTTTTTTGGTCCATTAAAATAACATCAAATTGATCAGAAAAACAGTGTAGACATTGTTAATGTTGTAAATTACTATTGTAGCTGGAAACGGCAGATTTTTTTAATGGAATATCTACATAGGTGTACAGAGGCCCATTATCAGCAACCATCACTCCTGTGTTCCAATGGCACGTTGTGTTAGCTAAATCAAGTTTATAATTTTAAAAGGCTAATTGATCATTAGAAAACCCTTTTGCAATTATGTTAGCACAGCTGAAAACTGTTGTGCTGATTTAAAGAAGCAATAAAACTGGCCTTTAAACTAGTTGAGTATCTGGAGCATCGATATTTATGGGTTTGAAAACAGGCTCAAAAATGGCCAGAAACAAAGAACTTTCTTCTGAAACTCGTCAGTCTATTCTTGTTCTGAGAAAGGAAGGCTATTACATTAACAATTTCTACACTATATTTTTGATCAATGGACAAAAAATGTGCTTTTCTTTCAAAAACGAGGACATTTCTAAGTAACCCCAAACTTTTGAACACTAATGTATTTTAATTTGTTTAAAAAAATAAAAAGTATTATTACATGATTCCATATGTTATGTCATAGTTTTGATGTCTTCACTATTGTATTACAATGTAGAAAATAGTAAAAAAAAATAAAGAACACTTGAATAAGTAGATGTCCAAACTTTTGATTGGTACTGTAAATATATGTACATGCATATACACTGAGTGTACAAAACATTAAGAACACCTGCTCTTTCCGTGACACAGACTGACCAGGTGAATCCAAGTGAAAGCTATGATCTCTTATTGATGACATCTGTTATCCACTTCAATCAGTGTAGATGAAGGGAGATGGTTTAAAGAATGATTTTTAAGCCTTGAGACAATTGAGACATGGATTGTGTATGTGTGCCATTCAGAGCGGCAAGACATAAGATTTGAGTGCCTTTGAACAGGTTATGGTAGTAGGTGCAATGCACACCGGTTTCAGTGTGTCAAGAACTGCAACGCTGCTGGATTTCCTGTGTGTATCAAGAATGGTCCACCACCCAAAGGACATCCAGCCAACTTGACACAACTGTGGGAAGCATTGGAATCAACATGGGCCAGCATCCCTGTGGAATGCTTTCGACAACTTGTAGAGTCAATGTCCAGACAAATTGAGGCTGTTGAGGGCAAAAGGGGGTGCAACTGAATATCAGGAAGGTATGCACAAAAAAACATTTTGTTCAGTTTTTACATGCATGCAGAATACTCAGCACGGTTCTGGCTTAATGATGTGTGACAAAATATTGTAAGAAGCAATGGCTTATTTGAAATCCAAACTATTATTCAAAACATTGAAATCAGAAGCAACCGGTAAATATGTTGCTGAAACGGATGTTATTCTCAAGCACTGTAATTTCATTATTTTGTGTGTTTTGCAGGTGATCAACACAGAGGTGTATGTGTGGTCTCTCAACAGCGACAAGGAGGGGTTTGGCTGTGTCTTCAGACTTGCCCAGGAGGTAGGTACACGTGTATTAATATTCTAGACTTTCAGATAACATGGAAAATGCACACGCGCACCTACGGCAGTACACATGAGTACACGCACTCATTCATCTCTCCCTCCTCATCCCTCTCTCCTCCAGGGTATCTACTCTGTTCCCCTACATCCGCTCCAGGATGATCATAATCAGTGTTGAGGACATCAAGATTCTACTGACTCAGGAGAACCCGTACCTCAACAAATTGGAGGATGATGCTCACCAACAGGCCAAGAAGATTGGTACAGTCGTGCTTTTTGTTTTTCCTTCAAAGCCGTCTATGTTCACCTTTATTTAACCAGGTAGGCTAGTTGAGAACAAGTTCTCATTTACAACTGCGACCTGGCCAAGATAAAGCAAAGCAGTGCGACACAAACATCAACACAGAGTTACACATGGAATAAACAAGCATACAGTCAATAACACAATAGAAAAAAAAATAAGTCTATATACAGTGTGTGCAAATGACGTGAGGAGGTAAGGCAATAAATAGGCCATAGTAGCGAAGTTATTCACAATTCAGCATATTAACACTGGAGTGATAGATGTGCAGAAGATGAATGTGCAAGTAGAGATACTGGGGTGCAAAGGAGCAAAATAAATAAATAACAGTATGGGGATGAGGTAGTTGGATGGGCTATTTACAGATGGACTATGTACAGCTGCAGTGATCGGTTAGCTGCTCAGATAGCTGATGTTAAAAGTTTTTTGAGGGAATTATAACTCCAGCTTCAGCGATTTTTGCAATTTGTTCCAGTCACTGGTAGCAGAAAACTGGAAGGAAAGGCGGCCAAAGAGGTGTTGGCTTTGGGGGTGATAAGTGAGATATACCTACTGGAGCACATGCTACGGGTGGGTGTTGTTATCGTGACCAGAGAGCTGAGATAAGGCAGAGCTTTACCTAGCATAGACTTATAGATGACCTGGAGCCAGTGGGTCTGGCGACGAATATGTAGCGAGGGCCAGCCGACTAGAGCATACAGGTCGCAGTGGTGGGGGTTATAAGGGGCTTTGGTAACAAAACGGATGGCACTGTGATAGACTGCATCCAGTTTGCTGAGTAGAGTATTGGAAGCTATTTTGTAGATGACATCGCCGAAGTTGAGGATCGGTAGGATATTCCGTTTTACTAGGGTAAGTTTGGCAGGCGAGTGATGGAGGCTTTGTTGCGAAATAGAAAGCCGATTTTAGATCTGATTTTGGATTGTGTGTGTCTCCAAATCCGTATAAGTGCATGGTGTGGAGCAGCTAGCTGTAGGAGGGAGGATGGTCTACTCTACCTGTTCACTCAACACTGTAGAGGACGAAGCTGTCATAGCAACAGTACTGGAGAAGAGTAACACACACACACACACGCATGCATGCACAAATCCAGTGTCTCAGACACACCCACACCGGTGATAACTGCCTCAGCTCCTTTGTCTTTCTCCAGGTGCGTTAGAGTTGGCAGATGAGTCCGCTGATCTCCCAGGGTTAAAATGGATGTCTGGAGTCACCAAATGGAAGGTGTATAACTGTTGGACCACATGAGCTCCACCTCATGCCTAACAGTCACTGCTAGCAGCTACTAGAGGTACTTGATAGGCCTGAGAGTCTAGCCACTACAATATTCATGATATTCCACAAACTTGTCAGTTTATTGATGACAGATTGAGACAGTTTTAGATTGCACTTTCTCCCATCTCTTCCTCCCCATCTACAACTACCTCTCACACATACTTATTCTCTCTTCATTCTCTTTCTTTCCTAGTTGATGACTAAGGAGGGTCAGTGGTATAAGGACTGGTCAGAGGTGCCAGCCGACCACCACACACAGATCAGACCCACCATGTTCCCTCCCCCCTGGAGGAGGGGCGGCAGGGTAGCCTAGTGGTTAGAGCGTTGGACTAGGTTGCAAGTTCAAATCCCCGAGCTGACAAGGTACAAATCTGTCGTTCTGCCCCTGAACAGGCAGTTGACCCACTGTTCCTAGGCCGTCATTGAAAATAAGAATTTGTTCTTAACTGACTTTCCTCGTTAAATAAATAAAAAATAAATAACCCTGCGAACTCGTACACACCCACCGGCTCCACTTTATTTGGTTAGAATATGCCTAAGATGTCAACTTTCATGACAATCATGTACATTGTATTTGCTACACCTGTGCACATTCGCCTTTCCACACAGCTGCATACATATCTGATCGTAATATGAGATAAATAATCAAATCTAGGCAGACTATCAAATCCCTGTGAAGGGTTGCTGGTTTGTGTTTTGATTTCTACCAGCAGAGGGTGCTCTTGGCCCATATTTATCTCTTAATATATAAATACACACACACACACACACACACACACACAGTATCTATGTGTATTCAGTATGAGGATCCTGCCCCATCACCAGAACACTGGAGGCTTCTTTGTAGCTGTCCTGGTCAAGAAAGCCCCCATGCCCTGGAGCAGAACAATCCCCAAGGTACACACCCACATACTTGCACGGGAAGATACACAAAAATGCTCACAGTCCACACATGGACACGCACACTTCACACACACATGGACACGCACACATATGGACACGCAGGCTCCTCACACACATGGACACGCACACTTCACACACACATGGACACGCACACTTCACACACACATGGACACGCACACATATGGACACGCAGGCTCCTCACACACATGGACACGCACACTTCACACACACATGGACACGCACACTTCACACACACATGGACACGCACACTTCACACACCTTTGTTTTCTTGTTAACACAGGCACATCTCAGATAGAACGCAACACTGTCCGGTACCTCATACACGAGAGAGAAGTTCCCACAAAAGTGAACTTTGATTCTTTTCTCCAGTTGAGGAAGGAGCAGACATCCAGCTCAGTGCCCCAGCCAGAGGACTCTCCAGTGGACACCCCCCTCCTTGAGAGACCCCTGGAGGATGGAGACGGAGGAGAAGAGGCAGGAGAGGACTCGCCCAAAGAGCTAGTCGATCAGACCAAGGAACCCAACGTGTGTGGGTGAGATGAGTGTGTGCAGGGTGGGAAATTAACGTTTTGGTCCACCAGCCACTGGCAGGTAGATAAGAAAATGTACCAACCACAGATTTCTTACCAGCCAAACTACTTTTCCCGCCATAATCACTCCAAAAATCACCAAAACGAATGAGCATGCATTCTAATGTTTCTAAAACAAAAGTATTACTAGTAAGAAGTAATGGGGTATATTGCTTCGTTTTATGTCATTGTTTTGACCTGCGTCTTAACCAATGCATCTTAAAATAAATAATTGAAATACTGTAGTAAGAACAGAAACAGTTCTACAGCTGAACATCAGAATCAACAAAGTGCCTGCCCTGCCACAAATGATGAGTGATACAGCTTATTTATGATGTTTTACAAAGAGTACATATGTTCCTAAGTAGAAGCACACAAATACATCTAGGAGAACAATTACAATGTTTGAGTGTTTTAATGACAAGAAATGACAAAAAGTTCATGAGTTAAAGTTTTGGGGAGTGATACATACACAATCAAGCACAATCATTACGTGATACAAATGTTCAGCTTCCCCTTTAAGGGACAGGGCGTTACCGTGGTAATTTGGACACTCCCCTGTGAAGGAAAATCTGACTGCAATGTCTTCTTAACAGAAGGCAGTTGCAGCAAACTCAAACTAATATTGAAAAACAACCTAGTGTTCTGTGTTGATGTTTTTGTCACACTGCTTTGCTTTATCTTGGCCAGGTTGCAGTTGTAAATGAGAACTTGTTCTCAACTGGCCTACCTGATGAAATCTAATTTAAAAAATGATCATGCTGTTTAATCAGCTTCTTCATATGCCACACCTGCCAGGGGATAGATTTTCTGGGCAAAAGAGATGCTCCTTAACAAGGATATAAACACATTTGTGCACAAAATTTGAGCGAAATAAGCTTTTTGCGTGTGGAAAATGTCTGGGGTCTTTTATTTCAACTCATGAAACATGGGACCAACACTTTACATGTTGCGTTTATATTTTTGTTCAGTGTACAGGTTTTGATTTGATAACTTCATCTATTCCATAATGTGTGTGTTGCTGGTCCTTCTATGACCTGTCTCCAGACTTCCCTAAAACCCTTCTCATCCCAAATCCCCCTAGTACACTCAGCATCTGAGCAGGTGGATGTGTGTGTGCCTCCAAGCAGTCAGATAACCACTCCCTTTTTGTACGTTTGGACACACCCACTCATTCCAGTTTTTTTTTGTTATTTTGACTATTTTCTACATTGTAGAATAATAGTCTAAACATAAACTATGAAATAACACACGGAATCATGTAGTAACACAAGAAGTGTTCAGATGAGACTGTGTGAATCAGGCCTTCATGGTTGAATTGCACCAATAAGAAGAAGATACTTGCTTGGACCAAGAAACACAAGCAATGGACATTAGACCGGTGGAAGTCTGTCCTTTGGTCTGATGAGTCCAAATTTGAGATTTTTGGTTCCAACCGCCATGTCTTTGTGAGACGCAGAGTAGGTGAACGGATGATCTCTGCATGTGTGGTTCCCACCATGAAGCATTGAGGAGATGCTGTGGGGGGGCTTTGCGGGTGACACTCAGTTATTTATTTAGAATGCAAGGCACTCTTAATCAGCATGGCTACCACAGCATTCTGCCGGACCTATCATTTGTTTTTCAACAGAACAATGACCCAAACACACCTCCAGGCTGTGTAAGGGCTATTTGACCAAGGAGAGTGAAGGAGTGCTGCATCAGATGACCTGGCCTCCACAATTACCCGACCTCAATCCAATTGAGATGGTTTGAGATGTGTGAAGGAAAAGCATCCAACAAGTGCTCAGCATATGTGGGAACTCCTTCAAGACTGTTGGAAAAGCATTCCAGGTGAACCTGGTTGAGGGAATGCCAAGAGTGTGCAAAGCTGTCATCAAGGCAAAGGGTGGCTACTTTGAAGAATACAATGTATACACTACCGTTTAAAAGTTTGGGGTCACTTAAAAATGTCCTTGTATTTGAAAGAGAAAAAACTTTTTTTTGGTCCATTAAAATAACATCAAATTGATCAGAAAAACAGTGTAGACATTGTTAATGTTGTAAATTACTATTGTAGCTGGAAACGGCAGATTTTTTTAATGGAATATCTACATAGGTGTACAGAGGCCCATTATCAGCAACCATCACTCCTGTGTTCCAATGGCACGTTGTGTTAGCTAAATCAAGTTTATAATTTTAAAAGGCTAATTGATCATTAGAAAACCCTTTTGCAATTATGTTAGCACAGCTGAAAACTGTTGTGCTGATTTAAAGAAGCAATAAAACTGGCCTTTAAACTAGTTGAGTATCTGGAGCATCGATATTTATGGGTTTGAAAACAGGCTCAAAAATGGCCAGAAACAAAGAACTTTCTTCTGAAACTCGTCAGTCTATTCTTGTTCTGAGAAAGGAAGGCTATTACATTAACAATTTCTACACTATATTTTTGATCAATGGACAAAAAATGTGCTTTTCTTTCAAAAACGAGGACATTTCTAAGTAACCCCAAACTTTTGAACACTAATGTATTTTAATTTGTTTAAAAAAATAAAAAGTATTATTACATGATTCCATATGTTATGTCATAGTTTTGATGTCTTCACTATTGTATTACAATGTAGAAAATAGTAAAAAAAAATAAAGAACACTTGAATAAGTAGATGTCCAAACTTTTGATTGGTACTGTAAATATATGTACATGCATATACACTGAGTGTACAAAACATTAAGAACACCTGCTCTTTCCGTGACACAGACTGACCAGGTGAATCCAAGTGAAAGCTATGATCTCTTATTGATGACATCTGTTATCCACTTCAATCAGTGTAGATGAAGGGAGATGGTTTAAAGAATGATTTTTAAGCCTTGAGACAATTGAGACATGGATTGTGTATGTGTGCCATTCAGAGCGGCAAGACATAAGATTTGAGTGCCTTTGAACAGGTTATGGTAGTAGGTGCAATGCACACCGGTTTCAGTGTGTCAAGAACTGCAACGCTGCTGGATTTCCTGTGTGTATCAAGAATGGTCCACCACCCAAAGGACATCCAGCCAACTTGACACAACTGTGGGAAGCATTGGAATCAACATGGGCCAGCATCCCTGTGGAATGCTTTCGACAACTTGTAGAGTCAATGTCCAGACAAATTGAGGCTGTTGAGGGCAAAAGGGGGTGCAACTGAATATCAGGAAGGTATGCACAAAAAAACATTTTGTTCAGTTTTTACATGCATGCAGAATACTCAGCACGGTTCTGGCTTAATGATGTGTGACAAAATATTGTAAGAAGCAATGGCTTATTTGAAATCCAAACTATTATTCAAAACATTGAAATCAGAAGCAACCGGTAAATATGTTGCTGAAACGGATGTTATTCTCAAGCACTGTAATTTCATTATTTTGTGTGTTTTGCAGGTGATCAACACAGAGGTGTATGTGTGGTCTCTCAACAGCGACAAGGAGGGGTTTGGCTGTGTCTTCAGACTTGCCCAGGAGGTAGGTACACGTGTATTAATATTCTAGACTTTCAGATAACATGGAAAATGCACACGCGCACCTACGGCAGTACACATGAGTACACGCACTCATTCATCTCTCCCTCCTCATCCCTCTCTCCTCCAGGGTATCTACTCTGTTCCCCTACATCCGCTCCAGGATGATCATAATCAGTGTTGAGGACATCAAGATTCTACTGACTCAGGAGAACCCGTACCTCAACAAATTGGAGGATGATGCTCACCAACAGGCCAAGAAGATTGGTACAGTCGTGCTTTTTGTTTTTCCTTCAAAGCCGTCTATGTTCACCTTTATTTAACCAGGTAGGCTAGTTGAGAACAAGTTCTCATTTACAACTGCGACCTGGCCAAGATAAAGCAAAGCAGTGCGACACAAACATCAACACAGAGTTACACATGGAATAAACAAGCATACAGTCAATAACACAATAGAAAAAAAAATAAGTCTATATACAGTGTGTGCAAATGACGTGAGGAGGTAAGGCAATAAATAGGCCATAGTAGCGAAGTTATTCACAATTCAGCATATTAACACTGGAGTGATAGATGTGCAGAAGATGAATGTGCAAGTAGAGATACTGGGGTGCAAAGGAGCAAAATAAATAAATAACAGTATGGGGATGAGGTAGTTGGATGGGCTATTTACAGATGGACTATGTACAGCTGCAGTGATCGGTTAGCTGCTCAGATAGCTGATGTTAAAAGTTTTTTGAGGGAATTATAACTCCAGCTTCAGCGATTTTTGCAATTTGTTCCAGTCACTGGTAGCAGAAAACTGGAAGGAAAGGCGGCCAAAGAGGTGTTGGCTTTGGGGGTGATAAGTGAGATATACCTACTGGAGCACATGCTACGGGTGGGTGTTGTTATCGTGACCAGAGAGCTGAGATAAGGCAGAGCTTTACCTAGCATAGACTTATAGATGACCTGGAGCCAGTGGGTCTGGCGACGAATATGTAGCGAGGGCCAGCCGACTAGAGCATACAGGTCGCAGTGGTGGGGGTTATAAGGGGCTTTGGTAACAAAACGGATGGCACTGTGATAGACTGCATCCAGTTTGCTGAGTAGAGTATTGGAAGCTATTTTGTAGATGACATCGCCGAAGTTGAGGATCGGTAGGATATTCCGTTTTACTAGGGTAAGTTTGGCAGGCGAGTGATGGAGGCTTTGTTGCGAAATAGAAAGCCGATTTTAGATCTGATTTTGGATTGTGTGTGTCTCCAAATCCGTATAAGTGCATGGTGTGGAGCAGCTAGCTGTAGGAGGGAGGATGGTCTACTCTACCTGTTCACTCAACACTGTAGAGGACGAAGCTGTCATAGCAACAGTACTGGAGAAGAGTAACACACACACACACACGCATGCATGCACAAATCCAGTGTCTCAGACACACCCACACCGGTGATAACTGCCTCAGCTCCTTTGTCTTTCTCCAGGTGCGTTAGAGTTGGCAGATGAGTCCGCTGATCTCCCAGGGTTAAAATGGATGTCTGGAGTCACCAAATGGAAGGTGTATAACTGTTGGACCACATGAGCTCCACCTCATGCCTAACAGTCACTGCTAGCAGCTACTAGAGGTACTTGATAGGCCTGAGAGTCTAGCCACTACAATATTCATGATATTCCACAAACTTGTCAGTTTATTGATGACAGATTGAGACAGTTTTAGATTGCACTTTCTCCCATCTCTTCCTCCCCATCTACAACTACCTCTCACACATACTTATTCTCTCTTCATTCTCTTTCTTTCCTAGTTGATGACTAAGGAGGGTCAGTGGTATAAGGACTGGTCAGAGGTGCCAGCCGACCACCACACACAGATCAGACCCACCATGTTCCCTCCCCCCTGGAGGAGGGGCGGCAGGGTAGCCTAGTGGTTAGAGCGTTGGACTAGGTTGCAAGTTCAAATCCCCGAGCTGACAAGGTACAAATCTGTCGTTCTGCCCCTGAACAGGCAGTTGACCCACTGTTCCTAGGCCGTCATTGAAAATAAGAATTTGTTCTTAACTGACTTTCCTCGTTAAATAAATAAAAAATAAATAACCCTGCGAACTCGTACACACCCACCGGCTCCACTTTATTTGGTTAGAATATGCCTAAGATGTCAACTTTCATGACAATCATGTACATTGTATTTGCTACACCTGTGCACATTCGCCTTTCCACACAGCTGCATACATATCTGATCGTAATATGAGATAAATAATCAAATCTAGGCAGACTATCAAATCCCTGTGAAGGGTTGCTGGTTTGTGTTTTGATTTCTACCAGCAGAGGGTGCTCTTGGCCCATATTTATCTCTTAATATATAAATACACACACACACACACACACACACACAGTATCTATGTGTATTCAGTATGAGGATCCTGCCCCATCACCAGAACACTGGAGGCTTCTTTGTAGCTGTCCTGGTCAAGAAAGCCCCCATGCCCTGGAGCAGAACAATCCCCAAGGTACACACCCACATACTTGCACGGGAAGATACACAAAAATGCTCACAGTCCACACATGGACACGCACACTTCACACACACATGGACACGCACACATATGGACACGCAGGCTCCTCACACACATGGACACGCACACTTCACACACACATGGACACGCACACTTCACACACACATGGACACGCACACATATGGACACGCAGGCTCCTCACACACATGGACACGCACACTTCACACACACATGGACACGCACACTTCACACACACATGGACACGCACACTTCACACACCTTTGTTTTCTTGTTAACACAGGCACATCTCAGATAGAACGCAACACTGTCCGGTACCTCATACACGAGAGAGAAGTTCCCACAAAAGTGAACTTTGATTCTTTTCTCCAGTTGAGGAAGGAGCAGACATCCAGCTCAGTGCCCCAGCCAGAGGACTCTCCAGTGGACACCCCCCTCCTTGAGAGACCCCTGGAGGATGGAGACGGAGGAGAAGAGGCAGGAGAGGACTCGCCCAAAGAGCTAGTCGATCAGACCAAGGAACCCAACGTGTGTGGGTGAGATGAGTGTGTGCAGGGTGGGAAATTAACGTTTTGGTCCACCAGCCACTGGCAGGTAGATAAGAAAATGTACCAACCACAGATTTCTTACCAGCCAAACTACTTTTCCCGCCATAATCACTCCAAAAATCACCAAAACGAATGAGCATGCATTCTAATGTTTCTAAAACAAAAGTATTACTAGTAAGAAGTAATGGGGTATATTGCTTCGTTTTATGTCATTGTTTTGACCTGCGTCTTAACCAATGCATCTTAAAATAAATAATTGAAATACTGTAGTAAGAACAGAAACAGTTCTACAGCTGAACATCAGAATCAACAAAGTGCCTGCCCTGCCACAAATGATGAGTGATACAGCTTATTTATGATGTTTTACAAAGAGTACATATGTTCCTAAGTAGAAGCACACAAATACATCTAGGAGAACAATTACAATGTTTGAGTGTTTTAATGACAAGAAATGACAAAAAGTTCATGAGTTAAAGTTTTGGGGAGTGATACATACACAATCAAGCACAATCATTACGTGATACAAATGTTCAGCTTCCCCTTTAAGGGACAGGGCGTTACCGTGGTAATTTGGACACTCCCCTGTGAAGGAAAATCTGACTGCAATGTCTTCTTAACAGAAGGCAGTTGCAGCAAACTCAAACTAATATTGAAAAACAACCTAGTGTTCTGTGTTGATGTTTTTGTCACACTGCTTTGCTTTATCTTGGCCAGGTTGCAGTTGTAAATGAGAACTTGTTCTCAACTGGCCTACCTGATGAAATCTAATTTAAAAAATGATCATGCTGTTTAATCAGCTTCTTCATATGCCACACCTGCCAGGGGATAGATTTTCTGGGCAAAAGAGATGCTCCTTAACAAGGATATAAACACATTTGTGCACAAAATTTGAGCGAAATAAGCTTTTTGCGTGTGGAAAATGTCTGGGGTCTTTTATTTCAACTCATGAAACATGGGACCAACACTTTACATGTTGCGTTTATATTTTTGTTCAGTGTACAGGTTTTGATTTGATAACTTCATCTATTCCATAATGTGTGTGTTGCTGGTCCTTCTATGACCTGTCTCCAGACTTCCCTAAAACCCTTCTCATCCCAAATCCCCCTAGTACACTCAGCATCTGAGCAGGTGGATGTGTGTGTGCCTCCAAGCAGTCAGATAACCACTCCCTTTTTGTACGTTTGGACACACCCACTCATTCCAGTTTTTTTTTGTTATTTTGACTATTTTCTACATTGTAGAATAATAGTCTAAACATAAACTATGAAATAACACACGGAATCATGTAGTAACACAAGAAGTGTTCAGATGAGACTGTGTGAATCAGGCCTTCATGGTTGAATTGCACCAATAAGAAGAAGATACTTGCTTGGACCAAGAAACACAAGCAATGGACATTAGACCGGTGGAAGTCTGTCCTTTGGTCTGATGAGTCCAAATTTGAGATTTTTGGTTCCAACCGCCATGTCTTTGTGAGACGCAGAGTAGGTGAACGGATGATCTCTGCATGTGTGGTTCCCACCATGAAGCATTGAGGAGATGCTGTGGGGGGGCTTTGCGGGTGACACTCAGTTATTTATTTAGAATGCAAGGCACTCTTAATCAGCATGGCTACCACAGCATTCTGCCGGACCTATCATTTGTTTTTCAACAGAACAATGACCCAAACACACCTCCAGGCTGTGTAAGGGCTATTTGACCAAGGAGAGTGAAGGAGTGCTGCATCAGATGACCTGGCCTCCACAATTACCCGACCTCAATCCAATTGAGATGGTTTGAGATGTGTGAAGGAAAAGCATCCAACAAGTGCTCAGCATATGTGGGAACTCCTTCAAGACTGTTGGAAAAGCATTCCAGGTGAACCTGGTTGAGGGAATGCCAAGAGTGTGCAAAGCTGTCATCAAGGCAAAGGGTGGCTACTTTGAAGAATACAATGTATACACTACCGTTTAAAAGTTTGGGGTCACTTAAAAATGTCCTTGTATTTGAAAGAGAAAAAACTTTTTTTTGGTCCATTAAAATAACATCAAATTGATCAGAAAAACAGTGTAGACATTGTTAATGTTGTAAATTACTATTGTAGCTGGAAACGGCAGATTTTTTTAATGGAATATCTACATAGGTGTACAGAGGCCCATTATCAGCAACCATCACTCCTGTGTTCCAATGGCACGTTGTGTTAGCTAAATCAAGTTTATAATTTTAAAAGGCTAATTGATCATTAGAAAACCCTTTTGCAATTATGTTAGCACAGCTGAAAACTGTTGTGCTGATTTAAAGAAGCAATAAAACTGGCCTTTAAACTAGTTGAGTATCTGGAGCATCGATATTTATGGGTTTGAAAACAGGCTCAAAAATGGCCAGAAACAAAGAACTTTCTTCTGAAACTCGTCAGTCTATTCTTGTTCTGAGAAAGGAAGGCTATTACATTAACAATTTCTACACTATATTTTTGATCAATGGACAAAAAATGTGCTTTTCTTTCAAAAACGAGGACATTTCTAAGTAACCCCAAACTTTTGAAAGCTAATGTATTTTAATTTGTTTAAAAAAATAAAAAGTATTATTACATGATTCCATATGTTATGTCATAGTTTTGATGTCTTCACTATTGTATTACAATGTAGAAAATAGTAAAAAAAAATAAAGAACACTTGAATAAGTAGATGTCCAAACTTTTGATTGGTACTGTAAATATATGTACATGCATATACACTGAGTGTACAAAACATTAAGAACACCTGCTCTTTCCGTGACACAGACTGACCAGGTGAATCCAAGTGAAAGCTATGATCTCTTATTGATGACATCTGTTATCCACTTCAATCAGTGTAGATGAAGGGAGATGGTTTAAAGAATGATTTTTAAGCCTTGAGACAATTGAGACATGGATTGTGTATGTGTGCCATTCAGAGCGGCAAGACATAAGATTTGAGTGCCTTTGAACAGGTTATGGTAGTAGGTGCAAAGCACACCGGTTTCAGTGTGTCAAGAACTGCAACGCTGCTGGATTTCCTGTGTGTATCAAGAATGGTCCACCACCCAAAGGACATCCAGCCAACTTGACACAACTGTGGGAAGCATTGGAATCAACATGGGCCAGCATCCCTGTGGAATGCTTTCGACAACTTGTAGAGTCAATGTCCAGACAAATTGAGGCTGTTGAGGGCAAAAGGGGGTGCAACTGAATATCAGGAAGGTATGCACAAAAAAACATTTTGTTCAGTTTTTACATGCATGCAGAATACTCAGCACGGTTCTGGCTTAATGATGTGTGACAAAATATTGTAAGAAGCAATGGCTTATTTGAAATCCAAACTATTATTCAAAACATTGAAATCAGAAGCAACCGGTAAATATGTTGCTGAAACGGATGTTATTCTCAAGCACTGTAATTTCATTATTTTGTGTGTTTTGCAGGTGATCAACACAGAGGTGTATGTGTGGTCTCTCAACAGCGACAAGGAGGGGTTTGGCTGTGTCTTCAGACTTGCCCAGGAGGTAGGTACACGTGTATTAATATTCTAGACTTTCAGATAACATGGAAAATGCACACGCGCACCTACGGCAGTACACATGAGTACACGCACTCATTCATCTCTCCCTCCTCATCCCTCTCTCCTCCAGGGTATCTACTCTGTTCCCCTACATCCGCTCCAGGATGATCATAATCAGTGTTGAGGACATCAAGATTCTACTGACTCAGGAGAACCCGTACCTCAACAAATTGGAGGATGATGCTCACCAACAGGCCAAGAAGATTGGTACAGTCGTGCTTTTTGTTTTTCCTTCAAAGCCGTCTATGTTCTGTACTGTGTGGCTGTAGGGTGGTGGCTTTGTGTGTGTTCATGCAGTGTTTATGTTTCTACAGAAATGGGCAGCATTGTTCTAAAGTATCGGCCTGATAGTAGGTAAGTATCCATTTTGTCTCTGTCCATGTATTATTTACTGTTATCAGAGAACTCGCCCTCTTTCTCTCTCCAACCCTCTCCTCAGTAACCCTGATTTTCCACAGTGTCCTATAGAGCTGTGTGGCTAGAGAGCCAAGACCTCCATCAGAGCTTTTGTACCCCGCAACGAGAGGTTCCACTACCTCCGCATGCTGGGGGTCGAGGTATTCCGGAACAAACAGGGACCGGGACCCAGGGAGAAGAGGAGGAGGTGGAGACGGAGAACAGGAACAAAAATGGCAGCATAAAAGAGGAGTTGAAAGTAGAGGTGACGAGCACCTGACAGGGGAGGGGAGATATTTACCAGCACCTGAGGGGAGGAGTAGAAAGACATTTGTATCTCATTAGTCTTAACAAGTTTCTCTCTCTTTGTCTCCACCATATTGCTTTCACCCTTCTGTTTTTATATCAGTGGAGATGTAGGTGAGGCGTTGAACCTCTTTAGACTATTGCGACACAGGGAGTAAGGGAAAGGGAGGAGGAGGTGCTGTATGAGCTGGAGCTATGCTGGCCAGACTAGGGCTAGACCAAATGTGAGGGAGAAGAGATGAGTTGGGTAGCTCAGTAGAACTTCTAATCCACTGCCATAGCAGAAAGGCCACCCCTTGACCGAGCACCTAGTCTTCCATGCTCCCCCAGACTTGGTACACTCCAGGGGTCGACGCTTTAGAAACTTATTTTAGTTTCTACTGCTGATTTGTTTTAACAGGGAACTCCACTGGCAGACAACTTTTTAAAATTATTATTATTGTGCATGTTTGAATGTTTATCAACGGCTATTTCATTTTCTATCATTGTAAGGAAGATGGAATTGATTAAAGATATTACATTCATATACAGTCTCTGAAGTGCATTGAAATTGAATCTAACCTCAACTCTGCTTCCCACGCACACACACAAACATGCACAATCTCTCAAAGTAACTGCCTTTATGTGGTTGCCATGGTGACCTAAACTGCATCATATCACACAAACATACACAACACCCCCATCAGCCACATCTCTCCTGTTTATTACCAATCTCTGCTGCCATGACGACCATGCAGCCACCTCGGGAAAGAGGTGCCACCCCTTTCTCCCACTGGAAGAGGGAGAACAGAGAAAATGTTTCTTCTCCTTAGCCACCCTTCCATCCTTCCCCTCTTCTCTCATCCTGTCTCAAACTAATGTAGGCATAAGGAAGAGGGAGCAAAGGCCACCCATAGAGCAAAAGAGAGGGGCTAGATAGGCTATCTAGAGGGAGATTGAAAAGGGAAAACATTTTGTTACATTACAGCCTTATTCAAAAATGGATTTAAAAAAAATGAAATCTTCAACCTACACAATACACATTGACAAAGTGAAAACAGGTTTTTAGAAATGTTTGCATATGTATAAAAATACTGATACCTAATTTGCTATGAAACTCAAAATTGAGCTCAGGTGCATCCTATTTACATTGATCCTCAATGTTTTCTGCAACTTGATTGGAGTCCACACACTTGTCTATATAAGGTCCCGCAGTTGACAGTGCATATTAACAAAAACCAAGCCATGAGGTCAAAGGAATTGTCAGCAGAGCTCCGAGACAGGATTGCGTCGAGTCACAGATCTTTGGAAGGGTACCAAAAAATGTCTGCAGTATTGAAGGTCCCCAAGAACGCAGAGCCCTCCATCATTTTAAAATGGAAGACGTAAAGAATCACCAAGACACTTCCTAGAGCTGGCTGGCTGGCTAAACCGAGCAATTGGGATAGAAGGGCCTTGGTCAGGGAGGAGGCCAAGGTCACTGATTTGAGCTTGGAGAACCTTCCAGAAGAACAACCATCTCTGCAGGACTCCACCAATCAGGCCTTTATGGTAGTGGCCAGACTGAAGCCACTTCTCAGTAAAAGGTACATGACAGCCCGCTTGGAGTTTGCCAAAAGGCACATAAAGGACTCAGACCACGAGAAACAAGATTCTCTGGTCTGATGAAACAAAGATTGAACTATTTTGCCTGAATGCTAAGCGTCACATCTGGAGGAAACCTGGCACCATCCCTACGGTGAAGTATGGTGGTGGCAGCATCATGCTGTGGGGGTGTTTTTGAGCTGCAGGGACTGGGAGACTAGTCAGGATCGAGGCAAAGATGAACAGAGCAATGTACAGAGATCTTGATGAAAACCTACCCCAGAGCACGTAGGACCTCAGACTGGGTTGAATTTTTACCTTCCAACAGGACAACGATCCTAAGCACACAGCCAAGATCATGCAGGAGTGGCTTCGGGACAAGTTTCTGAATGTGATTGAGTGGCCCAGCCAGAGCACGGACTTGAACCCGATCTCTGGAGAGACCTGAAGATAGCTGTGCAGCGACACTTCCCATCCAACCTGATAGAGCTTGAGAGGATCTGCAGAGAAATATGGGAGAAACTCTAACTCTAACCCGGAAGCTTATAAGAAATCCCGCTATGCCCTCCGACGAACCATCATACAAGCAAAGCATCAATACAGGACTAAGATTGAATCGTACTACACTGGCTCCGACGCTCGTCGGATGTGGCAGGGCTAGAAAACCATTACGGATTACAAAGGGAAGCACAGCCGCGAGCTGCCCAGTGACACAAGCCTACCAGATGAGCTAAATAACTTCTATCCTCGCTTCGAGGCAAGCAACACTGAAGCATACATGAGAGAACCAGCTGTTCCGGATGACTGTGTGATCACGCTCTCTGTAGCCAATGTGAGCAAGACCTTTAAACAGGTCAACATTCACAAGGCTGCGGGGCCAGACGGATTACCATGACGTGTACTCTGAGCATGTGCTGACCAACTGGCAAGTGTCGTCACTGACATTTTCAACCTGTCCCTGACCGAGTCTGTAATACCAACATGCTTTCAAGCAGACCACCGTAGTCCCTGTGCCCATGAACACTAAGGTAACCTGCCTAAATGACTACTGACCCGTAGCACTCACGTCTCTAGCCAAGAAGTGCTTTGAAAGGCTGGTCATGGCTCACATCAACACCATCATCCCAGAAACCCTAGACCCACTCTAATTTGCATACTGCCTCAACAGTTCCACAGATGACGCAATCTCTATTGCACTGCCCTTTCCCACCTGGACAAAAGGAACACCTACGTGAGAATGCTATTCATTGACTACAGCTCAGTATTCAACTCCATAGTGCCCTCAAAGCTCATTACTAAACTAAGAACCCTGGGACGAAACACCTCCCTCTGCAAATGGATCCTGGACATCTTGATGGGCTGCCCCCTGGTGGTAAGGGTAGGTAACAACACATCTGCCATGTTGATCATCAACACAGGGGACCCTCAGGGGGGGTGCTCAATCCCCTCCTATATTCCCTGCTCACCCATGACTGCATGGCCAAGCAAGACTCCAACACCATCATTAAGTTTGCAGATGACACAACAGTGGTAGGCCTGATCACCGGCAATGATGAGGCAGCCTATAGGGAGGAGGTCAGAGACCTGGCCATGTTGTGCCAGGACAACAACCTCTCCCTCACCGTGATCAAGACAAAGGAGATGATTGTGGACAACATAAAAAGGAGGACTGAGCACGCCCCCATTCTTATCGACGGTGCTGTAGTGGAGCAGGTTGAGAGCTTGGTGTCCACATCACCAATTAACTATCATGGTCCAAACACACCAAGACAGTCGTGAAGAGGGCATGACAACATCCATTTCCCCTCAGGAGACCGGAAAGATGTGGCATGGGTCCTCAGATCCTCAAAACGTTCTACAGCTGCACCATCGGGAGCATTCTGACTGGTTCTACTCCAAAGCCATAAGAATCTTGAACAGTTAATTAAATGGCTACCTGGACTATTTGCATTGTCACCATCCCCCCCCCCCCCCCCCCCCCCTCCCCTCACACACACATTTTTATGCTGCTGCTACTCTGTTTATTATCCATGCATAGTCAATTTACATATTACCTCAACTACCTCGACTAACCGGTGCCTCCGCACATTGACTCTGTACCGGAACCCCCTGTGTAGCCTCGCTACTGTTATTTTATTGTTGCTCCTCAATTATTTGTTAAATGCTTGCAAGTAAGCATTTCACTGTAAGGTCAACTACACCTGTTGTGTAGACCTTACATTGGTAATATGACACCATATTACCAATTAGGTTCAAAGGTAGTGCACCAGGAAACAGGGTGTCGTACTGTATGCCGACCAGTTGTCGTCGATGTGTGGAGTTTCAGAGTATTAAAAAGATGAGAGAGAAAGCTTAGGCTGTAACCGTGTGTGTGTACCCCCTGCTCTGCTCTGCTCTGTCAGAGTGAGTGATGCCCTGTGCCTTTCAGCTGCAGCTCTCTGTGCCAACTCACTAATACCATAATGACATGCTCCCTGGTAGGAACACATCATTCACTCTACTCCTCCTTGTACCTTTCTCACTCTGTCTACAGTGCCTTCATTCCTGCTTTCTCTACCTCCTCTCTATTTATCCTGTTACCTTTGCTGTTCTTTCTCCTCACACCTTTGTTTATCAATTTCTCTCTAGCTCTCTGTCAACTGGACGTTTAGAGTAGGCCTCCTCTTCAAGCTCTGGACTATAAATGTTCCAGACGGTCACTTTAATCAAACGGTCTCTCAGGACCTAGACATTCCACGTGTTTGCTATTTGAAACTCTAAAACCTCAGTTACTGTAAATACTCGAGACCAGTGTACTTCATCTAACGCTAGTATTTCAATGACTGTCTTGAAACCCTATTCCCTATCTAGTGCACTTCATTACATTGTTTGATCCATCACTTGTTTTCTTTAGACTGAACCATCAATCTAGAACCTATCAATCAAGTGGACCGTCTCCTCATCTCACCCCTCTTTGATTACCCAACCTCCTTCCACCCTCTTGCTTTTACTCTTCTCCTCATCCTCTCCACTCCTTTCCTCTTCTTCCTCCTCTCTCCTCCTCCTCCTCTCAAATCCGCTGCTGTTACCTGCTTCATGCTCTCTGAATGCAAGCCTCGGCTCGCGGATATGTGTCTATCTCTGGGATTATATAATAAAAGCCCTTACACAACACACACATACAGATTCACATTGGATGTTGGCATTTATGGATAGAGTTTGTTTCATGTTTGAATTAAACCAAATCTCACTCAGCCTTCAACGTGCACACACACACGTGTGTCTACAGGCTAACTCAGACATTTAGAAAAGCAAAATGCTTTTAGTCCACACGCTTACTTACATTCACCTATACTAAGACCTTTATAAAACACATCTCTGGCTCCTGCAGTGTGAGGGTACAGATTTCATGGATTTGCCTGTCTTTCGTTCGACAGCTTTAGTTTTCCAACTGTCCTAGAAAAGACAGAATTTGGTTTTAACCCCTAAAATACAAATTCTCTGCATTTGTCTGCTCTACAGAGACCATAACTCTGAACTAAATGCTCTAAAACAGGTCTCTGTAATGTCATTAGGATAATCACAGCCCACTGGGCACATACTGGTTGAATCAATGTTTCCACGTCATTTCAATGAAATTACAGTGAACCAACATTGAATTGACATCTGTGCCCAGTGGGAAGTAATTGTTTAGAATCTCTGGTGCCTGTTGCTAAGTAGTCTCCATGGTGATAGGGTTTATTTCCTGTAGTGATTCCACAGGGTTTACCTCGATCTTATTTGATCTTACTCCCTCTCTCATAGTCAAATTTCATAAATCACCACCAGAAAGAAAGGGAGCAGACTGTCAGTGTGAAATGTGTTCTGGGTTCATGGTAGAACATCACACACAGTCAAGGTAGCTCTGCAGGTTCAAGGCCTGTGCTGTGGATATCTCCTCTGCTTTTGGCTCAGGGTGGATATGAAGCTGAGCTGGGGCAAGAAAAGGATGCAGAGGGAGAGGAATGGAAGGGAATGGGGTGAGGGAGAATAAGATGAGGTTAGAGAGTATGGCGGTGAGAGATGGGTAGAGTAAGGGAGAAAGGCATGAAGGATGTAGATAGAAAAGGGGGGTGAAGGAGGGGGTGAGTGGCTGGTGCAAGGCTTTATTTAGCCCATGCCTGCAGGTGTTGCCTAGTAACAGACTAAACTGAACGGAGCAAGAGAGACAGTGTGCATGTTGCTTTTCTCTTTCTTTCGCTCATTCTCAGTTTTTCCCATCCTCTCACTCTCTCGCTCTCTGTTTCTGCTGTTTCTTTCACCCTTGCCTAACTAACCCTTACAGTGGCCTGTAAAAGTATTCACCCCCTTGACATTTTTCCTATTTTGTTGCCTTATAACCTGGAATTAAAATATATTTAGCAGGGATATGAGTTATTTGATTTACACAACATGCCTACCACTTTGAAGATGCAAAATATTTTTTATTGTGAAACAAACAAGAAATAAGACAAAAAAACGGACAACTTAAGCATCTATAACTATTCACCCCCCCCCCCCCCCCCCCCCCCACCACCAAAGTCAGTACTTTGTAGAGCCACCTTTTGCAACAATTACAGCTGCAAGTCTCTTGGGAATGTCTCTATAAGCTTGGCATTCTTCAAGGCAAAATTGCTCAAGGTCCTTCAAGTTGGATGGGTTCCGCTTGTGTACAGCAATCTTTAAGTCATACCACAGTTTCTCAATTGGATTGAGGTCTGGGCTTTGACTAGGTCATTCCAAGACATTTAAATGTTTCCCCTTAAACCACCCGAGTGTTGCTTTAGCAGTATGCTTAAGGTCATTGTCCTGCTGGAAGGTGAACTTCCGTCCCAGTCTCAAATCTCTGGAAGACTGAAACAGGTTTCCCTCAAGAATTTCCCTGTATTTAGCGACATCCATCATTCCTTCAATTCTGACCAGTTTCCCAGTCCCTGCCGATGGAAAAACATCACCACAGCATGATGCTACCACCACCATGCTTCACTGTAGGGATGGTGTTCTCGGGGCTATGATGTTGGGGTTTGCGCCAGACATAGCATTTTCCTTGATGGCCAAAAAGCTCAATTTCAGTCTTATCTGACCAGAGTACCTTCTTCTATATGTTTGGGGAGACTCCCACATTTTTCTGGCCACTCTTCCGTGAAGCCCAGCTCTGTGGAGTGTACGGCTTAAAGTGGTCCTATGGACAGATACTCCAATCTCCACTGTGGAGCTTTGCAGCTCCTTCAGGGTTATCTTTGGTCTCTTTGTTGCCTCTCTGATTAATGCCCTCCTTGCCTGGTCTGAGCTTTGGTGGGCGGCCCTCTCATGGCAGGTTTGTTGTGATGCCATATTCTTTCCATTTTTTAATAATGGATTTAATAGTGCTCCGTGGGATGTTCAAAGTTTCTGATATTTTTTTATTACCCAACTCTGATTTGTACTTCTCCACAACTTTGCACCTGGCCTGTTTGGAGAGCTCCTTGGTCTTCATGGTGCCACTTGCTTGGTGATGCCCTCAGCTTAGTGGTGTTGCAGACTCTGGGGCCTTTCAGAACAGGTGTATATATACTGAGATCATGTGACAGATCATGTAATGCTTAGATTGCACACAGGTCGACTTTATTTAACAAATTATGTGACTTCTGAAGGTAATTGGTTGCACCAGATCTTATTTATGGGCTTCATAACAAAGGGGGTGAATACATATGCACTTTTCTGTTTTTTTTATATCATTTTTTGAAACAAGTAATTTAAAAAAAAATTCACTTCACCAATGTTGATTATTTTGTGTATGTCCATTACATGAAATCCAAATAAAAATATATTTAAATTACAGGTTGTAATACAACCAAATAGGAAAAATGCCAAGGGGGATGAATACGTTTGCAAGGCACTATGTGTGTCACACAGGTCAGCACGCACACACAGCGATGACTCTGGGACTGCTGTTTTTCAGTAGCAGTGATAAGGGCTGCAGTTATCGGGGCCCAATTTTCCAAAAGCATCTTAAGGCTAAGTTCATCGTTAGAATCTTCGTAGGAGCATCGTTTATCCTCCAAGCTGTTTCCAAAAACCGTAGATTACGAGCGCTTAAGTGCAATGTTAATAATGCCTGCCTCAGCTGTTCTACAGTATGAGTGGTCTAAGTGCTTCGTTTGATGCTTCTTTACCCTGTCGTGTCACTTTATATACAGATCTCTGCTAGACCTAGAATAAAGATTGTGATCTGTCTCTGTGACAGCTGACAACAACGAAGTTGACTACAAATACAAAGTGAATAACTGTGTTGCATATTGGGGGGTTCCAGGGTCAACACCCTTCTAGGGAAGTTCAGGGGCTGGCCCCCTACCCCAATTCTCCCCCCGGGAGATATTTTTTATTTTAAGAAATAGCTGTGAAATTGAGATTTTAGTGATTTTTGAAGGGAAAATACACTGAACAAAAATATATAAATGCCAGAATTTCAAAGATTTCACTGCGTTACAGTGTATGTAAGAAAATCGGTCAAAATAAATTAATTCATTAGGCCCTGATCTATGAATTTCACATGACTGGGAATACAGACATGCATCTACTGGTCACAAATAACTTTTTTGTTTTTAAGTAGGGGGTTGGATCTGAAAACCAGTCAGTATCTGGTGTGACCACCATTTGCCTCATGCAGCACGACACATCTCTT
Source organism: Oncorhynchus mykiss (assembly GCF_013265735.2). NCBI lineage: Eukaryota > Metazoa > Chordata > Actinopteri > Salmoniformes > Salmonidae > Oncorhynchus > Oncorhynchus mykiss. The sequence continues at coordinate 22,587,689 of NC_050572.1, forward strand.
TCACATAGAGTTAATCAGGCTATTGATTGTGGCCTGTGGAATGTTATTTCCGTGATATCCAATTGGTAGTTACAGTCTTGTCCCATCGCTGCACCTCCTGTACGGACTCAGGAGAGGCAACGTTCAAGAGCCATGCGTCCCCCGAAACACGACCATGCCAACCCGCACTGCTTCTTGACACACTTCTCACTTAACCCGGAAGCCAGTCGCACCAATGCACTGGAGGAAACACCGTCCAACCAGCGACCGTGTCAGCTTGAATGTGCCCGGCCCGCCACAGGAGTTGCTAGAGCGTGATGGGACAATGACATCCCGTCCGGCCAAACACTCCCTTAACCCGGACGACGCTGGGCCAATTGTGCGCCGCCTCATGGGTCTCCCGGTCACTGGCTGGGATCGAACCCGGGTCTGTAGTGACGCCTCAAGCACTGCAGTGTAGTGTCTTAGACTGCTGCACCACTCAGGAGGCCAATATGTACTCTTTTGATCTAAATTGCTTTTGTTTTAGAGATGAGTACTGAATTGCATGGCCTCTAAAGGCACATTTTAAGTGTCTTACACTGCTGCGCCACTCGGGAGGCCCCCTGTGGAATGTTGTCCCACTCCTCTTCAATGGCAATGCTAAGTTGCTGGATATTGGCGGGAACTGGAACACGGTGTAGAATGGTAGAATGGTAGAAAAATGAACAATCAATTCTCTGGCAACAGGTCTGGTGGACATTGCTGCAGTCAGCATGCCAATTGCACGCTCCCTCAACTTGAGACATCTGTGGCATTGTGTTGTGTATTTTATAGTGGACTTTTATAGTGCCCAGTACAAGGTGCACCTGTATAATGATCATGCTATTTAATCACCTTAATATGCCACACCTGTCAGGTGGATGGATTGTCTTGGAAAAGAGTAATGCTCACTAACAGGGATGTAAGCAAATTTGTGCACAGTTTGAGAGAAATACATTTCTTGTGTGTATGGGCATTTTCTGCAATCTTTTATTTCAGCTTATGAAAATGGGACCAACTCTTTACATGCTGCATTTATATTTTTGTTCAGTGTACATCCAAAACATGGTCAATGTATCCAACCACAACTGAAAGGCTAGTCATGGCTCACAACAACACGGCTCACATCACCACCATCATCCCTGAAACCCTGGACCCACTTCAATTTACACACCGCCACAACAGATCCACCGATGATGCAATCTCTATTGCACTCCACACTGCCCTTTCCCACCTGGACAAAAGGAACACCTATGTGAGAATGCTATTCATTGACTACAGCTCAGCGGTCAACACCATAGTGTTCTCAAAGCTCATCAATAAGTTAAGGACCCTGGGACTAAACACAGGGGCCACTCAGTGGTGTTTGCTCAGTCCCCTCCTGTACTCCCTCCCTGTTCACTCATGACTGCACGGCCAGGCATGACTCCAACAGCATCATTAAATTTGCCAATGACACAACAGTGGTAGGCCTGATCACCGACAACGATGAGACAGCCTTAGGGAGGAGGTCAGAGACCTGGCCGTGTGGTACCAGGACAACAATCTCTCCCTCAACGTGATCAAGACATGATTATGGACTACATGAAAAAGAGGACCGAGCATGCCCCCTTTCTCATCGACGGGGCTACAGTGGAGCAGGTTGAGAGCTTCAAGTTCCTTGGTGTCCACATCACCAACAAACTAACATGGTCCAACCACACCAAAACAGATTCTATCTCAAGGCCATTAGACTGTTAAACAGCCATCACTAGCACATTAGAGGCTGCTGTCTTTAGGCATAGACTAGAAATCACTGGCAACTTTAAGAGTTGGAACACTAGTCACTTTAATGATGTTTACATCTGGCATTACTCATCTTATATATACTGTATATACTGTTCTATACTTCTACTGTATCTTAGTCAGTTCCGCTCTGACATCGCTCGTCCATATATGTATGTAGTCTTAATTCATTCCTACTTAGATTTGTGTGTATTGGGTATATGTTGTGTAATTTGTTAGATATTACTTGTTAGATATTACTGCACTGTTGGAGCTAGAACCACAAGCGTTTCGCTACACCCGCAATAACATCCGCTAATCAAGTGTATGTGACCACTATCAATGAAGACTAGGGTGGGCCAATTTCTACATTTTCTCATTTGGTTCAAAGTATTCTTTGGGTGATTTATTCGGTTGCAGGAACATGGTGAGTGCTTTCCCCCCACAGTTTTGGCCTTCAAATGTGTTTTATTTTAATTATTTATTTTATTTTCGATTTGTTTTTTACCCCTTATTCTCCCCAATTTGTTGTTAGTCTTGTCCCATCGCTCTCTGGAGAGGCGAAGGTCGAGAGCCATGCGTCCTCCGAACCACGACCCTGCCAAGCCGCACTGCTTCTTGACACACTGCTCGCTGAACCCGGAAGCCAGCTGCACCAATGACTTGGAGGAAACACCGTCCAACTGGCTACCCTGTCAGTATGCATGACCCCGGCTGCCACAGGAGCCGCTAGAGCGGGACGGGACAAGGACGTCCCGGCCAGCCAAACCCTTCCCTAACCCGGGCGACGCTAGGCCAATTGTGTGCCGCCTCATGGGTCCCATGACACAGTCCGGGATCGAACCCGGATCTGCGATGCAGTGCCTTAGACCGCTGCACTACTTGGGAGGCCTCAAGTTGTTTTCTAAACATAAATGAGGATAGGTTTCTGCTGCTGGCTAGAGTCTGAGACAGGCAGGTTGCCTCTGACTGGGTAGAGAAACAGGCTTGCTTGAGCCTTCTGCCTGAGGTTCAGAGAAACAGCACTTCTCTAATTCTTTAGCCCATTAGATTCCAGTCATTTCAATGTTTTATAATACTACCAAAGTTGTCTTTCAACTCACAAAATTGAGCCCAATATAACTGTTACCAATTATCACTCCTTTTGAGAAATACTGCCCACATGCGAGATGCGTATCTGCTCACTACGCAATAGAAACATAAAATTCCCAATAAAAAGTTACCTCACTTTTCTATTTTTTGTGTTATTACACAGAACCGATCAAAATGCCAAAGTCATGTCTGGAAATGTTTTTCCGGGATGTGATGTAATATGGATGACCCGGCAAGCCAGACTATTCCCTATACAGTAATGTAAACTCACTCACTTTTGTACATCGCCTTGGTCCGTACAATTGACCTTATTTTAGAGCCCCAAAAACGTAATACTTCCAGATCAACTGTATTGTCAATACCATTGTAAAGCACAATTTCTCCCCTTTCCAACAGAATCAATTACATGACCCCCACGCTGCCCGTTTCTGCATGATTCAAGCAGGCAATGAGCCCCGTCGGGTCCTTTTAAAAATGGCGGGTGGGGAAGCTAAACTAATGCGTGATAGTGAGAAGGAGAGATGTTGTTTGGGAAAATTGCTTTTTTTCACTCGATCTGTCCAACTTATCACCTTATTGCCTCTAAAATGTAAATAAAACACTATAAAGAGTTTATATAATGTGTCATTACATACCTATTTGAAGGTTTGTGTCGAATTTGAATCGGGTTTTTAGGGAGGTGCTAAAGTGATCTTAGAAGTAAACATTGGCTTTGAGAATGATGATCGCATGCGGTGATGACGCAAAAAAAATACTAGATATCCCCCTTTACCCCCGTCACTGTCCATTTCTTGTTTTTAAAGGATGAGAGAAGTGCTACACCTGGTGGAGAGAGATTGTAAGACGGAAATAGTTGCTTTATGCTTGCTGTACGTTACACTACATGATGTAATGGAGGGTCCGTTTTTTCAACTTTTCTCCAATACTATAGGTCCATTACCATGTCGATCAACGCTTGAATAGAAATGATGTTCACACCCCAGATTTTGAAGTCAACACAGTCGCTACAGTCCCATTAGTTTTCTTTGTTAAGTTAAATTAGCACTGCATGAGTCAGACAGTTGCTATCAACACCTACCTCACAACTACATTTAAGTAAACTAAAGTTTTGGAAATACATAAACGCTACTTAACCAGTTATAAAATAATGTTACCAGTATATGCATTTATCTTAGCCAGCAAGTAAAGTTAGTTATTTTAGCCAGCCAGCTAGCTAGCCAACTACCACAGACAACATAGCTAAATAGTTTATCTCCATCACTACTGAAACTTGTGATGTACTAGTAGGTCGGTAGGAAATAAAGTATAATTGGAATCCTGCCTTCCACTGGTTATATTAACTTTGGTGTCCCATCCACGGGACGGTTGAGCTAACGTATGCTAATGCCATTAGCATGATGTTGTGGGTAACAAGACATTTTCCCAGGACGTAGACATATCTGATATTGGCAGAAAGTTACATTTTTTGTTAATCTAACTGCACTGTCCAATTTACAGTAGCTATTACTGTGAACAAATACCATGCTATTGTTTGAGGAGAGTGCACAATTTTGAAAATGAAAAGTTATTAATAAACTAATTTGGCACATTTGGGCAGTCTTAATACAACATTTTGAACAGAAATACAATGGTTCATTGGATCAGTCTAAATCTTTGCACATATACTGCTGCCATCTATTGGTCAGCATCTAAATTGCACCTGGGCTGGAATAATACATTATGGCCTTTCTCTTGCATTTCAAAGATGATGGTACAAAAAAAATACAAAAGAACAGTTGCTTTATTCTTTGTATTATATTTTACCAGATCTATTGTGTTATATTCTCCTACATTGATTTCACACTTCCACAAACTTCAAAGTGTTTCCTTTCAAATGGTACCAATAATATGCATATCCTTGCTTCAGGGCCTGAGCAGTTAGATTTGGGTACGTCATTTTAGGTGAACATTTTAAAAAAGGGGCGGATCTTAAGAGGTTATTTAAGCCATCGAAGTCGTTCGGGGTGAAATGATGGCAATTTGCATATAATCCAGAATGTTATGAAGAGTGATCAGATGAATTGCAATTATTTGCAAAGTCACTCTCTTTGCCAAGCAAATGAACTGAATCCCCACAAAAACATTTCCACTGCATTTCAGCCCTGCCACAAAAGGACCAGCTGACATCATGTCAGTGATTCTCTCGTTAACATAGATGTGAGTGTTGACGAGGTCAAGGCTGGAGATCACTCTGTCATGCTGATTGAGTTCGAATAACATGTCATGCTGAATGAGTTCGAATGACTGGAAGCTTCAAAAGGAGGGTGGTGCTTGGAATCATTGTTCTTCCTCTGTCAACCATGGTTACCTGCAAGGAAACACGTGCCGTCATCATTGCTTTGCACAAAAAGGGCCTCACAGGCAAGGATATTGCTGCCAGTAAGATTGCACCTAAATCAACCATTTATTGGATCATCAAAAACTTAAAGGAGAGCGGTTCAATTGTTGTGAAGAAGGCTTCAGTGCGCCCAAGAAAGTCCAGCAAGTGCCAGGACCGTATCCTAAAGTTGATTCAGCTGCGGGATTGGGGCACCACCAGTACAGAGCTTGCTCAGGAATGGCAGCAGGCAGGTGTGAGTGCATCTGCACGCACAGTGAGACAAAAACTTTTGGAGGATGGCCTGGTGTCAAGAAGGACAGTAATGAAGCCACTTCTCTCCAGGAAAAACATTAGGGACAGACTGATATTATGCAAAAGGTACAGGGATTGGACTGCTGAGAACTGGGGTAGTCATTTTGTCTGATGAATCCCCTTTCCGATTGTTTGGGGCATCCGGAAAAAATATTGTCCGGAGAAGACAAGGTGAGTGCTACCATCAGTCCTGTGTCATGCCAACAGTAAAGCATCCTGAGACCATTCATGTGTGGGGTTGCTTCTCAGCCAAGGAAGTGGGCTCACTCACAATTTTGCCTAAGAACACAGCCATGAATAAAGAATGGTACCAACACATCCTCTGAGGGCAACTTCTCCCAAACATCCAGGAAAAGTTTGGTGACAAACAATGCCTTTTCCAGCATGATGGAGCACCTTGCCATAAGGCAAAAGTGATAACTGAGTTTGAGTTTGAGTTTATTTTTTATTTTTACAGGGACAGTGCACATTAATCAACGTTTCAGTAAAAGTGCCGGTTTTAGCCAGCCGGCTAATTTTCAACCGCAGTCCCTGGGCAGGTTATTAAAAACAATAACAATATAGACAATAGCAACATAGAACAAGCAAGACATAGCAACATAGGACAAGCAAGACATAGCATACAGACAGAGCAACATAGGACAAGCAAGACGTAGCATACAGACAGAGCAACATAAAACAAAAAGCAGCAAGACAAAATTCATAAAAGCAACAAAGTGTTTCCACACCTGACAAGCTACAGACAACAGACAACATGGAAAGCGGCAACACACAGCTAGGGACCATGTTCACAAATCTGATTGACCTTTAGCCATGTCTTCAAGCATTTTGTGAAAGTGTGATATGTGGTGCAGTTATGTGTGTCTGATGGCAGTGTATTCCAGACATGGGAAGCTCTCACAGAGAATGCAGATTTACTAAAGGTGCTTTTCCTTAGGGGAACGATACAGTCACCTCTCATGGCAGACCTTGTGGATCTGCTGCCATATGTGTCATGTACTGTCATGTTGTGTCTTGTCTCTGTCCTTTCCCTTCACCCTGTCTCCCTCTGCTGGTCGTTGTTAGGTTACCTTTTCTCCCCCTCTTTCCCCCAGCTGTGCCTTGTCTCCTCCTAACCACCTCGTCACCCCTTTTCCCACCTGTTCCCTTTTTCCCTCTGATTAGGTCCCTATATCTCTCTCTGTTTCTGCTCCTGTCCTTGTCGGATTCTTGTTTGTTGTGTTTCATGCCTGAACCAGACTGTCGTCATGTTTGCTGTAACCTTGTCTTGTCCTGTCGGAATCTGCCGGTCCGTCTGAGCCTACTTATGGTTGGTAATTAAAGAAGCTCTGTTTAAGTTAATTCGCTTTTGGGTCCTCATTCACGCACCGTAACAGAAGAATCCGACCAAGAATGGACCCAGCGACTTCGGATCCTCTCCACTCAGCCGTCGGGATCCAGGGAGCGATGCTAGGCAGACACGATCAGGAATTGTCTGCTGCTCGACATGCCGTTGAGACCCTGGCCACCCAAGTCTCCAACCTCACAGAACAGGTTCACCATCTCCGCCTCGATCCACCGGCCACTTCCAGGGCTTTCGAATCTCCGGAGCCCAGAATCAATAACCCGCCGTGTTACTCTGGGGAGCCCACTGAATGCCGCTCGTTCCTCACCCAGTGTGATATTGTGTTTTCTCTCCAGCCCTACACTTTCTCCAGGAGCACTGCTCGTGTCGCCTACGTCATATCTCTCCTTATTGGACGGGCTCGTGAGTGGGGCACGGCAATCTGGGAGGCAAGGGCTGAGTGTACTAACCAGTATCAGGACTTTAAGGAGGAGATGATACGGGTTTTTGATCGATCTGTTTTTGGGGAGGAGGCTTCCAGGGCCCTGTCTTCCCTATGTCAAGGTAATCGATCCATAACAGACTACTCTATTGAGTTTCGCACTCTTGCTGCCTCCAGTGGCTGGAACGAGCCGGCTTTGCTCGCTCGTTTTCTGGAGGGTCTCCGCGCAGAGGTAAAGGATGAGATTCTCTCCCGGGAGGTTCCTTCCAGCGTGGATTCCTTGATTGAACTCGCTATTCGCATTGAGCGACGGGTTGATCTTCGTCACCGAGCTCGTGGAAAGGAGCTCGCGTTCTCCGTTGCCCCCCTCTCCGCATCACTACCATCTTCCTCTGCCGGCTCGGGTGCTGAGCCCATGCAGCTGGGAGGTATCCGCATCTCGACTAAGGAGAGGGAACGGAGAATCACCAACCGCCTCTGTCTCTATTGCGGTTCCGCTGGTCATTTTGTCACTTCATGTCCAGTAAAAGGCCAGAGCTCATCAGTAAGCGGAGGGCTACTGGTGAGCGCTACTACTCCTGTCTCTCCTTCAAGATCCTGCACTACCTTGTCGGTCCATCTACGCTGGACCGGTTCGTCAGCTTCCTGCAGTGCCTTAATAGACTCTGGGGCGGAGGGCTGTTTTATGGACGAGACCTGGGCTCGGGAACATGACATTCCTCTCAGACAGTTAAAGGAGCCCACGGCCTTGTTCGCCCTGGATGGTAGTCCTCTCCCCAGGATTCAGCGTGAGACGCTACCTTTAACCCTCACTGTTTCTGGTAATCATAGTGAAACCATTTCTTTTTTAATTTTTCGTTCACCTTTTACACCTGTTGTTTTGGGCCATCCCTGGCTAGTTTGTCATAATCCTTCCATTAATTGGTCTAGTAATTCTATCCTCTCCTGGAACGTCTCTTGTCATGTGAAATGTTTAATGTCTGCTATCCCTCCTGTTTCCTCTGTCTCTTCTTCACAGGAGGAGCCTGGTGATTTGACAGGGGTGCCGGAGGAATATCACGATCTGCGCACGGTGTTCAGTCGGTCCAGGGCCACCTCTCTTCCTCCACACCGGTCGTATGATTGTAGTATTGATCTCCTTCCGGGAACCACCCCCCCCCGGGGTAGACTATACTCTCTGTCGGCTCCCGAACGTAAGGCTCTCGAAGATTATTTGTCTGTAGCTCTTGACGCCGGTACCATAGTCCCCTCCTCCTCTCCCGCCGGAGCGGGGTTTTTTTTTGTCAAGAAGAAGGACGGGTCTCTGCGCCCCTGCATAGATTATCGAGGGCTGAATGACATAACAGTGAAGAATCGTTATCCGCTTCCTCTTATGTCTTCAGCCTTCGAGATCCTGCAGGGAGCCAGGTTTTTCACTAAGTTGGACCTTCGTAACGCTTACCATCTCGTGCGCATCAGGGAGGGGGACGAGTGGAAGACGGCGTTTAACACTCCGTTAGGGCACTTTGAATACCGGGTTCTTCCTTTCGGCCTCGCTAACGCTCCAGCTGTCTTTCAGGCATTAGTCAATGATGTCCTGAGAGACATGCTGAACATCTTTGTTTTCGTTTACCTTGACGATATCCTGATTTTTTCACCGTCACTCCAGATTCATGTTCAGCACGTTCGACGTGTCCTCCAGCGCCTTTTAGAGAATTGTCTTTTTGTGAAGGCTGAGAAGTGCACTTTTCATGCCTCCTCCGTCACATTTCTCGGTTCTGTTATTTCCGCTGAAGGCATTAAGATGGATCCCGCTAAGGTCCAAGCTGTCATTGATTGGCCCGTCCCTAAGTCACGCGTCGAGCTGCAGCGCTTTCTCGGCTTCGCGAACTTCTATCGTCGTTTCATCCGTAATTTCGGTCAGGTGGCAGCTCCTCTCACAGCCCTTACTTCTGTCAAGACGTGCTTTAAGTGGTCCGTTTCCGCCCAGGGAGCTTTTGATCTCCTCAAGAATCGTTTTACATCCGCTCCTATCCTTGTTACACCTGACGTCTCTAGACAGTTCGTTGTCGAGGTTGACGCGTCAGAGGTGGGCGTGGGAGCCATTCTTTCTCAGCGCTCCCTCTCTGACGACAAGGTCCACCCATGCGCGTATTTTTCTCATCGCCTGTCGCCATCGGAACGTAACTATGATGTGGGTAACCGCGAACTGCTCGCCATCCGGTTAGCCCTAGGCGAATGGCGACAGTGGTTGGAGGGGGCGACCGTTCCTTTTGTCGTTTGGACTGACCATAGGAACCTTGAGTACATCCGTTCTGCCAAACGACTTAATGCGCGTCAGGCGCGTTGGGCGCTGTTTTTCGCTCGTTTCGAGTTCGTGATTTCTTATCGTCCGGGCTCTAAGAACACCAAGCCTGATGCTTTGTCTCGTCTCTTCAGTTCTTCAGTAGCCTCCACTGACCCCGAGGGGATTCTCCCTGAGGGGCGTGTTGTCGGGTTGACTGTCTGGGGAATTGAGAGGCAGGTAAAGCAAGCGCTCACTCACACTCTGTCGCCGCGCGCTTGTCCTAGGAACCTTCTTTTCGTTCCCGTTCCTACTCGTCTGGCCGTTCTTCAGTGGGCTCACTCTGCCAAGTTAGCCGGCCACCCTGGCGTTCGGGGTACGCTTGCTTCCATTCGCCAGCGTTTTTGGTGGTCCACCCGGGAGCATGACACGCGTCGTTTCGTGGCTGCTTGTTCGGTCTGCGCGCAGACTAAGTCCGGTAACTCTCCTCCTGCCGGCCGTCTCAGGCCGCTTCCTATTCCCTCTCGACCGTGGTCTCACATCGCCTTAGATTTTGTCACCGGACTGCCTTCGTCAGCGGGGAAGACTGTTATTCTTACGGTTGTCGATAGGTTCTCTAAGGCGGCTCATTTCATTCCCCTTGCTAAGCTTCCTTCTGCTAAAGAGACGGCACAAATCATCATCGAGAATGTTTTCAGAATTTATGGCCTTCCGTCAGACGTCGTTTCGGACAGAGGTCCGCAATTCACGTCTCAATTTTGGAGGGAGTTTTGCCGTTTGATTGGGGCTTCCGTCAGTCTCTCTTCCGGCTTTCACCCCCAGTCTAACGGTCAAGCAGAACGGGCCAATCAGACTATTGGTCGCATCTTACGCAGTCTTTCTTTTCGCAACCCTGCGTCTTGGTCAGAACAGCTCCCCTGGGCAGAATACGCCCACAACTCGCTTCCTTCGTCTGCGACCGGGCTATCTCCTTTTCAGAGTAGCCTCGGGTACCAGCCGCCGCTGTTCTCATCTCAGTTCGCCGAGTCCAGCGTCCCCTCCGCTCAGGCTTTTGTCCAACGTTGCGAGCGCACCTGGAAGAGGGTCAGGTCTGCACTTTGCCGTTATAGGACGCAGACTGTGAGGGCTGCTAATAAGCGTAGAACTAAGAGTCCTAGATATTGTCGCGGTCAGAGAGTTTGGCTCTCCACTCAGAACCTTCCCCTTAAGACGGCTTCTCGCAAGTTGACCCCGCGGTTCATTGGTCCGTTCCGTATTTCTCGGGTCATTAATCCTGTCGCAGTTCGACTTCTTCTTCCGCGATACCTTCGTCGCGTCCACCCGGTCTTCCATGTCTCCTGCATCAAGCCCGTCCTTCGCGCCCCCGCTCGTCTTCCCCCCCCCCCCCCATCCTTGTCGAGGGCGCACCCATCTACAGGGTCCGTAGAATTTTGGACATGCGTCCTCGGGGCCGTGGTCACCAGTACCTCGTAGATTGGGAGGGGTACGGTCCTGAGGAGAGGAGTTGGGTTCCCTCTCGGGACGTGCTGGACCGTGCGCTGATCGAGGATTTCCTCCGTTGCCGCCAGGTTTCCTCCTCGAGTGCGCCAGGAGGCGCTCGGTGAGTGGGGGGGTACTGTCATGTACTGTCATGTTGTGTCTTGTCTCTGTCCTTTCCCTTCACCCTGTCTCCCTCTGCTGGTCGTTGTTAGGTTACCTTTTCTCCCCCTCTTTCCCCCAGCTGTGCCTTGTCTCCTCCTAACCACCTCGTCACCCCTTTTCCCACCTGTTCCCTTTTTCCCTCTGATTAGGTCCCTATATCTCTCTCTGTTTCTGCTCCTGTCCTTGTCGGATTCTTGTTTGTTGTGTTTCATGCCTGAACCAGACTGTCGTCATGTTTGCTGTAACCTTGTCTTGTCCTGTCGGAATCTGCCGGTCCGTCTGAGCCTACTTATGTTTGGTAATTAAAGAAGCTCTGTTTAAGTTAATTCGCTTTTGGGTCCTCATTCACGCACCGTAACAATATGTCTGGGTTTTCTGTTTAACAAAAATATTGAGTGGAGGGGGAGCCAGGCCATTAAGGATCTTGAATACAAGACATGCGTCGGTGTATTGCACAAGATTTTCCCAACTCAAGAGCTCATGCTTTCTAAGGATGTGACAATGATGATGGCTATTGGGCTTCCTATCAAGCACTTTGAGAGCCTGTTTGTAGACAGACTGAATAGGTTTTAATGTTGTACAGCAAGCTTGGGCCCAACTAGTCAAGCAGTATGTTAAGTGGGGGAGTATCATAGATTTGAAGTACAGTTTTGCTACCTCTGTCGTCAAACAATTTCGTATAAATCGGAAATTAGCTAGGTTGAATTTGGTTATTTGAATTACCTTTTTCACATGCTTTTTAAAAGAGAGGTTGGAATCAAGTATGATGCCAAGGTACTTAAAATCGGATACCACCTGGAGCTTCTCCCCTGACACATAGACATCTGGCTCAGTAGCATCTGTTGCCCTCTTTGTGAAGAACATGCAAACAGTTTTTTTCACATTGAGATGCAAACACGAGTCACTGAGCCAATTTGTAACCTGGACCATTACAGTAGTGAGTTCTTGTGCAGCTTGTTGTTTGCTATTTGCATGCACATATATCACTGTATCATCTGCATACATTTGAACTTCAGACCCAGTACAGACAGAAGGCAGATCATTAATGTACAGGCTGAACAGGAGGGGCCCCAGTATTGTCCCTTGGGGCACGCCCACATCATAGCTACGAGTGGGCGACAGCTCATTGCTCACTCTGACACACTGAGTTCTGCCTTCAAGGTATGATTTCATCCATCTCAAGGCATCAGGGGAAAAGTTGAACTTGGACAATTTTGTGATGAGAATCTCATGGTTAACAGTATCAAAAGCCTTCCTTAGGTCCAGAAACACAGGGGAACACTCGGGGAACAAAGCATCAATATTTTGGGTCCATGGCCAGGAAACCCCCCAGACCTTAATCCCATTGAGAACTTGTGGTCAATCCTCAAGAGGCAGGTGGACAAGCAAAAACACACACATTTTGACAAACTCCAAGCATTGATTATGCAAGAATGGGCTGCCATCAGTCAGGATGTGGCCCAGAAGTTAATTGACAGCATGCCAGGGCGGATTGCAGAGGTCTTGAAAAAGAACACTGCAAATATTGACTCTTTGCATCAACTTCATGTAATTGTCAATAAAAGCCTTTGACACTTATGAAATGCTTCTAATCATACTTCAGTATTCCATAGTAACAACTGACAAAAATATCTAAAGACACTGAAGCAGCAAACTTTGTGGAAATTAATATTTGTGTCATTCTCAAAACTTTTGGCCACGACTGTACAGTCGACATGTGCACAGTTCCCTTACTCCAATCCGATCGCTTCAACTGGACAAACCGGTCCCATTTCAAAGCTAGCTTCTCTTTTTTGGTCCACAAATGAGTTGTAACCCCGTCCTTGTGGATATTACTGCATTAGCTACAAACAACGGAAAACTACTACAACGCTCGCTCGACTACCACTACCAAACCAGTGGAGGCTCCTCATACGGAGGAAGGGGAGGACCATCCTCCACAGGTAAATTCATTTAAAAAACTATCCTCCAACTTATCAGAGCTCTTGCAGCATGAATCGAGATGTTATCCACCCAGTCAAAGGATCAGAGAATTAATCTAGTACTGGAAGCATAAACTACAGCTAGCTAACACTGCGGTGCATAAAATGTGATGAGTAGTTGATTCAGAGAGAGAGACAATAGTTGAACAAATTCATTTATTCAGTGAGAGAGCGAGAGAAAAGGAGATAGATTGTATGACCATATTAGAGACACATATTTCCCTCAGGTTACACAGACCCACAAAGAATTTGAAAACAAACCCAATCTTGATAAACGCCCATATCTATTTGGTGAAATACCACAGTGTGCCACCACAGCAGCAAGATTTGTGACCTGTTGCCACAGGAAAAGGTCAACCAGTGGAGCACAAACACCATTGTAAATACAACCCATATTTATATTTATTTATTTTCCCTTTCATACTTCAACTATTTGAACATTGTTACAACACTACACAGCCAATAATATAACATCTGAAATGTCTATATTTAAAAATGTTTGAGTGTAATACTTACTGTTCATCTTAGTTTATTTCCTGTCTATTTCACTTGCTTTGGCAATGCAAACATAAGTTAACCATGCCAATAAAATAAATAGAAAGAGAGAGGGCGAGAGTAAGGACAGAGAGGGCGAGAGAGAGGGATCAGATGAGCACACCGCGTCATTTCAACTACCAGCTCTCAGTCTCAAGTCAGAATTAAAACCCTGTGGTTGTAATCAATGAGATAACAATATTTAACAATAACCCACTCAAAAAGACAGACAAAAGTCAATTGAATTTCTAATGTGTTATCACTATGCTTTAAATCCTTTAAAAGCACAGCAAGTTGAAATGGAAATAAAATGTCTAATATTGTGTTTAGTTATGCAACAGATTTAATGTGTTATCACTTTGCTCCATCTAATAGCAGAACTTGAGATTACACAAAAAATACATGGTGCAAGTGATCACTGCTGTTTAAGATTCTGCACAGATTATTACAGCAATTGTGAAGCTCTCCACAGACCTGCGACGACCTACGCATGCTATCTACGCATGCTATCTACGCATGCTATCTACGCATGCTATCTACGCATGCTATCTACGCATGCTATCTATGCATGCTATCTACGCATGCTATCTTGAACATGCTATCTACGCATGCTATCTACGCATGCTATCTACGCATGCTATCTTGAACATGCTATCTACGCATGCTATCTACGCATGCTATCTACGCATGCTATCTTGAACATGCTATCTACGCATGCTATCTTGAACATGCTATCTACGCATGCTATCTATGCATGCTATCTACGCATGCTATCTACGCATGCTATCTACGCATGCTATCTTGAACATGCTATCTACGCATGCTATCTTGAACATGCTATCTACACATGCTATCTACGCATGCTATCTTGAACATGCTATCTACGCATGCTATCTACGCATGCTATCTTGAACATGCTATCTACGCATGCTATCTACGCATGCTATCTTGAACATGCTATCTACGCATGCTATCTTGAACATGCTATCTACGCATGCTATCTACGCATGCTATCTTGAACATGCTATCTACGCATGCTATCTTGAACATGCTATCTACGCATGCTATCTACGCATGCTATCTTGAACATGCTATCTACGCATGCTATCTACGCATGCTATCTACGCATGCTATCTTGAACATGCTATCTACGCATGCTATCTTGAACATGCTATCTACGCATGCTATCTTGAACATGCACGCTTTCTATGATTACATAAGAAGAAATGTATGGTTACAGTAACAACAAAATGTGGTCATGGGTGTGTTAGGGTTAGGGCTAACCTTAACCCTAACCCTTTTTAATTTGTTTGTAAGAGCCTTCATTTTAGGCTATTTACTGTATTACAAAATTAATATTGAATAGTTTGGTTAACAACGCAACCAAATATCAACATTTAAGTAGATTTATGTTCTGCTTGGACACTTCCATCTGTGCCACTGACTTAGTCTGGCTTTAATTTCAGTTTGTCTCCAAATGTTTGATCCATATGTTGGATTCACATCTCCATCTCAACCAATAACCAAAATCAAAGAATCCAACTTTAAATGCACTTTAACTAAAGTTTGATTTAATTTACTCCTATTCTTTAACTTTCCCTGATTGATGATACCGTATGAGTGATCGAGTATGGTTACATTTAGTTTGCTATGTTAAACATACCCTTAGGAATGACTTTGATAGACACAGTGAATCTATGTATATTTCTCAACAATCCTTCTCACGATAGCACGTTGGTAAACGTCAGTGACAAATATCCTAGCAAGCTAAGCAGGTTTGGGCTTGATTAATACCCTGGATGTGAGACCAAAGAGCTGTTATAGATAGATTCATTTATCAGTAGGAGTTGCTGCCCAGTCTATGGTTTTCTGACACTGTATATAACTTTGAAGATATGACCGTTTTAAAGGTACAAATGCAACATATTTTACAAGGTTTGTCTGTTGAAATTTGGTTCCCGTGATGGCATAGTCCTGTTGAAATTTCACCCTAAAAACAGTTTGACTTATTTCAAATTCAGTGCATTTTACACATAGATTCCACGTCACAATACATTGACAAATTCCATTTAAACAACGTTGATTCGACCAGTTCGTGCCCAGTCTGCCCTCAATGTGTCCCATTCAGATGATCGCTCACATGCACACTCACATGCACAGAAGAGTCCCACCTCAGGCAAACAGGGTATTATAAATCAATCCGTTCTTCAGGGAAAAGGAATCTAGAGAGAGATAAGAGGATCACCTTGAGAGGATCCCCAGAGCACAGTCTGCATTCACACAATGGAACAAACACACACACCCATTACACCCTTGCACCCCCTATCCACACACACAGCGATCCAAGCTTCTGAGAGCTTTCAAAAAAGTGTCTAAAAATACATTTTTCCCACATGCACTGTGCCATATAAAATATTTATAGTGACTCCCAGTCCTTTAGCTCTGGTATTAATGCAGCAAGACTTGGAGAGGTGTGTGTGTGTGTGTGGTTGGCTCTTCTTCTTCTAGTAAAACTTGGAAATTCTCCATTTCCCACATCCCCACGAGGATAAAACAACAACATTTTAAGCTCAGGGGTGAGGTTAAGGGTTACAATTAAGTCCCTATTATGTGTATTGCATTGTGTACATGTAGAATGTGTATTATTAATGGAATATATATTTAGTATATAGAGGAAGAAGCATGATTTATTGAACAGGTCTGTGAACATGTAGAGCGCTGTGGTGTTATAGATTATGGATGGGGCCTTGGGCCACCTCGGCTATCCTGGACCAGTCTTAACAACACATCCTATCTCTCTTCAATGGTTTAGTAGTCCTATCGTACTCACATGAATGTACTGTACATTCCATTCATTTTTAACGGCCTACGCCAATTTCTCGCTCACAAAAGAACACAGGCACATTTTGTTATGTTCTTTACTGTAGACATGGTGTTCTTTTCTGTAGGCATGGTGTTCTTTACAGTAGACATGGTGTTCTTTACTGTAGGCATGGTGTTCTTTACATTAGACATGGTGTTCTTTACTGTAGACATGGTGTTCTTTACTGTAGGCATGGTGTTCTTTACTGTAGACATGGTGTTCTTTACTGTAGGCATGGTGTTCTTTACAGTAGACATGGTGTTCTTTACTGTAGACATGGTGTTCTTTACTGTAGACATGGTGTTCTTTACTGTAGGCATGGTGTTCTTTACAGTAGACATGGTGTTCTTTACTGTAGACACGGTGTTCTTTACTGTAGGCATGGTGTTCTTTACAGTAGACATGGTGTTCTTTACTGTAGACATGGTGTTCTTTACTGTAGGCATGGTGTTCTTTACTGTAGGCATGGTGTTCTTTACTGTAAGCATGGTGTTATTTACTGTAGGCATGGCGTGCTTTACTGTAGGCATGGTGTTCTTTACTGTAGACATGGTGTTCTTTACTGTAGGCATGGTGTTCTTTACTGTAGGCATGGTGTTCTTTACTGTAAGTATGGTGTTCTTTACTGTAGGCATGGCGTGCTTTACTGTAGGCATGGTGTTCTTTACAGTAGACATGGACTTCTTTACAGTAGACATGGTGTTCTTTACAGTAGACATGGTGTTCTTTACTGTAGGCATGGTGTTCTTTTCTGTAGGCATGGTGTTCTTTACTTTAGGCATGGTGTTCTTTACTGTAGGCATGGTGTTCTTTACTGTAGGCATGGTGTTCTTGACAGTAGACATGGTGTTCTTTACAGTAGACATGGTGTTCTTTACTGTAGGCATGGTGTTCTTTACAGTAGACATGGTGTTCTTTACAGTAGACATGGTGTTCTTTACAGTAGACATGGTGTTATTTACTGTAGGCATGGTGTTCTTTACTGTAGGCATGGTGTTCTTTACTGTAAGCATGGTGTTCTTTACTGTAGACATGGTGTTCTTTACTGTAGGCATGGTGTTCTTTACTGTAGGCATGGTGTTCTTTACTGTAGGCATGGTGTTCTTTACTGTAAGCATGGTGTTCTTTACTGTAGGCATGGTGTTCTTTACTGTAAGCATGGTGTTCTTTACAGTAGACATGGTGTTCTTTACTGTAGGCATGGTGTTCTTTACTGTAGGCATGGTGTTCTTTACAGTAGACATGGTGTTCTTTACTGTAGGCATGGTGTTCTTTACAGTAGACATGGTGTTCTTTACAGTAGACATGGTGTTCTTTACTGTAGACATGGTGTTCTTTACTGTAGACATTGTGTTATTTTCTGTAGGCATGGTGTTCTTTACTGTAGACATGGTGTTCTTTACAGTAGACATGGTGTTCTTTACTGTAGGCATGGTGTTCTTTACAGTAGACATGGTGTTCTTTACTGTAGACATGGTGTTCTTTACTGTAGACATTGTGTTCTTTTCTGTAGGCATGGTGTTCTTTACAGTAGACATGGTGTTCTTTACTGTAGGCATGGTGTTCTTTACAGTAGACATGGTGTTCTTTACTGTAGACATGGTGTTCTTTACTGTAGACATGGTGTTCTTTACTGTAGGCATGGTGTTCTTTACAGTAGACATGGTGTTCTTTACTGTAGACATGGTGTTCTTTACTGTAGACATTGTGTTCTTTTCTGTAGGCATGGTGTTCTTCACTGTAGGCATGGTGTTCTTTACTGTAGGCATGGTGTTCTTTACTGTAGTCATGGTGTTCTTTACTGTAGGCATGGTGTTCTTTTCTGTAGGCATGGTGTTCTTTACTGTAGGCATGGTGTTCTTTACTGTAGGCATGGTGTTCTTTACTGTAGGCATGGCGTGCTTTACTGTAGTCATGGTGTTCTTTACAGTAGACATGGTGTTCTTTTCTGTAGGCATGGTGTTCTTTACTGTAGACATGGTGTTCTTTACTGTAGGCATGGTGTTCTTTACTGTAGTCATGGTGTTCTTTACTGTAGGCATGGTGTTCTTTACTGTAGGCATGGTGTTCTTTACAGTAGACATGGTGTTCTTTTCTGTAGGCATGGTGTTCTTTACTGTAGTCATGGTGTTCTTTACTGTAGACATGGTGTTCTTTACTGTAGACATGGTGTTCTTTTCTGTAGGCATGGTGTTCTTTACTGTAGGCATGGTGTTCTTTTCTGTAGACATTGTGTTCTTTTCTGTAGGCATGGTGTTCTTTACAGTAGACATGGTGTTCTTTTGGTGGAAAGATGTATTGGGTTTTTGACATATCGTTTTGCAATCAGGCCAAAATGTTACATTTTGGTCTTATCTGACCACAGCACCTTTTGCCACTTGGCCTTGGAATCTACAATGTGCTTTTTGGCAAAGCTCAAATGAGACTTGAATTGGCTTCTTTTGAGGAGTGTTTTTTTTCTTACCACCCTCCCATAGAGAGCAGATTTGTGGAGCACTTGTGATATTGTAGTCACATGCACACATTGACCAGTCTTTGCCATTAAGGCAAACCTTCAAACTCGCCGTTGGCTTGTTGGTAGCCTCTCTGATCAGTTTCCTCCTTGCCTGGTCATCCAGTTTGGAGGGACAGTCTGATCTGTACAGGGTCTGGGTGGTGCCATACGCTTCCACTTCTTAATAATGGTCTTAACTGTGCTCCGAGGGACAAAGCATTTGAAATGTTTTTATTTCCATCCCCCGACTTGTGCCTTTCCACAACTTTATCTCGTAGATCTTGTGAAAGTACCTTTCCGCCCATAGTGGATTCTTTGCTTTCAATTGCACTACTAAGCAGTGGAGTCTTCTATCAACAACTGCTTTTATTCTGAACTAGTCAAAGTCACTACAATTGATCACAGTTTGAAGCCAATTAGCTTGATTTGTGATCTGGAAGGTGGTTGGTTATACCTTAGCAAGCTTGCAATTGCAATTCTACTGTTACTGTTTTACTTTTAATGAATTGTCAGAATTCTTTCGATTTTTTTCCCACTTCAGTATTGTGGGTTACTGTGTGTAAATAAATTCGGAAAAAGTCTACATTTGTGTTTTCATTTCAGGCTGTAAGGCAACAAAAGATTCATGTTTTGAAAGGGGGGGTGACTTTCTATACCCACTGTAAGTGGTTGATCTAAACAATCATTTACTGGTATCCATGTATCTTTTTATCATGTTTCATGTCATTCATCCATTGTATTAATTTATAATTCATGAAATGTGTACAGTAATTCCAGAATGAATTGAATTCTCTGTGTATTTTAGCTATAGTCATATAGTGTGAAGTCTACATGAGATGTACTGAGAGCGAGAGAGAGATGTTCTTCACAAAGGAACCGATGCAATTCCAGAGCACTGAAATATTCTATTCAAAGGACATGTAATAGGTGACTTGCCCAAGTGGCTTGACTTTATGACTTTATGTTATTAAATTAATCAATATATAAATACAATCAATCGACTACCTCCCCTCAGCTGAGCCAATCCAACCCGGCACAGCTGGCTGTAAAGGACTCATCAGCAGTCTCCAGGAAACAGCAAAGTCACTCAGCTACTCACATCTAATACACACAGATAATGCTATTCTGATGGAGTACGGGATGCCTTTCCCTCTCTCTGTCTCTGTGTGTCTCTATCTCGCACTAATTTTCTCTCAATCGTTGTTTCTCTCTTTCTCTCTCTCTCTCTGTTTGTATAGTTGCTTTCTGTGTGTTTCTTGTGGGGCTTGTTCCTTGTCAATGACATTTGAGTGCCTCGGTGTGCGTCATGGTGTGTGTGTGTATTTTCTCCTATTGTGAGAGAGCCACAGCCCAAAAAGAGAGTGAGAGCATGGCAGACAGTAGGGTAGAATAATATAATAATATCACAATCATTAAAGTCTTGCTTTGTTTGCATTGTTGTGTCCTCTTTAGTGAGCACAGTATGTTGTCATACAGAGAGATAAGTCATATAAGATATATATATATATATATGTATATATATATATAGTACCAGTCAAAAGTTTGGACACACATTCTCATTCAAGGTTTTTTCTTTATATTTGCCATTTTCTACATTGTAGAATAATAGTGAAGACATCACAACTATGAAATAACACATATGGAATCATGTAGTCACCAAAGAAGTCTTTAAACAAATCAAAATATATTTGAGATTCTTCAAAGTAGCAGCCACCTTTTGCCTTGATGAGAGCTTTGCACATGCTTGGCATTCTCTCAACCAGCTTCATGAGGTAGTCACCAGGAATGCATTTCAATGAACAGGTGTGCCTTGTTTAAAAGTTAATTTGTGGAATTTCTTTCCTTCTTAATGAGTTTGAGCCTATCAGTTGGGTTGTGACAAGGTAGGGTGGTATACAGAAGATAGCCCTATTTGGTTGAAGACCAAGTCCATATTATGTAAAGAAAAGCTCAAATAAGCAAAGACGACAGTCCATCATTACTTTAACACATACAGAAAATGTCAATACAGAAAATGTCAAAAACTCTCAAAGTTTCTTCAAGTGCAGTCGCAAAAACCATCAAGCGCTATGATGAAACTGGCTCTCGTGAGGACCGCCACAGGAAAGGAAGAACCAGTGTTACCTCTGCTGCAGAGGATAAGTTCATTAGAGTTACCAGCCTCAGAAATTGTAGCCTAAATAAACGCTTCATAGAGTTCAAGTAACAGACACATCTCAACATCAACTGTTCAGAGGAGACTGCGTGAATCAGGCCTTCATGGTCGAATTGCTGCAAAGAAACCACCAGTAAACAACACCAACAAGAAGAAGAGACTTGCTTGAAAAAACACAAGCAATGAACATTAGACCTGTGGATATCTGTCCTTCAGTCTGATGAGTCCAAATTGAGATGTTTGGTTCCAACCGCCAAGTCTTTGTGAGACACAGAGTAGGCGAACCATGGAGGAGGACGTGTGATGGTGTGGGGGTGCTCTGCTGGTGACACTGTCTGGGGTTTCTTTGGAATTCAAGGCACACTTAACCAGCATGGCTACCACAGCATTCTGCAGCGATTTGACATCCCTTCTGGTTTGGGTTTAGTGGGACTATAATTTGATTTTCAACAGGACAATGACCCAACACACCTCCAGGCTGTGTAAGGGCTATTTGACCAAGAAGGAGAGTGATGGAGTGCTGCATCAGATGACCTTGCCTCCACAATCCCCTGACCTCAACCCAATTGAGATGGTTTGGGATGAGTTGGACCGCAGAGTGTAGGAAAAGCAGCCAACAAGTGCTCAGCATACTGTAAGTGGGAACTCTTTCAAGACTGTTGGAAAATCATTCCAGGTGAAGCTGGTTGAGAGAATGCCTAGAGTGCGCAAAACTGTCATCAAGGCAAAGGGTGGCTACTTTGAAGAATCTCAAATATAAAATACATTTGAATTTGGTTAAAACTTTTTGGGTTACTACATGATTCCATATGTGTTATTTCATAGTTTTGATGTCTTCACTATTATTCTACAATGTAGAAAATAGTAAAAATAAAGAAACCCCCTTAAGTAGTTGTGTCCAAACTATTGACTGGTACTGTATATAATTAAGTGGTGATAGAAAGACAAAAACAAGTGTGCTCAGGGATCAATTAACACTATATCAGTTAGACCTTGACGTGCTGAACTCTGCGTAACCCACAAATGAGTCTCACACACACATAAAGGCAGTCCAACACCAGCAGTACTTAAGATATAGTCATCCATTCCAGATAGTCATCCATAAAAATGATGTATTAGTGCAGTACGAAGCTATTACTCATCCACTCTGTCCAAACTATCTCCCTGTGCTGCACCTCGTTCTCCTCTCCCTCCTGTTCTCAACCTCCCTAATTCAACACCCTCTCAGTCCACTGGGTCAGCTATAGACCTGAGCCACTTCACTGGTTGTGTATGTATTCTGAAGTTTACCTTACAAGGCATGCCCAAGGGCCATAGATAGAGAACCATTGAAAAACTGCAATATTTCCTTGATAGCCTTTTGTCTTTTTACTAAATGTTTTACCCCAAATTAGTGGTTCCTTCTTGTCTTTTCTGGGTCCAGGTAATTGACAGTACTTCTATGTGTTGTGTTGTAGAGGGTGGTGAATCGGTGGGGATATAAACACCACTCTGTCACATCTATTTCCCCCTCAATAGTGAGATGATGAAGTGGTATTAATGGCTACAGTGTTTGAGTGACTGTAGAGACATAGCATGCGCATGCACACACACACTCGTATGCGTACACACACTCGCACGCATACACACACACACACACACACACACACACACACACACACACACACACACACACACACACACACACACACACACACACACACACACACACACACACACACAGAGAGGATGAAAGCAAGGGCAGACAGTAACGTGAACAGAATAATGTGCCCACTCAAGTAGAGGACAAGTAGAGATCATAAAGAACGTTCTGTTCTCTTCTGATATCACTTGAACCAGACCTGATAACACTTCAGACTGGAGCTAGCTAATGGAATCTGAGACAATGGAGAAAGATACTGTGTTTTCATATGAAACTGGAGCACAACAGAAGCCAAGAGATAACACAGAAAATGTATGTAGCACTAAGTAACAGTTGACTTCTTAAGGAAGAACCTTTCACTCTGAAAAACAGGTGAAAACATTTCAAAATAGTAAGTCAATGCTTAATAAATGCGTAGTATTGCTCGGTAAAGAGACCCTAACATTTTAAACAGTTTGCTGTGCCTCAGTTAACCACTATTAATTCAATGTACTCAAACTACTCCAGAATACCTCTAACTCTGTGGTTAGGGGAAGAAAAAACTAAGATCTTGGACATTGAACAGATAGATGTCTCACAACTCTAGTTTGGTCATGATGACATGAAAAACAGCAAAGATCTTGGATAGAGAAGAGATAAATAGATAAATGTTTGTGTATCATGTGAGGGAATGCAAACAAAACCAGGTCCATTCATCAGTTTCAATAAGCCGTAACTTTTATTGCACATTCCTGTTTGGTCTTGCAACGACCTTTCACCTTTTTAACCATTGACCTCGGTCTGGACTAGACACTTCAGTCGGGAGTCGGGTGAAGTTGCTCATAGAAACTGATCTAGGAACATATTTGCACATTCCACTCTAATGGTTAGGGTTTAGGCAGGGTAAGCTGATCCTAGATCTGTGCCTAAGGCCAACTTCTACCCAAGCAGTAACGCAGTCCGGAACCAGAGAAAGAAGGATGGACATTGGTGATATCACAGAGGAGAGTAGGAAATACATGTGAGAGCCAAGAGTTGACTGATCCTTCAGTTCCATTGAGCTCCATAGAATTCTGCTCCTTGTGACAGATTACTTCCTGGAGAATGTTGGGGCTTTATGACATCATTATCTAGTCCTTCTTAATCTGGTTCCTTGAAAGTCTCCCACAAAATATACACCTGAACACCCTTCTGACACAGATACACATCATCATTCTTAGTTCGGATTTATTTTTCTCTTTTTCTGTGACAATACCTGCGACATGCTTCAAAATCTTCATTTTGGCAAACCACAAATAAATTAAAACACAAACATTCAGAGAACACAACGTGACAGTATTTTTTAGGGTAGTCGGAAAGAAAAATATACATACAGAAAACAGAAATCAAGAGAACAAGAGAAGAGAAGCATTTTACTGTTCGTTTTTTACCCCGACTTCGTTTTTTTCGTTGCTTTTCTTGAAAAAAAGATAGCTAGCTACCAATCACTTACCACATGCAGATATAATACAGAATCGATTCACTCAGTTAGTGTCTGCAAACTACCGATCTAAACTATATCACAAAATGATACTTTTTAAACCAGCAAACACCCAATTTGGAGATATTTCATCTTCTATTAATTGTTCACTTTACAGTAGATTTCTCCTCTCATCGTAACGCCCAGTGAAACACCCACAGCCAACCCTGACTTCACTGCCCACAAAAGAAGAGAGAAGACCATCATCAGCATTGACTTATGCCTCATCCCAAATGGCACCCTATTCCCTACATAGGGCTCTAGTCAAAAGTAGTGCACTAGATGGGTATTACAGTATGGAACCATTTTGAAACCTACCCTTTCCCATGATTAGATACCAGATGGTGATTTCTTTAACTTTCTCCAAGGGAGCATCACAGACACAGCAACCCCTCTCACACACATGTCATCCCCCCTGATGAGGAACATACTGTATAAGAACATGCTGTATGAACATTGCCTTACACACAATGTAAAGCAAAAAATTAGATGTGCGGAGCTCTGGGAAGTGAGAGTGACAGAATGTCAGAGCAGAGTTGGATGTGTGTGTGTGTGTGTGTGTGTGTGTGTGAGTGAGTGAGTGAGCAGAGCAGGACATATGATGGCATCACTCTCACTAGTTATTCATCTGACAACTCTGTCTCTCTGTTCAAATTTCACCGCAATAAGCAGCTATCTCTCTGTAGTGCTCATTCACAGCCACACATATAATGCACGGCATAGGAGGGACTTGGAGTCTAGAGAGAGAGAGTGTGTGTGTGTGTGTAATTGTTATGAAACTCACACACACACACACACACATACACGCTTCTCTTCAGCCATTTTGGATTCCAGCTGACATTTTGAGAAGCCGTCGGGAGACATCAAAGCTTGCCACGCACCCTTCTCTCTTCCTCTTCCTCCCGTGTTCCCTCTCTTCCTCCCTCTAATCCAGACATCAATCAGGAGCTCACTGAGACACGCTCATCTCTCAGAGGACACTCGTTTATTATTCCACCACTCCATCCTCACCAGGGCTCTGCTTTGTCCATCCTCATTTAGGGGTATCGTGTGTGTATGTGTATGAATATCAGCTCTAAATGTTAAGGAGTGTGTATGTGATGTGCCAATGCAAAATAGCCACTCTGAAGTGTGTGGTGTACAATCCCATGGGGAACTAGTAGAGATGATAATTTCCTCTGGTCAGGACATCATCATCATTACCCCTGTAACAACATCTCCATATAGTAATAATGTACTAATACCATTACTGGCATACTGACGGTAAAGAGATCAGCACAGTACAGTTACCATCACATAGGAACACAATGAAAAGCCATGTTGAGACACACACATGCATGAAAGCACACACACCCTTCATGTGCCTGGTTATTAGCTAGACCATCTGGTATCTAAATCATGGGAATTATAGCTGCTGGTCTTCTCCTACACATGATAATATGACGAGAGAGAGAGAGTGAGAGGTGAGAGAGATTAAGAGAGAGCTAGAAAGAGTAGAGAGAGGGGAGAGAGAGAGAGCGCAGTAGTTGACTGCCATTCTCTTCATCGTACAGAGTCTATGGGTATAAAACAAGTGATGTTTTTTCTCCATTAGAAATCAATAACCATGTATGCAACACAGTGAGGTCTAAATTTAGCCACAAAGAGGGAGAGAATGAGAGAGAGGAGAACAAACGATAGAGAGATAGAGAGCACAGCTCTACATACATTACAATCTTCATGTTGCATTGAACTGTGAAAAACAGCACAGTCAAAAGGAAAAGAAAGGAACAGAGAGAAAAAGAAGAGAAAAGGAAGGGGTGAATGCGTGAGCTGCCGTCCTGCACTGCCAGTCTATTAAACATCAACAGGCTGGTTTGTAGGTAAAGGATCAAGCAGGCAGAGGGGATGGAAAGTTTGACTTCAGTTCAGTGCAGTGTGGTGCCAGCTTGGAGAGAAGGATGAGAGGAGAAGAGGAGAGGAGGGAAGGTGAGCAGGGAAGGTGGGGTAAAGGTTGGAGAGGAGAATACATCGCCCTCTTCGCAGTAGTCTTTCACAGTCTTTACCCGTAGATCCACACACAGTCTGTCTGAATGTCCCTCAGTGTGTGTGGGTGTGTGTGTGTCGGAAACCCAATCCATGGCCCGCTGTGACACACACTCCACTGACACACCCTCCACTGACAGACACACCTCACTCTGAACCCTCTATTCAGCCGAAGGGAGAGAAAGAGAAAGTGAAGGAGGGAGGGAACCAGGGACAGAGGAGTGCAGCGCTGGAGGGATGTGGAGAAATGACGACTTGATGATGGCAATGATCGGCAAAGTGAAGAAGTAGACCTCGATGACGAGCGTTCGTTTGTTCATTTTTCTGAAGAGTTTCAGTGAGGTGATTGAAACAACAAAAACTAAAAACAAAACAACTGGAGCGGTGGAGCTGTAGTGTCAAGAAGGAGGAGGAGTTGAATTAGCGTGGTGCGTCGTGGTTAGCATGGCTAGCTAGCGTCATGGCCAACCTCTTTCCTCAGCCGTCAGACACAGGGGGGGAGACCCAGCCGTACTTCTCGTGGGTCTTCACCAGACTCTTAAAGGTGGCCTCTGCCTCTTTGCGGCTAAAAGCCTTCTTGGACTTCCCTGCTTTCCTGCAGATACGCCCCTACGGAGAGAGGGAGAGACATGATTAGTACAGTATTTACATAATTCATTGCCTCAACCAATCACTGATACTATAGAGAAAGAGAGATAGATAATAAGTATATTACATCTGCATTCAACACCTCAAGTATTTTCACCCAACCACCATCTTCCATCTGGGTAATAAAAGAGCAACAACTGTATTTTCCTCGCACACAAAGGCTAATAATATATGTGGGAGAGAAGAAAAAGAAAAGAGAGAGTGTAGGCGGTGCATGTGACACTAAAGCTCATCGATCTCTTAGCAACAGTGGCTCAGTCTTCTCTAAAGAGCATTGTGTGGGTGGGAGTAAAAAATAACACAACATAAAGTCCCTGACTTTATCTTAAAAATTTGAATATTTAGCCTCAGTGGCACAATAAGGGGCATACTAAAGCTAATATAAGATGCACGGCTGATTCTGCCTTTGGAGGCATCGTGTATTGTTTTAAATTACATCATCTAATTTATGATTCACCTCTGGAGCATAACTTGTCGGAGAGTCAACTCACACACCCACGTACACACACGCATGGAGAAAAAGAGAGAGAGAGAGAGAAGTGCTGAGAAAACACAGGCCAGAATGGCTCCTTGCCACCACAATGGTAAATCAGTTTCCATTGGTCACACTTAAACCACATTAAAAAGTAATGTATTAAACAAGCGGCTCCTGTGTCTAGACGTCATTTTGGGTCATAGGGATCAAGAAATCTCCTTATGGCTCTGGTGAAAAGTAGTGCACGATGCTGACTCTGTCTGCATCTGAAATGGCACCCTATTCCTTATATTGTTCATTACCTAAGGATGTCATTTCTGGTCAGAAGTGTTGCACTTCATGTAGAACTTGAGATTGTTTCAGATACAGCCATTTTTGTGTCAAATGAAGGGCTTGTGTGTCTGGTCGGCCATTTTGTGTCTTGCGGATGCTGGGGGTGAGTAGGATGAGATCATAATGCTGAGTGGTCAGGTGATTAGCAACACAGTTTCCATGTCTGACTGAGCTGGTTAATGAGACTAAGTGACTCAGACAGATTAGAACAGGAACATAATAAGAACAGGAGGATCATCAGCTCAGTACTAAGGCTGTGTCTCAAAAGTTAGAGTGGTAGGCCCACTATAGGGAGTATCTCAATTGCATGCGTCTTCTCTCTCCTCTCTCTTCGCCTCTTTCTCAAAACCCATTGAAGGAGAAGGTCAGAGGGGAGGGACCTCTGACTTTCTCATCCAATGTTTTTTTTTGAGAGGAGAGAGGACGCAATGAGTATGCAATTGAGAGTCTCCCATAGACTATTGATATGCTCACTCAAGACACTGTGTCAGAAGTAATGGCCACCCTTTTCTCTCAGAACAACTAGAATGACTGGAAAAGTGAAAGAAATGTTTGGTATTTTACCAGGCAGAGGAATCCAGAAAAGACTTCAGTCGTCGAGACAGACACAACCTTCTTATGAATAAATCATCGAGTTCCTGAAACCTAGGACCCCTTCCTGAGAGGTGAAAGGTCAACTGCTTGCCTACCCATTCGTTAACTTGGTATAATCCTGTCCATGTCTGAATAATATTATATTATGTGCCAGTTGCCGCTGTTACAACCACGGATTTCTATATACATAGATGACTGACAGGGAGACTGGCCAGTGGATTAACACACACCCATTATTAGACCAATTACAATACACACACACATACACGCACGTATGCACAGCAGAAACTCTAAAATCTAATAAATGATGACCAATTAACCAATTAAATTTGAACCAATTTCCTGAATTGTCTTGCACTGATTGAATTAAACTGGATATCACAGCCATTTAAGAGCTAGGACTTATTTCCCCTAATCCACCTTGCCTGGAAGAGAGCAATGTAGAGACTGACTACCATGTGGTTTACATTGCATCAATCAACAATATCACTCCATCGGTCAGCACACTCCATTAACGGGCAACGATTATTTCCGTCCCTCTAGCCACCACAGCGGTTATTTCCTTCCCCTTAGCTGTGTGACGATTATTTCCGTCCCCTGTCTGACCTGTGCACTGGGTATTAACTTCCCCCTTGCCAGGGTGCCTATGTTTGCCAGGGGACAGGCTGCAGTGGTGGTGTGTGGGGACAGACTAGGGACTGAAATAACTCATTCCTGCCTTAGGGCATGTCCAGGCAGACGCTTAACGAGACAGAAATAACAGCGAGAGAGATAGAGAGAGAGGGGAGCAGGAAAGAGATGGAGAGAGAGAGAGAGAGAGAGAGAGAGAGGAGAGAGAGACAGAGAGGTCAAAAGAGAGCACTCATGAGCTCAGTGAGGTAAATGGGCAGCCTTTCTAAAAGCTCTTTGATTTGAGAATTAAAAAGAGGAAATTGAGCTTTAATTAACTCTCTAATGTTAGGAGGGAGGGAGTCAGAGAGAGGACAGGTGTGTGTGTGTGTGTGTTTGTGTGTGTGCGTACGTGCGTGCGGATGTCTTGGTGAAGTTGTATTTGCATCCAGAGTGTGTTGAAGCTGTACACTGCAGTAGTCTGTCATTGTTTATCTAGTTCACTTAAGCCTTCCCTCCCTCGCTTGCTCACGTCCAGTGGGACACACACTTGTTCGTTGTGTGAAGTGAAGTGGTTGATGGGTAATCTTGTGAATGGAGATCAGTCAATGGGCCAGGCGGCGCTCCGCTCAGTGCCCCAGTGCATCTTGGGAAGAGGATTTGAACCTGGGATGATTGCATAACACCTGGCTACATGTGCCAGAGAACAGGATCAAGATGAATAAACATGCTATGGGACTGGAGAGGTGTACATATTATCAACACAACAACATATCACTGAAGACTTGTTGTTGACTGTGGAGATGAATGTGCAATATGCAAACAGATATACTGGAATTGCAATATGACGTGATGTGATGTCAACACATGTGTGTGTAGCTTGTGCAACATGCAAATATACAGTACCAGTGAAAAGTTTGCACACCTACTCATTCAAGGGTCTTTCTTTATTTTTACTATTTTCTACATTGTAGAATAATAGTGAAGACATCACAACTATGAAATAACACATATGGAATCATGTAGTAACCAAGAAAGTGTTAAATAAATCAAAATGTATTTTTTATTTGCGATTTCTCAATGTAGTCACCCTTTGCCTTGACGACAGCTTTGCAGTCTTGGCATTCTCTCAACCAGCTTCATGAGGTAGTCACCAGGAATGCATTTCAATTAACAATTGTTAAAAGTTCATTTGTAGAATTTTTTTCCTTCTTAACGCGTTTGAGCCAATCAGTTGTGTTTTGACAAATTAGGGGTGGAATACAGAAGATAGCCCTATTTGG
Organism: Oncorhynchus mykiss; assembly: GCF_013265735.2. Classification (NCBI taxonomy): domain Eukaryota; kingdom Metazoa; phylum Chordata; class Actinopteri; order Salmoniformes; family Salmonidae; genus Oncorhynchus; species Oncorhynchus mykiss. The sequence continues at coordinate 22,618,021 of NC_050572.1, forward strand.
TAAAAGACTAAGTTCATATTATGGCAAGAACAGCTCAAATAAGCAAAGAGAAACGACAGTCCATCGTTACTTTAAGACAAGAAGGTGTCACACCCTGACCATAGTTTGCTTTACATGTTCTATGTTTTGTTTGGTCAGGGTGTGATCTGAGTGGGCATTCTATGTTGGATGTCTTGTTTGTCTGTTTCTGTGTTTGGGCCTGATATGGTTCTCAATCAGAGGCAGGTGTTAGTCATTGTCTCTGATTGGGAGCCATATTTAGGTAGCCTGTTTTGTGTTGGGTTTTGTGGGTGATTGTTCCTGTCTTTGTGTTTGTTACACCAGATAGGGCTGTTTTCATTTTTTCACGGTTCTTGTTTTTGTATATTGTTCTATTGTCATCTTTATTAAAGATGTATCAAAATAACCACGCAGCGTTTTGGTCCGCCTCTCCTTCAACAGAAGAAAGCCGTGACAGAAGGTCAGTCAATGTGGAACATTTCAAGAACTTTTAAAGTTTCTTCAAGTGCAGTCGCAAAAACCATCAAGCGCAATGATGAAAATGGCTCTCATGAGGACCGACACATGAAAGGAAGACCCAGAGTTTATTAGAGTTACCTTCCTCAGAAATTGAGGCCCAAATAAATGCTTCACAGAGTTCAAGTAACAAACACATCTCAACATCAACTGTTCAGAGAATAATGTGTGAATCAGACCTACATGGTCGAATTGCTGCAAAGAAACCACTACTAAAGGACACCAATAAGAAGAGACATTAGTCTGGTGGAAATCTGTCCTTTGATCTGATGAGTCCAAATTTGAGATTTTTTGTTCCAACCACCGTGTCTTTGTGAGACGCAGAGTAGGTGAATGGATGATCTCCGCATGTGTGGTTTCCACCGTGAAACATGGAGGAGGAGGTGTGATGATGTGGGAGTGCTTTGCTGGTGACACTGTCAGTGATTTATTTAGAATTCAAGGCACACTTAACCAGCATGGCTACCACAGCATTCTGCATCGATACGCCATCCCATCTGGTTTGCGCTTAGTGAACTATCATTTGTTTTCAACCCAACACACCTTCAGGAGAGTGATGGAGTGCTGCATCAGATGACCTGGCCTCCACAATCACCCAACCTCAACCCAATTGAGATGCTTTAGGATGAGTTGGAAAGCAGAGTGAAGGAAAAGCAGCCAACAAGTGCTCAGCATATGTGGGAACTCCTTCAAGACTGTTGGAAAACCATTCCAGGTGAAGCTGGTTGAGAGAATGCCAAGAGTGTACAAAGCTGCCATGAAGGCAAAGGGTTGCTATTTCATCTATTTTGATGTATTTAACACTTTTATGGTTACTACATGATTCCATATTTGTTATTTCATAATGTTGATGTATTCACTTTATTCTACAATGTAGAAAATAGTAAAAATAAAGAAAAATCCTTGAATGAGTAGGTTTGACTGGTACTGTATTTATAAAGGGTTTTTAATAGGTTTATAAGTAGTTTACACCTATTATAGTTCATTTTCTGTAGTTGTGCAACATACAAATAAATGTATAGAGGGTATGGGTTTATAAACTGTTTATAGACTTTTACTAATTGTAGAAAGGTAAAACATTTCAGAGTAAATTTGGTCTTAATTCAATAATGGTCCTCTCTGGATGTGGTTATGCTCATGGTCATGACCACTGACCCAAATAGCTGTGATAACATGTATGATAACACTGATAATCAGACAAGGCCAAACCGCTCCTAAAGACCATGCAGTACTTGAATTGGAGTGGTGCACCTCACATTTTCTACTGCTTGAGTACCGCTTATAGAATAATCACTTGGATATTAACTCTGGTACTGTAAAATTAAAGAACCAGCACTTTTTTCATTCAACTTCAATCTAGTCTAGTACACAGCAATGGGGAAACCATAGGAATCTATTGTCTTTCTATTCAGTAATTATATCATCCTCCCATGCAGGAGATAGTTATTATTGGATGTGATTATTTCTCTCTCAAGCAGATCCACCACAGGGAACCACAGAGTAGCATTACTAGTAGCATTCAAGTAGGAATTACTGTGTTAGTTTCACGTTTGGTATGTGGCAAACCAATCACATGGGAAATCAGGAGACACATTCAAACGCACAAGCAAAGACGCATGTGCACGCTCACACTTGCATAATTAATCAATATTGTTTTCATTAGCAAACTGGAGGAGGAAGGCACTGGGATGTAATTAGTGTACACTGACTGCAGAGCTGCTCTCGCTCTCTTTCTTTCTCTCTCTCACACGCTCTGTCTCCCTTTTAATATCACCCCATCAGAGTGTAATCACAGATAAGATGGAAAAAACGAACTGCTAATCAAGATGCGTGTGTGTGTGTGTGTGTGTGTATGTGTGTGTGTAGGCTACTGTGTTTGTGCATGTGATTGATTGAGCAGCATTTAACTGCATTCTGAAGGCAAAAAAGTCCCCCTTGAAGCAGAATAATGATCACCAATTCCCCAGGAGAGCATTTCCAGTAGCAGCCATGATAGTTGAGTCTCCTTCACAGGCCTAAGGCCTCAGGCGGTGGGCCTGCTGCTCACAATGCATCATTAGGGACAAATATATTAAGTAAAATTAAATATTTGAGATGATGTGACCAACACCAATCTAGATTATTGATGTCTTTGCTATGGATCTCTTTGGGTGTTCTTCTTTACATTGCCCATGCATTTACGGTTGTGACCACATCATATGTGTCAATGTAACTATATCATTTGAAATGATACTACACTGAGTGTACAAAACAATAAGAACACTGGCTCTTTCCATGACATAGACTGACCAGGTGAATCCAGGTGAAAGCTATGATCCCTTCTTGATGTCACTTGTAAATCCACTTCAATCAGTGTAGATTAAGGGGGGGTTAAAGATTTGTTTGTTTGTTGATGAGACATGGATTGTGTATGTGTGCCATTCTGAGGGTGGTAGTAGGTGTCAGGTGCAATGTTTTAAGTTTGTCAAGAACTGCAATGCTGCTGGGTTTTTCACACTCAAGGACATCCAGCCAACTTGACACAACTGTGGGAAGCATTGGAGTCAACATGGGCCAGCATCCCTGTGGAACGCTTTCGACACCTTGTAGAATACATGCCCTGACGAATTGAGGCTGTTCTGAGGGCAAAGGGGGTGCAACTCAATATTAGGAAGGTGTTCTTAAGGTTTTGTACACACAGAGCAAGGGATAAACGCCAATGTTCTGTAAATTACCTTGTAAATAATAGACGACGCAGAGTTCATTTTCCAAGGTAATGTACAGAACGGAGGCGTTTATCCCGCTTATACCACAGTTGCCAAAGAAAACAATGCTAAAGCACACATATACCTGTAAAAATAACATGTTTTCGGGTATATTTTCATTTTGATAATGAATTCATACTTCCTCCTCTTTCCACTTTGTTCTATCACCAGTTGTTAATTATTTTTGTTATTTCTCTATGTACATCGTTCGTTTTTTATGTTCCGTTGCCAGCCAACGGTTGCTTCCTAACTAGCCAACTCTGCTAACACAGTAACGTCAACCTGAGCCAGAATAACAGCAAAGTAGCAGCATTCACGTTTGTTTAGCAACATCTGTTTTGTAGCAACATCTATTTGGATACATCTGACCATAACAATGCCTGGTTTTGAACATTTGCTACCTCGTCAGGACACTGTTCATTACAGTAGTCGAGGAGATCGCATTGCAAATGAAACACTTAGCAGAAGCTAGCTAAAGTAGAAGCTAGCTAAAGTAGAAGCTAGCTCAAGTGAAATAGTTTGATGCTAGCAAATCTGCCAATATAACAACCAAATTCAACAGTATCAGTGTCTGAAAACAGCTGGTTAAACTAGAAACATGTAGGACGATTTGACAGCATAGCACCACATGCGACATGACTGCAACATTATTGAAGGACAAGAGCAATTAATGTGCATCACGTTTCGTCGTCAGAAGATGCTGCCAGTGTTGCCAACAATTTTCCAAGGAAAGTAGTTGTTGGTTGCTGATTTTGTCGCCAGTTGACGCCAATTTATGCTGTCCCGCGGAGGAGACATGGGTCGCTGCTCATGTCCACGTGCTGCGCCAGAAAGTGGGCACAGACCGTCACCGCAGTGAGGCCCCGGTGCAACCGGGTCCGGCTCTCGACCCGAAACCTGCCCCTCCGCCTGCCCTGCCGGAAGCTGGGCCCGCGGTTTGTGGGTCCATTCTAAGTCCTGAGGAGACTGAACGAGGTATGTTACAGGTTACAGCTTCCCCCCGATTACCGTATTAACCCCTCGTTCCATGTGTCTCTCCTCAGGCCGGTGGTGGCTGGTCCGATCCAGAAGTCTGAGGTGCGGGAGGTTCCTCCGCCCCCTCTGGACATCGAGGGGGCCCTGGCGTACTCTGTGTGTTCCATCCTGGATTCGAGGTGTCGGGAGAGGGGCCTACAGTACCTCGTGGAGTGGGAGGGGTACGGTCCGGAGGAGAGGTGCTGGGTTCCGGTGGCGGATGTGCTGGACACCGAACTGCTGTGGGAGAACCACCGTCTCCGGCAAATCGCCCTGCACCTCGCCCTACGGGTCGTCCCCGAGGCCGTGTTTTGTGTTACGTGTTTTATGTGGCGCGCCAGGCTGGTTTTCCATGTTCTGTGTTTATTTTCACGAAGTATGTTTATTTGGTAAACTATAGCTTTTGTGACTGTTTTCGCGCTTTGCACTTTTGCAAGCGGCACAGCTGAGCTCAGCCGAGCAGGCACACACACCAACAAGAAAGTCACTAAATCAAACAAAAGTTGCTGTTTTTTCCCTCATTTTCCTCCAATTTCAGTTTGTGTGGTTGTTGGTTTAGCTTTTTGTTACTTTCTAGCAAGTGCGGTCTCAATGCAGTAATTTATATTGACATCATGATTAGGTGTCTCTTTACATCCCGATATCGGATGCATGACTTGACCTTCGCCTCTCCCGAGCCCGTTGGGGAGTTGCAGTGATAAGACAATATTATAATTACCAATTGGATATCGTAAAATTGGGGCAAAAAAGGGGTCAAAATTACTATAAAAATAAAAAGCAACAACACTTTTGTCACATGATCCATTCGAAGGTTCGGGATTCCGACCCGGTTGTCATGTCAACACAGCTGTCAGTGCTGAGCAGCACAACCCATGATCATGATTGACAGATCAAGACACTTTTATACAGGAGATGTATAAAAATTATTGTACATGGTTTAGCAGTCAATAAATGTAATTGCTAAGTGAATCAATTTCAACTGACCAGTTTCCACTGAAATTGTCCACCATTAACTATGATAGCTAGTTTATTTCATTGCTTGCCTGGTTAGCTCATTGCAAGCTAGCGAGCTGAGATGTGTTTGCAATGTCATTTTGGCTACCTAGCTAAATTATACAGGCTGCAGTTATTTTATATGCTTGCTGTTACAATAACCAAACGGTTGGATAAACAAATACTTTGTGAAACCACAATGTAATGCAGCAGATGACATGGTGTGAGTTTAGAATTCTCAAACAAGCAGCTTCAATTTGATTGGCTGCTGCATGCAATTTTAATCGGGTTTGAGTTGCTTCATGTAACAGCAAAGTTGCTTGATGATGTCACTTGCAACCTTCAACTGCAACTAAAAAGTAAAAGTAAAAAATAAACCCCTCTTATGTCGCTGGAGGGGAGGGGGGGGGGGGTCCTTGATATTTTTACATAAGTTCCTCTTGTCATGCACAAATGCACCTGTTAAGAAACTACCCGTGAAAACTGTTAGAGCTCCCTGGATCGATGATGAATTAAATAATTGTATGGTTCAAAGAATTTATGCAAAAAGGTGGCTAACAAGTCAGGCTGCTCAGCTGATTGGTTGACCTACTGTCAATTGAGAAGAGTTGTGACTAAAATGAACCACAAAAAATAATAAATTATATTACCAAACAAGATAAATTACGAAATTAAACTCCCATGCTCACCTATTCCATATCTCGCCATTTATCAAATGATATGGAGTGACCTTGTCATTCTATGTTAGACATTTATTTTCCCCACTAACGGTGAGGATTTCTGGAGGTGATAAAGAATGATGCATTCCGATGAGGAGGTAGGAGGATGAATATACATCTCACACAGAGTAGAGAACATTCAGAGCACAGCTGCGAAATGGCGGCTGTATCACAGCTAAAGATTAATCACGTCTAAAATGTGTAGATAGATTTCTGCTTCTCTCTCCTTCGCTCTCTCTCTCTCTCTGAAACGGGGGAGAGAAATAGGTCTCCCAATATGAGATATGTATCACAATAAAACAACATTCCGATTCAACACAGTTTGGCAGATATGAACACGGGTAAGCTACTACATTGACAGCTTTTACGCAGTACGGTTACACTAAACATTGCGCATGACGCATGAGTGTCAAGTGTCAACATTCAACACCAAGACTTTACCGTCCACTGCGTCTCGTGTTTCAAAACAACACGCACAAGGGACTGGGGGATAGAGACCCATGCATTAATAAAACAAATAGATCCTCACCTGTCCTTTTACAAGACTTGCGGCAAATTGCCTCATCACGGCTTCCACTGTGTAGGCGCTGGACCATCCGCGGGGGGTTAACAGCTCCATACATATCGCTCCGCCATCCAGCACGTACCCGTTTTCCAACCGGGGGGTGAGCACCCGCATGAAAGGCGGAGAGAAGGGGAAATTGTCGGGGAAAGAGACATTCAGCAGTATGAACTCGGTGTTCGTTTCTTTCATGTCCTGCCACAGCGCCGAGTCTTTGTCTACCTGGTGGAGCTTGACGTTCCAGTCAAATAGGTTGTCGTCGACCAGCTCGACCGTTATAAAGTTGTCTCCCAACCGCCGGATCTCCTGGAGTTCCTTCATGAGTCTTCTCGTCCGGACTTGGGTGCAGTGCTGCCGGTGAGGGGCTAGTGGTGGTATCGAGGCACTGGTCGCTGATTTCCCAACCCCGATCCCACCTCCTCCTCCTCCGCCTCCCATCTGCTGTTTCTCCTTGGTGTCCTTGGCCTGTTGCTTATCCTTTACGGACGGTTTGTCCTTGCTGCTGTGCTGATCCAGCTTCTTCGCTTTTATCTCGGGGGTGCTGAGGAGGTTGTTGGTCTCGTTGGTGGTCTGAGAGTGCTGCTTGGCGTTGTTCTTGGTGTTCCCCTTGGTCCCCTTTAGCGAGCCCTGGTGATGCTTGGGGTCCTCTGTGTCCCGGTCGTGAAGACGAATCAGACCGATTTTACGCAGTAGAGTGGCCATTATGTCTCCGCCGAGCGCAGGGCGATCGAGATTCACGATTCTCCCTTTATAGCCAACCACTGATGTTAGACGGTGAAACCGTAAAAAAAAACCTCTGCACCGCAATCCCTCAGCTATACTGCAGCCTCTGGACAGACGCTTGCACGTAGCCTATTCCTTCTTCAGTGCATCATTCTGACGAGGTCCGACTGAAAAAACACACACACCATTAATAAACCGATGAACTGCTGTCTATTCGTTTTGCAGTTTAATGAATCTGCCACTGAAGATAAAATAATCATATTCAATAGTAGCGTAGTGGACTGACTGTGTTGTGGCAATTGACTGCATTCCTAGTGGCGATCAATGGCTGCTGAATATCGCTGCTATTATCCAATAAACTACATAGGGTACAGAATAGATAGCTGCTTTGAAATATGCATTTACACTGTTATTACTCTTATAAACGGTTATAATTCACACATAGCACACCACCTCTATTTTAATATACACATCGATTTACCATTTATAATTCCGTTCGGAAAAATTAAACCCCCAATGTCCTCGTGTAACCTATGCGACGAAAAGGCGAGTCTTCAGCTGCATTGAGGGCAGCTATTACAGTGGAGAGAGAGGGATATTAAACGGTTACCATCCAACAAAGCGAGCTAAAGCCTTTGATGTAACTGCAGCTGCCGCGACACTGTCTCTAATGTTACTGAGGACGAACCAACCCCGCTAATCCTTGGCGAGGACTCACACAATCCTCGTTAGCTCGCCGCGCTCACACACACACAAATAGCAGCGGAAAGGGACGACCGGCCAGACGTGGGTTGGCTTCCGCTGCTCTACCTGGTTTGAATGGTTAATGATGTGGAGAGAGGGGGCTAGATGTGGACGAAAGAGGAGAAAGTGAAAGTGGGCTGGGCTTTTCAGCCAATGTCATCCTATCATAGCCGATACGTAAGAGCTTTTCCCACTCCCGTAATATAGGCCTATATGCCTCAGGGCTGGGGCCAATTCCATTTAAATTCCAGTCAATTCAGAAAGCAGGGTGATGTCAGCATTAGTGGGACATCAGGTGTAGTGGTACATTTTCGATAGATTGTACTGAACTATGGTAATTTTGCAACCCATGCACAACCAAAGTTATTTGGTTTCTCCTGAATGTGTTCTGTGTATGAACAAATAGCTGTGGGTTAGTGTGACGTCATTGTAGTGTGTGTGGTCAGGTTTCCTAGATGGGGTGACCCATTAAAACTCATGAAACACCCACCAGTGGCTTGCGAAAGTATTCACCCTGCTTGGCATTTTTTTGCCTTACAACCTGGAATTATTTTTTATTTTTTTTTGGGGGGGTGGGGGGTTATATCATTTGATTTACACAACATGCCTATCACTTTGAAGATACAAAATATTTTTTTATTGTGAAACAAGCAAGAAATAAGACCAAAAAAACAAAAACTTGAGCGTGCATAACTATTCACTCCCCCAAAGTCAATACTTTGTAGAGCCACCTTTTGCAGCAATTTCAGCTGCAAGTTTCTTGGGGTATGTCTCTGTAAACTTGGCACGTCTAGTCACTGGGATTTTTGCCCATTCTTCAAGGCAAAACTGCTCCAGCTCCTTCAAGTTGGATGGGTCCTGCTGGTGTACAGCAATCTTTAAGTCATACCACATATTCTCAATTGGATTGAGGTCTGGGCTTTGACTAGGCCATTGCAAGACATTTAAATGTTTCCCCTTAAACCACTTAAGGGTTGCTTTAGCAGTATGCTTAGGGTCATTGTCCTGCTGGAAGGTGAACCTCCGCCCTAGTCTCAAATCTCTGGAAGACTTTCCCTCAAGAATTTCCCTGTATTTAGCGCCCTCCATCATTCCTTCAATTGTGACCAGTTTCCCAGTCCCTGCAGATGAAAAACATCCCCACAGCATGATACTGCCACCACCATGCTGGGATGGTGTTCTTGGGGTGATGATGAGAGGTGTTGGGTTTGCTCCAGACATAGTGTTTTCTTTGATGGCCAAAAAGCTAAATTTTAGTCTCATGTGACCAGAGTACCTTCTTCCATATGTTTGGGGAGTCTCCCACATGCCCTTTGGCGAAAACCGAACGTGTTTGTTTATTTTTTTCTTTAAGCAATGGCTTTTTTTCTGGCCACTCTTCCATAAAGCCCAGCTCTGTGGTGTGTATGGCTTGAAGTGGTCCTATGGACAAATACTCCAATCTCCGCTTTGGAGCTTTGCAGCTCATTCAGGGTTATCTTTGGTCTCCTTGTTGCTTCTCTGATTAATGCCCTCCTTGCCTGGTCCATGAGTTTTGGTGGGCCACCCTCTCATGGAAGGTTTGTTGTGGTGCCATATTCTTAAAAAAATATATATAATGGATTTAATGGTGCTCCGTGGAATGTTCAATGTTTCTGAAATGTATCTTTTTAACCCAACCCTGATCTGTACTACTCCACAACTTTGTCCCTGGCCTGTTTGGAGAGCTCCTTGGTCTTCATGGTGCCGCTTGCTTGGTGGTGCCCCTTGCTTAGTGGTGTTGCAGACTCTTGGGCCTTTCAGAACAGGTGTATATATACTGAACTCATGTGACAGATCATGTGACCCTTAGATTGCACACAGGTGGACTTTATTTAACTAATTATGTGACTTCTGAAGGTAATTGGTTGCACCAGAACTTATTTAAGGGCTTCATAGCAAATGGGGTGAATACATATGCACGCACCACTTTTGTATTTTTTTTATTATTTTTTAAAACAGGTTATTTTTTTCACTTTACTCCACCAATTTGGACTATTTTGTGTATGTCCATTACATAAAATCAATTTAAATTACAGGTTGTAATGCAAAATTGGAAAAACGCCAAGAGGGATGAATACTTTTGCAAGGCACTTTATGAAACCTTGTGCTAGATTGACAGGGCTGTGATTCTTTCAATTATAATTCAACAATCTAGCTTTTTGTGTTAATTTAGTAGTTATTTGTAGTGTTTAAACATATATACAGAATAAAAATATAAACGCAAAATGTAAAGTCTTGTTTCATGAGCTGAAATAAAAGATCCAGTGGTCTTTTATGATCCAGACACAAAGAAAATAAAAGGCCACTCTAAGATGTGCAGTTTTGTCACACAACACAATGCCACAGACGTCTCAAGTTTTGAGGGAGCGTGCAATTGGCTTGCTGACTGCAGGAATGTCCACCAGAGTTGTTGCCAGAGAGTTGAATGTTCATTACTCTACCATAAATCTCCACATCCGAATTCTTCACCTGAGGAATCGTCTGATACCAGCCACCCAGACAGCTGACGACACTGAGGAGTATTTCTGTCTAATAAATCCCTTTTGTGGGAAAAAAACTTATTCCGATTGTTTGGGCCTGGCTCCCCAGTGGCTAGGCCTTGGTTCCCAAGTGGGTGGACCTATGCCCAGTCATGTGAAATCCATAGATTAGGGCCGAATTTCCTTATGAACTGTAACTTAGTAAAATTGTTGAAATTGTTGCATGTTGTGTTTATATTTTTGCTCAGTATATAATAACCATTCATGTAAAAAGTTATCAGATTTTATGAAATTAGATTTTTAGTGCTGTTCCACTTCCCCTGAATTGTGTGTGAATAGTGGGACCTTTTCAGCTACAAAACAAACCTTTAATAAATGTAAATGTATTTCCCTTCATTAGATATTCTTTAAAAACACTGAAATATGTTGTTTTAGTTGTTCATAACATCTCTGAATCGATTTTAGATGCTATATAGTAAATAGTAGAGGTGTTTCAGGATCAAGTAAAAGCTGTACAGACTCCCTTAGTTAGATTTTCACCAAGATCTTGGAATGTCTTCAAATACATTTTCTAATGGCATGGAGAGGTTTGTTTTAAACGGTTATTGTCACAAAATTGTAAAAACAGAGTGCGTTATCTACAAGCTTCTACAAAGTCTTATTGATGAGTTCATGACAAGTGTGAGGTCAAGTGGAACACTAATGTATTTCCAATGAGAAAAATAGTGTCCCAGTTCATTGACTAAAGTGTCCCACTAACTGAAAGCCATGCTTTAGCAAACGTATGGGTCTGATGTTCTTTTAGTGGTTGTAGCATCCACTGAATAATACATTTTCAAGTTGTTTGATCATAAACATTTAGATAAGACCTTAATTGAAATTAGCATCACTAGAGTAGGGGTAAACTGATTTTGATTGTCTTCATAGCTATCTACCAAAAAGTGTCCCACTCATGCATACTTCACCCTAAACCAAATTCCAATTCCAAAACTGAAATAACTGGTCCTCTAAATTATTTTGTAGCTTATTCATGTTTATGTTCTATCCTAACAGGACAAGAGAGGTGGGGATATATTTAGTGTAGCCTATAACCTAATGTTAAGGCTATTATATTACAAAGTGGCTTCAAACAGGCTGTCTTAAGTAGCCTACAAAGTATTTTACTCTATTTTATATTTTGTATATTGTAATGTTTCACTGCACTGCTTTTATTAATTGAAAACATTTACATAACATTGTCCACCAAACTATACATATATGCAGGCAAATTCACTGCATTACACATGCATGGTGAGGATGATACATTTTAAAATCAATGTTATTTGCAACAATGTTTCGACATTTCAGAACACGACGCTTTGCGGTAATCTTGAGCTGCAGACGGCAGTCTGTCGCTACGGCAACTACACATTCGCCAATGATTGGCTCTCACCCTTCCGGAAAGCAGTATGCCATGGGAGTGTTTGTCACTAGTTACCACAGCCACAAAGTAAAAATGGTTGTTATCGTAAAAATTTATGAAAACAAAAATGTGCTTTTTGCTATTAATTTAAGGTTAGACGCGAGGTTATCAGTGTGGGTAATGTTGGGGTTAAGGTTTGTTTTAAAATCAGATTTTAAGAAGATACATTTTAGAAATAGGCGGGGTTTAGCCTTAATGATCCCCTTGTGGCTGTGGTAACTAGTGACGACCCCATGGGGGTCTGGGAAGTGATTAGCATTGTGATGAATTGACAAAAGGCTTTGTCTGAGGTTTTATATTTTCACAAATATTTTATGTTTATGAGAAATGAACACATAACGTTTTGTTGGCGACATGGCTGAGAAATTTGATAACCTCGAGGAGCATCTCGAGAAGTTCGTTGAAAATATTCGACAGATGGGAATTATCGTTAGCGACTTTCAACCTAGCAGTCAAACAGGACTCAACCAAAAACTGTAAGTGATGCCAAAAAAACTGTAAGGGATGCCAGTTAGCTAGCTAGGTGTTTCTAGTATTACTAGCCATCATAGCTAGCCACTTAAATATGTTACTATTAACTCCCCAAGTTATCAATACACGAGTTGTTTACAAAAGTAAAATTATGGTTAACCAATGCTAACTAGCCTCCACATAGTTAAGTTAGTTAGCTACGTTGATAGCTAGTTAGTACAGTCAATGTCATAGACCAGGGATAGGCAACTCCAGTCCTCGGGGGCCGGAGTGGTGTCACACTTTATAAAAAAGCGGTAGATCATAATTAGTTGATTTAAATGGAGTCAGGCGTGTTAGTTGGGACTGGGGAAAAAGTGACACCAGGCCCCCGAGGACTAAAGTTGCACATCGCGGTCATAGACACACAAAAGGGTATAAAATACTGCACATATTCTTTTCTTTTACGTTTATTTAACTAGACAAGTCAGTTAAGAACAAATTATTATTTACAATGACTGCCTACCAAAAGGCAAAAGGTCTCCTGTAGGGACAGGGACTGGGATTAAAAACTCATCACGAGAGACACCACAACACTACATAAAGAGAGACCTAAGACAACAGCGTGATAGCAACACATGACGACAACATAGTAGCAGCAACATAACATGACAGCAGCAGAAAACATGGTACAAACATTATTGGGCACAGACAACAGCACAAAGGGCAAGAAGGTAGAAACAACAATACATAACGCAAAGCAGCCACAACTGTCAGTAAGAGTGTCCATGATTGAGTCTTTGAATGAAGAGCGAAAACTGTCCAGTTTGAGTGTTTGTTGCAGCAGGTTCCAGTCGCTAGCTGCAGTCAACTGAAAAGCAGAGCGACCCAGAGATATGTGTGTGCTTTGGGGACCTTTAACAGAATGTGGTTGTCAGAACAGGTGGAGGATGAGGGCTGCAGTAGGTATCTCCTTGCATACAGAGATGACCAGTTTACAGACCAGGTTAAACGCTGACAGTCATGTTGAGTAAGTTAGTTGAATGGTAGTTGCGTTTGATGATTTTGCCTGCTAGTTGTTGAAACGTCTCTACTCCTGTGCATTTCAGAAACTACATGATCACGGGACTGCAGGACATTGAGAAATGTCGCCAGCAGCTACATGAGATTAACGTTCCTCTCGAGGCTTTTGAGTGAGTAGATGTTCCAACTTAAACATACACTTTCCATGTCTAGATCTCTAGTTTACTTTTGAAAGCCTGGGGAAGTTCTCAGGAAGATGATGGAAACTAGTGACACATTGCCACTAGGGTTGGATGATTTTACCACCGAGCACACAGCAGGGCGACATGCCAATTGGCCTATTCCCTTTTCCCCATAGCCTAAATGTTCAATACATATAAGGTAGTTAGAATAGTAGCATAAGGCAAGAGGACAATGTAGATTGTACAAAGAGAGGAGAGATCCAAAGCAGTGCAAATTGTCAGACCGTGCCTACTGTGGTTTTTCCCCTCTCCAATGTCTGATGATCATGGGCCTTTTACAGTGGACACCCAGTCGTCTGGCTTATTGTTTTAAAATCGAAATTTCCCTTTTTCTCCCCAATCCCCATTCGATTTGAATATGACTTGTTGGCCTAGGCATAACCTACTCTTTCATGATCAACCATCAAATTAATCTATAGGCCTAACAGAGTTCCAACTCAGACAGTTGTTTGAAAATAGCCTAAATAAAAACATAGTATAGTTATGAGAGAGAGAACAAATAATTGCAAGATAGACTAATCGAATAGGAAGTATAAACACACATGGTACGCTTCTGCGTTACTTGACAAAAGTATTGGCAAAGTAAATTGTTCCGTCAGAAAATCCCTCCTTGCAAACCAAACAGCCAATAATATATGCCAACACACAGGCTACTGTCAATAAGTTGCAGTAAATGTTACTTTGACAAGTTAAAATGCTGAACTAATATTTGTAATATTGTCAGTGGTTATTAATGTCCGGCACAACAGGCAATCGGTCATATGCTCCCGCAGCAGCACTTTCAAAAAGCGCAACCAAAAAATGAATTAATGATGAGTCGGTGTCTGAGTTGTCTCAAACATTATTTTCAATAACTTTTGAATTGTGCCTTCATGTAAAAGATAAATAAATGATTATTTAGCACAAAATCTAATTTTATTAGTCACACACATGTTTAGCAGATGTTATTGCAGGTGTAGCGAAGTGCTTGTGTCTTTAGCTCCAACAGTGCAGTAATATCTAACAATTTCACAACAATACACACATCTAAGTAAAGGAATGGAATTAAGAATCTATAAATATATGGTCGAGCAATGTCAGAGCTGCATAGACTAAGATACATTAGAATAGAATACAGTATGAGATGAGTAATGTAAAAAATGTAAACATTATTAAAGTGACTAGTGTTCTATTTATTAAAGTGGCCAGTGATTAAGTCTATGTATATAGGCAGCAGCCTCTAATGTGTTACTGTTGGCTATTTAACAGTCTGATGGCCTTGAGAGGGAAGCAGTTTTTCAGTCTTCCAGTCCCAGTTTTGATGCACCTGTACTGACCCCCGCCTTCTGGATGATAGTGGGGTGAACGGGCAGTGGCTCGGGTGGTTCCTGTACACATCTGTTGCTTTAGAGGTCCTGGAGGGTGGGTAGTTTGCCCCCAGGGATGCGTTGGGCAGACCTCACCACTCTCTAGAGAGCCCTGTGGTTGTGAGCGGTGCAGTTGCTGTACCAGGCGATGATACAGCCCGGCAGGATGCTCTCAATTATGCATCAAATAAAGGTGGAAAAAAAAACAACAAAAAAATTAAATTGAATCTTTTCACAAATAGTTTCATATTTAAACATTTAAATTGCACAACAATTCCATGTGAATCTGACAACTCGAATGTGTAGATTTTCCAAGATACAGTTTGTCGTCCTATCATCAGTAATAATGTTTCAGACGCCAACTGATCTGGCATCAAATTCATTTAGTACCAACGCATATTTTCAGCTGGTTGGATTAGCGAAATATGGTTCCATTCCCATCTTTTGATGTCACCAGACTCTCAATGTTAACCAAGGGATTTTCAATAGTCACATCGGTAGAGTAGAGAGAGGAAAAAGGGGAAAGGTATTTATGGGGGGTTATAAACCTCCCCCACTCAGGCCAACTTCATGACACAACTAAGTTAGGAAGGACGCCTGTATCTTTGTAGTAACTGAGTGTATTTATAGACCATTGAAATTGTCATCTAGTAACTTCACCATGCTCAGATATATTCAATATCTGCTTTTTAAGATGTTTATCTATCTATCAATAGGTGCCCTTTGCGAGTCATTGGAAAACCTCCCTGGTCTTTGTGGTTGGATCAGTGTTTGAAATTCAGTGCTCAATTGAGATGCCTTACACATAATTGTAAGTGAGGGGTACAGAGATGAGGAAGTCATTAAAAAAAACCTGTTAAACACTATTATTGCACACAGAGTGAGTCCGTGCAATTTATTATGTGGCTTGTTAAGCAAATGTTTACTCCTGAACTCATTAGGCTTGCCATAACAAAGGGGTTGAATACTTGACTCAATACATTTCAGCTTTTGATTTGTTATTAGTTTGTAAACGTTTCCAAAAACACAATTCCACTTTGACATTATGGGGTATTGTGTGTAGGCCAGTGACACAAAATCTCAATTGTAATCAATTTTGAATGTGGAAAAAGTCAAAGGGTATGAATACTTTCTGAAAGCTGTTAAATAGCCTAAACAAAATAAGTATGAAAATAACCTACATTTGTAAAAACAAAAGTCTTTCAAGGTTTGACAGAATATTTTAGCGTATCCTGCATTGCCTTTGTTAAGTATTCAGACCTCTTGAATTTTGTTACATTACAGCCTCATTCTAAAATTGATTAAATCATTTTTTCCCTCATACATGTACACACACTACCCCATAATGACGAAGCAAAAACTGTTTTTTTAGATTTGTTTTGCTAATATAGCTATATCTCAAATGCAATTACATTTACCCAGGTATTCAGACTAGAGGTCGACCGATTAATCGGAACGGTATTTTTTGGCGCCGATTTGCCGACTTCATTTTTAAATTTATTATTATTATTTTTTTACATTTATTTTTTTACGCCTTTTATTTAATCTTTATTTAACTAGGCAAGTCAGTTAAGAACACATTCTTATTTTCAATGACGGCTTAGGAACAGTGGGTTAACTGCCTTGTTTAGGGGCAGAACGACAGATTTTCACCTTGTCAGCTCGGGGGATCCAATTTTGCAACCTTAACTAGTCCAACGCAATAACGACCTGCCTCTTTCTCGTTGCACTCCACAAGGAGGCTGCCTGTTATGCGAATGCAGTAAGCCAAGGTAAGTTGCTAGCTAACATTAAACTTATCTTATAAAAAACAATCAATCATAATCACTAGTTAACTACACATGGTTGATGATATTACTAGATATTATCTAGCGTGTCCTAAATTGCATATAATCTGACTGAGCATACAAGTATCTGACTGAGCGGTGGTAGGCAGAAGCAGGCGCATAAACATTCATTCAAACAGCACTTTCGTGCGTTTTGCCAGCAGCTCTTTGTTGTGCGTCAAGCTTTGCGCTGTTTATGACTTCAAGCCTATCAACTCCCGAGATGAGGCTCGTGTAACCGAAGTGAAATGGCTAGCTAGTTAGCGCGCGCTAATTGTCGATGTGTTCCTGGTTCGAGCCCAGGGAGGAGCGAGGAGAGGGACGGAAGCTATACTGTTACACTGGCAATACTAAAGTGCCTATAAGAACATCCAATAGTCTAAGGTTAATGAAATACAAATGGTATAGAGGGAAATAGTCATATAATTTCTACAATAACTACAATCTAAAACTTCTTACCTGGGAATATTGAAGACTCATGTTAAAAGGAACCACCAGCTTTCATATGTTCTCATGTTCTGAGCAAGGAACGTTAGCTTTCTTACATGGCACATATTTTACATGGAACATATTGCACTTTTACTTTCTTCTCCAACATTTTGTTTTTGCATTATTTAAACCAAATTGAACATGTTTCATTATTTATTTGAGGCTAAATGATTTTATTGATGTAATATATTAAGTTAAAATAAGTGTTCATTCAGTATTGTTGTAATTGTCATTATTACAAATAAATCAATTTTAAAAAATTGTCCGATTTAATCGGTATCGGCTTTTATGGTCCTCCAATAATCGGTATCGGCGTTGAAAAATCATAATCGGTCGACCTCTAATTCAGACCCAGTACTTTGTTGAAGCAGCATCAAGTCTTCTTGGGTATGATGCTTCAAGCTTGGCTGGATGGGGAGTGTTGCTGCACAGCTATTTTCAGTTCTCTTCATTGAAGTTTGATGGGGTTCAAGTCTGGGCTCTGGCTGGGCCACTCGAGGAAATTTAGAGACTTGTCCCGAAGCCACTCCTGCGTTGTCTTGGCTGTGTGCTTAGGGTCGTTGTCCTGATGGAAGGTGAACCTTCGCCCCAGTCTGAGGTGCTGAGCTCTCTGGAGCAGGTTTTCATCAATGATCTGTACTTTGTTCCATTCATCTTTCCCTAGAACCTGACTAGTCTCCCAGGCCCTGCTGCTGAAAAACATCCCTATAGCATGATGCTGCCACCACCATGCTTCACCGTAGGGACGTTGCCAGGTTTCCTCCAGACATGGCGCTTGGCCTTAAGTCTTTGGGCTGAAATCTTGTTTTCATCAGCCCAGATTATCTTGTTTCTCATGATCTGAGAGTCTTTAGGTAAACTCCAAGCGGGCTGCCATGTGCCTTTTACTGAGGAGTGGCTACCTTCTGGCCGCACTACCATAAAGGACTGATTGGTGCAGTGCTGCAGAGAAGGTTGTCCTTCTAAATGTTTCTTCCATCTCCACAGTGGAACTCTAGAGCTCTGTCATAGTGACCATCAGGTTCTTGGTCACCTCCCTTACCAAAGCCCTTGTCACGTGATTGTTCAGTTTGGCCCGGAGGCCAGCTCTAGGATGAGTCTTGGAGGTTCCAAACTTCTTTGATTTAAGAATGATTGAGGTCACTGTGTTCTTGGGGATCTTCAGAAATGTTTTGGTACGCAGAAATGTTTTGGTACCCTTCCCCAGATCTGTGCCTCGACACAGTCTTGTCTCGGAGCTTTACAGACAATTCCTTCGACCTCATGGCTTGGTTTTTGCTCTGACATGCACTGTCAACTGTTTTTATTTGTACTATTTTCTACATTGTAGAATAATAGTGAAGACATCTAAACTATGAAATAATACATATGGAAGGAATCCTGTAGTAACCAAAAAAGTGTTAAACAAGTTAATTTGTGGAATTTCTTTCCTTCATCAGGTGTTTGAGTCAATCAGTTGTGTTGTGACAAGGTATGGGGGGCTATACAGAAGATAGCCTATTTTGTAAAATACCAAGGCCTATTTTGTAAAATACCAAGTCCATATTTTGTAAAGAAAAGCTCAAATAAGCAAAGAGAAACAACAGTCCATTACTTTAAGACATACAGAAAATGTCAAGAACTTTGAAAGTTTCTTCAAGTGCAGTCGCAAAAACCATCAAGCGCTATGATGAAACTGGCTCTCACGAGGAGGAATGGAAGACCCAGGGTTACCTCTGCAGCAGAGGATACGTTCATTAGAGTTTACCAGCCTCAGAAATTGCAGCCCAAATAAATTCTTCACTGAGTTCAAGTAACAGACACATCTCAACATCAACTGTTCAGAGGAGACTGCATAAATCAGACCTTCATGGTCCAATTATCCAATTGAAACCACTACTAAAGGACACCAAAAAGAAGAAGATACTTGCTTTGGCCAAGAAACATGAGCAATGGACATGGTCTGGAGTCTAAATTTTAGATTTTCGGGTTCCAACCACCTTTGTGAGATGTGGTGTGGGTGAACGGATGATCTCCTCGTGTAGTTCCCACCGTGAAGCATGGATGAGGAGGTGTGATGGTGTGGGGTGCTTTACTGATGACACTGTCTGGGATTTTTTTAGAGTTCAAGGCACACTTAACCAGCATAACTACCACAGCATTCTGCAGCGATACGCCATCACAGCTGGTTTGGGCTTAGTGGGACTATCATTTGTTTTTCAACAGGACAATGACCCAACACCCCTCCAGGCTGTGTAAGGGCTATTTGACCAAGAAGGAGAGTGATGGAGTGCTGCATCAGATGGCCTAGCCTCCACAATCCCCCAAACCTCAACCAAATTAAGATGGTTTGGGTTGAGTCGGACTGCAGACTGAAGGAAAAGCAGCCAACAAGTGCTCAGCATATGTGGGAACTCCAAGACTGTTGGAAAGGCATTCCAGGTGAAGCTGGTTGAGAGAATTCCAAGAGTGTGCAAAGCTGTCATCAAGGCAAAGGGTGGATATTTGAAGAATCTCAAATATATTTAGATTTGTTTAACACCTTTTTTGGTCACTACATGATCCCATATGTGTTATTTCATAGTTTTGGTGCCTTCACTATTATTCTACAATGTAGAAAATAATAAAAAGAAAAAAAAACTTAAATGAGTAGGTGTTCTTAAACTTTTGAACGGTAGTGTAGACAGTTATGGGCTTTTCCAAATCATGTCCAATCAATTTAATTTTCCACAGGTGGACTCCAATCCAGTTGTAGAAACATCTCAATTCAATTGAACCAGGATGAACCTGAGCTTAATTCCAAGTCATAGCAAAGGGGCTGAATACTTAAGTAAATTAGGTATTTCTGTGTTTTTTTATTTTATTTTTATCTGTTTTTGCTTTGTCATTATGGGCTATTGTGTGTAACGTAAACTCACCCCATTCCGTACAAATGTGCGCAACGTGACATTCAAACGAGGCAGCAAAGAAAACTAATGGGACTGTAGCGACTGTGTTGACTTCATAATCTGGGGTGTGAACTACGTTTCTATTCAAGCGTTGATCGACATGGTAATGGCTCTAAAGTATTGGAGAAGTTGAAAAAACTGACCCTCCGTTACATCATGTAGTGTAACGTACAGCACACATAAAGCAATTTTTTTCTGTCTTACAATCTCTCTCCACCAGGTGTAGCACTTCTCTCGTCCTTTAAAAACAAGAAATGGACAGTGACGGGGTTAATCATTTTTTGCGTCATGACTGCATGGGATCATCATTCTCAAAGCCGCTCTTTACTACTAAGATCACTTTAGCATTTTAGAGGCAATAAGTTGGACAGATCGAGTAAAAAACAGCAGTTTTCCCACACGACATCTGTCCTTCTCATTATCGCGCATTAGTTTCGCTTAGAAGGCCAGCATCCCGGAGTCACCTCTTCACTGTTGACATTGAGATTGGTGTTTTGCGGGTGCTATTAAATGAGTATGGTGTGTAGATATATAAAAAAATGTAACTCTAATGTTAGAACAAGGCTATAAAGTAACAATGTGGGAAGAGGGGTCTGAATACTTTCCTAAGGCACTGTATAATATTTGTTTTTAAAAGTTAAGCTAATATACAGTGAGGGAAAAATGTATTTGATCCCCAGTGGATTTTGTATGTTTGCCCACTGACAAAGAAATTATCAGTCTATAATTTTGTGCGAGACAGAATAACAACAACAAAAAACACAAAAAAAACGCATATCAAAAATGTTATAAATTGATTTGCATTTTAATTTCATTTTTGACATGCGTTGTCCCTCCCCCACCTTCCAGCTGAAACAAGCAGAGCGTCGGAAGCAAATCTCCATTGAAGTTTTAACCAGGTAGGTCAGTTGAGAACAAGTTCTCATTTACAACTGCAACCTGGCCAAGATAACGCAAAGAAGTGTGACAAAAACAACAACAGAGTTACACATAAACAAACGTACAGTCAATAACACAATAGAAAAATAAATGTACAGTGTGTACAAATGTAGAGAGGTAGGGCAATAAATAGGCCATAGAGATTAAAATAATTAAAATAAAAGCATTAACAGTGATAGATGTGCAGATGATGATGTGCAAGTAGAGATACTGGGGTGCAAAAGCGCAAGAGGGTAAGTAAATATATGGGGATGAGGTAGTCGGGTGCGCTATTTACAGATGGGCTGTGTACAGGTACAGTGATCGGTAAGCTGCTCTGACAGCTGATTATTAAAGTTAGGGAGGGAGATATAGGACTCCAGTTTCAGAGATTTTTGCATTTCGTTCCAGTCATTGGCAGCAGAGAACTGTAAGGAAAGGTGACCAAAGGAAGTGTTGGCTTTGGGGATGACCAGTGCAATATACCTGCTGGAGCGCGTGCTACGGGGTGGTGTTGCTATGGTGACCAGTGAGCTGAGATAAGGTGGGGCTTTACCTAGCAAGGATTTATAGATTACCTGGAGCCAGTGCTTTTGGCGACGGATATGTAGTGAGAGCCAGCCAACGAGAACATACAGGTCGCAGTGGTGGGTTGAATATGGAGCTTTGGTGATAAAACGGATGGCACTGTGATAGACTGCATCCAGTTTGCTGAGTAGAGTATTTTGTAAAATGACATCGCCGAAGTCCAGGTTCGGTAGGATAGTCAGTTTTACGAGGGTATGTTTGGCAGCATGAGTGAAGGAGGCATTGTTGTGAAATAGGAAGCCGATTCTAGATTTAATTTTGGGTTGGAGATGCATAATGTGAGTCTGGAAAGAGAGTTTACAGTCTAACCAGACACCTAGGTATTTGTAGTTGTCCAAATATTCTAGGTCAGAACCGTCCAGAGTAGTGATGCTAGTTGGGCGGGTGGGTGCGGGCAGCAATCGGTTGAAGAGCATGCACTTAGTTTTACTAGCATTTAGAAGCAGTTGGAGGCCATGGAAGGAGTGTTGTATGGCGTTTTGAAGCTCGTTTGGAGGTTTGTTAGCACAGTCCAAAAAAGTGCCAGATTTATACAGAATGGTGTCGTCTGCGTAGAGTTGGATCAGAGAATCACCAGCAGCAAGAGCAACATCATTGATATATACAGAGAAAAGAGTCGGCCCGAGAATTGAACCCTGTGGCATCGCCATAGAGACTGCCAGAAGTCCGGACAACAGGCCCTCCGATTTGACACACTGAACTCACTCTGAGAAGTAGTTGATGAACCGGGCGAGGCAGTCATTTGAGAAGCCAAGGCTATTGAGTCTGCCGATAAGAATGCAGTGATTGACAGAGTCGAGAGCCTTGGCCAGGTCGATGAAGACTGCTGCTGCACAGTATGTCTTTTATCGATGGCCGTTATATCGTTTAGGACCTTGAGCGTGGCTGAGGTGCACCCATGACCAGCTCGGAAACCAGATTGCATAGTGGAGAAGGTACGGTGGGATTCTAAGTGGTCTGTGATCGGTTTATTTACTTGGCTTTCGAAGATTTTAGCAAGGCAGGGCAGGATGGACTGTCTATAACAGTTTGGGTCTAGTGTCTCCCCTTTTGAAGAGGGGGATGACCGCGGCAGCTTTCCAATCTTTGTGGATCTCAGACGATACGAAAAATAGGTTGAATAGGCTAGTAATAGGGGTTGCAACAATTTTGGCAGATAATTTTAGAGCGGTTACAGGTTGTCTAGCCCAGCTGATTTGTAGGGATCCAGATTTTGCAGTTCTTTCAGAACATCAACTGTCTGGTTTTGGGTAAAGGAGAAGCAGGGGGTGCTGAGATGTTGGCTGGGGTAGGGGCAGCCAGATGGAAAACATGGCCAGCCTTGGTAAAATGCTTATTGAAATTATCGTAGATTTATCGGTGGTGACAATGTTTCCTATCCTCAGTGCAGTGGGCACCTGGGAGGAGGTGCTCTTATTCTCCATGGACTTTACAGTGTCCCAAAACATTTTGGAATTAGTGCTACAGGAAGCAAATTTCTGTTTGAAAAATCTAGCCTTAGCTTTCCTAACTGACTGAGTATATTGGTCCCTGACTTCCCCTGAAAAGTTGCATATCGCGGGGGCTTTTCGATGTTAATGCAGAAAGCCTCAGGATGTTTTTGTGATGGTCAAGGGCAGTCAAGTCTGGGGTGAACCAAGGGCTATATCTGTTCTTCGTTCTAAATTTTTTGAACGGGGCATGCTTATTTAAGATGGCGAGGAAAGCACTTTTGAAGAGCAACCAGGCATCCTCTACTGACGGGATGAGGTCAATATCCTTCCAGGATACCCAGGCCAGGTCAATTAGAAAGGCCTGCTCGCTGAAGTGTTTTATGGAGCGTTTGACAGTGATGAGGGGTGGTCGTTTGACTGCGCACCCATTACTTATGCAGGCAACGAGGCAGTGATCGCTGAGATCCTGGTTGAATACAGCGGAGGTGTATTTAGAGGGCAAGTTGGTCAGGATGATATCTAAGAGTGGGCCCATGGTTACGGATTTGGGGTTGTACCTGGTAGGTACATTGATACTTTGTGTGAGATTGAGGGCATCTAGCTTAGATTGTAGTACGGCCGGGGTGTTAAGCATGTCCCAGTTTAGGTCACCTAGCAGTACGAACTCTGAAGATAGATGCAGGGCGATGAATTCACATATGGTGCCCTGTGCACAGCTGGGGGATGAAGGCGGTCTATAACAAGCGGAATTGGTGAGAGACTTGTTTCCAGAAAGGTGGATTTTTAAAAGTTTAAGCTCGATTTGTTTGGGCACACACCTGGATAGTATGACAGAATTCTGCAGACGATCTCTGCAGTAGATTGCAACTCCGCCCCCTTTGGCAGTTCTATCTTGTCGGAAAATGTTATAGTTAGGGATGGAGATTTCAGGATTTTTGAAGGCCTTCCTAAGCCAGGATTCAAACACGGCTAGGACATCTAGGTTGGCGGAGTGTGCTAAAGTGGTGAATAAAACAAACTTAGGGAGGAGGCTTCTAATGTTAACATGCATGAAACCAATGCTTTTACGGTTACAGAAGTCAACAAATGAGAGTGCCTGGGGAATGGGAGTGCTGTTGGGGGCTGCAGTTCCTGGGTTCACCTCTACATCACCAGAGGAACAGAGGAGGAGTAGGAGTAGGATAAGGGTACGGCTAAAGCCTAAAATAACTGGTCGTCTAGTTACTTCGGAACAGAGTTAAAGGAGCAGCTTTCTGGGCGCAGTAGAATAGATTCAAGGCATAATGTACAGACAAGGGAATGGTAGGATGTGAGTAAGTAATCCTAGGCATTGAGTGATGAGGGGTTTTGTCTCTAGAGGCACCATTTTAAGGTCGACCGATTATGATTTTTTTTAAAACACCGATACAGATTATTGGAGGGTCAAAAATAACCGATATTTAGTCTCAAATAAATAATGAAACATGTTCAATTTGGTTTAAATAATGCAAAACTGTGTTGGAGAAGAAAGTAAAAGTGCAATATGTGCCATGTAAAAAAGGTTAAATTCCTTGCTCAGAACATGAGAACATATGAAAGCTGGTGGTTCCTTTTAACATGACTCTTCAATATTCCCAGTTAAGAAATTTTAGGTTGTAGTTATTATAGGACTATTTCTCTCTAAACCATTTCTATTTCATGTACCTTTGACTGTTGGATGTTCTTATAGGCACTATAGTATTGCCAGCCTAATCTCGGGAGATGATAGGCTTGAAGATAAACAAAGCTGTGCTTCAAGCATTGCGAAGAGCTGCTGGCAAATGCAGGAAAGTGCTGTTTGAATGAATGCTTATGTAGCACTGTGATTTTGTTCCTCTAGATTATGCACCAAGTTGCACACAAGGACCAATTCAAATAGGCCAGGTCAAGAGGGGATGATAATAATTCAGTGTGTTTTTAAAAAATGTAATTACAGCTGCATAGCTAATGTTATATTTTGGTGAATAAACACTTTTTCATATCAATATTGTACATACACGTGATTGTAAAAGTTTTCTATATTTTGGTTTGGCCCATTGCGGGTTATCTGTATTTCCGTACCCCCTTATTGTTATTTTTTGCCTGACCTTTGGTATGTTGTCTTTGGCTCTGAAATTGTTCAATATAAAACCGTTGTAATGTTACACAATGTGCTGTTATGCAACCATAAGTTTGTTACAATGTGGACAATAAAAAGATTTGTGGTAACAAGTTTCACAAAGCTCGATAGCTAGGGTACCTTGTTAGTACTTGGGACAGTGTTTGAGTGAGTGTCCATGTGCTTGTGCAGGTGCCTGAGAGCTGGGCTAAAATATTCTATGTTGTTTCTTTCTCGTGTAGGTATGTCTTTTATTTTGTCCGAATTATGTTCTATATCATTTTACTTGTGTAGTGTGCTGTTGTGCACAATGTGTGCACCCAGCACCTGTTATTTCCTTTTGATGCTCTCTTTTGCCTGACCTTTGGCTAGCAAGGTGCCTGAGAGCTAGGACCGCGCCAAGGGCAAATCAAAATAATTCAACCAGCAGACCTTCAGTTGTGGCAGCGTCCTAATTAAAAGTACACAACGCAGAACGAACCACGCTACACTTACGAGCTTGCTGCTGCCTACCACCGCTCAGTCAGACTTCTCTATCAAATATCAAATCATAGACTTAATTCTAATATAATGAACCCTTAGAAATACAAGCCTTAGGTCATTCATATGGTAAATTCCGGAAACTATCATTTTGAATAACAGAACCTTTATTCTTTCAGTCAAATACGGAACCGTTCCGTATTTTATTGAACGGGTGGCATCCCTAAGTCTAAATATTGCTCTGACATTGCACAACCTTCAATGTTATGTCATAATTATGTACAATTCTGGCAAATTAATTACGGCCTTTGTTAGGAAGAAATGGTTCACACAGTTCGCATTGAGCCAGTCGGCCCAAAATGCTGCATATATACCCTGACTCTGCTTACCATGAACGCAAGCAAAGTGACACAAATTCCCTAGTTAATATTGCCTGCTAACATTACTTTTTTAAAACTAATTATGCAGGTTTAAAAAAATATATACTTGTATTGATTTTAAGAAAGGCAGTTATAACCAAGTTATGGTTATAACTTGTGACATTGATGCTACGAATGTGTTTTTTTTACAAATGCGCTTTTGTTAAATCATCACCCGTTTGGCTATGTATTCTGCGATTCGATGATAAATTCACAGGCACCACATTGATTATGTGCAACGCAGGACAAGCTAGTTAAACTATTAACTATATCATCAACCATGTGCAGTTAACTAGTGAAAATGTTAAGATTTGATAATTTTTTACAAGATAAGTTGAATGCTAGCTAGCAACTTACCTTGGCTCCTTGCTGCACTCGCGTAACAGGTGGTCAGCCTGCCACGCAGTCTCCTCTTGGATTGCAATGTAATCGGCCATAATCGGCGTCCAAAAATACAGATTATGAGAACTTGAAATTGGACCTAATTAATTGGCCTTGCCGATTTTAATCGGTAGACCTCTAGTGTGAGGGGTGGAACAACAGGGTAAGGGGCTAGCTAAGGCATATTGAGCAGGGCTGGAGGCTCTACAGTGAAATAAGACAACAATTACTAACCAAAACAGCAATAGACCAGGCTTATTGACATTAGGGAAAGGCATGCATTTTGACTATCCGGATAGTCCAAAAAATATATTATTTTAATAGTGAAGTCCATTTCAAATGCCCATCTCCTAGCTCATTCAAATGCAAAATCCAATAGTTAAGTTCTCCAGACTTCTAATAGTCAAGTCAACAAGATTAGTTTTCGGAGGATGGCCATGCTAGACTATGGTGAGCATAACGGAAGGACAGTCACCCATGTACCAGCACTTTCTCTCCCTCAGATCTCCACTTGGTCACAGACCCTCAGCCTAACTCGACTGATGTAATGTTTTGTCTTGTGTTGTCAGATACATAGACCAGGGGCGTAACCCCCAGCTGTACACTAAGGAGTGTCTGGAAAGGGCCCTGGCCAAGAACGAGCAGGTCAAAGGAAAGATTGACACCATGACGGTAAGTGGCAGTAGATTCAAGCCTAATAACGGCCTAGAAATTGAAGATCAGTACTTTGAGGAAATTACTTGATGACAAATAGTCTTGGTTACTCTTTTAGTCAAAGCCTTCTGGTACAATGCATTAGGGTGTGATTGTAAGGTAGCCTAGTGGTTAGAGTGTTTGGCCAGTAACCAAAAGGTTGCTGGAATAAATAGCTGACAAGGTAAAAATC
This sequence comes from Oncorhynchus mykiss, assembly GCF_013265735.2. Classification (NCBI taxonomy): domain Eukaryota; kingdom Metazoa; phylum Chordata; class Actinopteri; order Salmoniformes; family Salmonidae; genus Oncorhynchus; species Oncorhynchus mykiss. Next base: position 22,645,523 of record NC_050572.1, read on the forward strand.
TGTTGTTCTGACCCTGAACATGGCAGTTAACCCACTGTTCCCCGGTAGGCCGTCATTGTAAATAACAATTTGTTCTTAACTGGCTTGTCTAGTTAAATAAAATAAAACATTTTTGAAATAATGCATTCTAAGATATGTCCTAAGCATATACAGTATAACCCCATTATACTGTCTTATTACCATCAGAACCATAAAGATCCAGACTAAATAACAGTAAATCATCTACAGCTTCAATCTCTGACCCCTCTGTTCTGTCTTTGGTTGCAGAAATTCAAGAGCCTGCTAATCTCTGAGCTGGGGAAGGTGTTTCCAGAGGAGATGACCAAGTACAAGGCTATCCACGGAGATGACCCACCCTCATAGTGACCCTTGACCTTTAATCCCCCTGACCCTTAACCCCCTGCTTAAAGCCACAGTGGGGTCTCACCCAGCAGGATCAATGAGTCAACCTGATGACATGTATTAATATTCAGGGAATATTCATGAAAAAAGTGGGTTGTTGACTTTGAGAAATAGATTGAGAGCGTGGTAGAGGTAGTTGGAGGAGCAATTCTTTGTATCTGATGTGGGAAGAGTAATGTGGCAAGGATGCTTTTATGAATGGGTTCAAAAAAATCATAAAAGGAGCTAGAGCTGAGGATTTGATAGGAAGAACTGTCAGCCAGGAACATATAGCCTTTTTCGAGTTTCTTTTAGTTGTATTGGAAATATGACATTTTCTCAATCTGATATCTGGCAAACTGTTTCCTCATGCTGTGTTGACATCCCACCTACAAGATGTACATCATGTTTATACTCATACAGAACCTTTTTTGTAAAGACTTAAACACCATTGTACAACACTGCAGACCTGGACTGTGACTCTGTTTTGTATCAAGCTCCGGTATCAAAAGGGGTCTTATTCATGGGCAAGAAACTAGCCCAGAGGTTTGCAACCCTCCAATTTGTTTTGGTTTTATCTTGTTAGTTTTAGTTGTTTGTTTTGCAAATAAATGGGCTTGTGATTGAAAGATTAGTCTGGTATTTACTGCCATGCTAGCGCCTTGTAGATCACAATTCACGAACAGAGACTTACTATTAAAGTTCAATGTATAGGAAGTAAAGGCCTCAATGTCACATTATATTCTTTCATCCAAGGGTCAAATCACCAAGGACATTACATTGTAAGAGGTTGTGTTCAGCGGGTATTAAAGAAGGAAAAGGGATATTTTTTTCTTTTTAACCAACAGAATTTGTCAAATGGAAATGCTTTTCAATTTCTCTTTTCCATTTGGAAACATTCTCTCCCTACAGTATGTGGCCAGATCAGGCCATCACCATGGTGAAGGGAGCACGCGAGCGCATACTTTCTGTGGGGTTGTTCTGAGACAAATGCTCCAGAAGCGTGGAGCCTTCAGAACCAGGGAGCCGTCATCCGAGTAGGTCGTGGCCCAGCATGCCGCCTCCTGCTGGGGAAGAGAGACAGGGACACTCCCCCTGAGCCTGAAGACCAACTCCCTGGGGTGGGGGGGAGCAGGATGTTCCCTATTATTATGTACAGTGAAGCAGCCTGGTCACCAGATTATAAATAAGAAGACAACGGGATAGAATGGAGACTTTATTGTTGACTACAAGACCTTAAGACAAAACACTGCAAACAATAGGAAAGATTGAACATGCATACTGTAGCTTCAAGATGTTTGCATCCGATTAAACAAAGCAAAGCATACATTATTTTGAAATACTTTGCACCAAAAAAGGATGTAATATGTTTGACCTTAAACACCTTACCCCAGTTGGACACTGAGCAAAAATATAAATGCAACAATGTCAGATTTGACTGAGTTACAGTAAATATAAGGATATCAGTCAATTGAAATACTTTCATTAGGCCCTAATCTATGGATAAAGCATGACTGAGAATACAGATATGCATCTGTTGCTCACAGATACAGTACCTTGAAAAAAATGGTAGGGGCGTGGATCAGAAAACCAGTCAGTGTCTGCTGTGTCCACCATTTGCCTCAAGTAACACGACACATCTCCTTCACAAAGAGTTGTCCCACTCCTCTTCAATGGCTGTGCAAAGTTGCTGATTATTGGCAGGAACTGGAACACGCTATCTCACATGTCGATCCAGAGCATCCCAAACATGCTCAATGGTTGACATGTCTGGTGAGTATGCAGGCCATGGAAAAAACGGATGTTTTCAGCTTCTAGGAATTGTGCACTGCCAACAATTGTGTGCCTTGCGACATGGGGCCGTACATTATCATGCTGAAACATGAGGTGATGGCGGGGGATGAATTGCACAACAATGGGCCTCAGGATCTCGCCACGGTATCTTTGTGCATTCAAATGGCTTTCAATAAAATGGAATTGTGTTCGTTATCTGTAGCTTATGCCCACCCATACCATAACCCCACTGCCACCATCAGCAAACCGCTTGCCCACACAATGCTTTACACATGGTCTGTGGTTGTGAGGTCGGTTGGAGACACTGCCAAATTCTCTTAAAACGAAGTGGCTTATGGTAGAGAAATTAGCATTGAATTCTCTGGCAACAGCTCTGTCGGACATTCCTGCAGTCAGAATGCCAATTGCATGCTCCCTCAACTTGAGACATCTGTGGCATTGTTGTGTGACAGAACTACACATTTTAGAGTTGCCTTTTATTGTCCCCCTCATGCTATTTAATCAACTTTTTTATAGGCCACACCTGTCAGGTGGATGGATTATCTTGGCAAAAGAGAAATGCTCACTAACAGGGAGAGAAACACATTTGTGGACAAAATTTGAGACACTTTTGGGTGTATGGAAAGTGACTGGGATCTTGTATTTCAGCTCATGACCTACACACGGGCCCAACACTTCACATGTTGCATTTTTATTTTTGTTCAGTGTAGATGCCTGGTTGCTTAGTAATTGGCACGTTAGTGACAGAGACCTCAGTGCTCTCTTCAGCGACGCACAGACATGACAATGCAATCTGTCCTTAGGGGAACAGGTGGTGTCATATGTGCGGGGGCATCTTTGTTTCATTATCTTCCTCTTATCTTTCTCCTTATCTTCCTCCCCTACCTCGCTTTGTCCTATACTTGTTATATGCCGTCAGCATTTCAGTGTTTTTTTTTTTTAAATCACCTGCAATGACACATCATAGGTCAAGCGTAAACCTTTCAGTCCCCAGCAGCACAGGGCAAGGCAGAGCGGAGGGATTTTAATCTAAATGTCCTTGTATGTTTTTCTTCAGTTTATTCATGTTCACTTTTTATTCCATTTGAGTACATAGTTGAAAATTGCCGTGACATTGCTGAATAAAATCAAATCAAATGTTATTTGTCACATGCGCCGAATACAACAGGTACCTTACAGTGAAATGCTTACTTACAAGCCCTTATTAACCAACAATGCAGTTTGAAAAATAAAAAATAAATAAAAAATACCTACAAAGAATAAGAAATCAAAGTCTAATAATTAAAGAGCAGCAGTAAAATAACAATATTGAGACTATATACGAGGGGTACAAGTACAGAGTCGGTGTGCGGGGGCACCGGTTAGTCGAGGTAATATGTACATGTAGGTAGAGTTGTTAAAGTGACTATGCATAGATGATAACAGAGGAGCAGCAGTGTAAAAGGGGGATGGGGGGGCAAAGCAAATAGTCTGGGTAGCCATTTGATTAGAAGTTCAGGAGTCTTTTGGCTTGGGGGTAGAAGCTGTTTAGGAGCCTCTTGGACCTAGACTTGGCCTTCCAGTACTGCTTGCCGTGCGGTAGCAGAGAGAAGAGTCTATGACTAGGGTGGCTGGAGTCTTTGAAAATTTTTAGGGCCTTGTGCTGACACCGCCTGGTATAGAGGTCCTGGATGTAAGGAACTTGGCCCCAGTGATGTACTGGGTGGTTGGTGCTGGCTTTGTGCGTGTGTGAATTACTTGTTTGAGGTAACAGTTTTTCTTCCTCTGTTTCACTCCTCGTGTGCACGCAGGCTAGTCACCCCCGAATCACACATTCTCGACCGTTACCTAGGTTACCTACCTCCTCTCTTTTATGATGGCCACATTCCTTTTTCTTTTTCTCTCTGTCTTCAGCATTCCCCTAGGAGTGAGACAGAAAGAGAGTGGGAATGTGGGGATTCTTGATTGAAATAGTCTTTCTGCTAGAGGTGGATCCTCTTGCTCTTTGTTATTTGCAGTTCCTGGCCTTGAGTAGCTTTTATAACACTGAATGCGATCTAGTTCAATGAGAGTACTGGAAATAATAATGGTTGTTCCTAACAGTTCCATTTATTAGATAAAGTATAAACTGTTCCTATTGTAAACTATAGATGGCAAATGTAGGAAGTAGTGTTAAGTAATTAAAGCAACCTAATTCAAAATCTTCTCTCCTCTTTCTGTTTTTGTTACAGCCTGAACTCAAAATGGGTTGAATAGTTTTTTGTTCTCACCCATGTACACATAATACCACATAATGAAAGTAAAAATATGTTTTTAGAAAATCTTGCTAATGAAACACAAACATTTACATAAGTATTACATAAGTACACCCCTGAGTCAATATTTAGTAGAAGCACCTTTGGCAGCGATTACAGCTGTGCAGTGTATGTGAGTGGAGTTGAGCTGTAGGATATCCAGCTCATTACTCATGGAGCTGTGTATCTGGTGCTCCATGTCCTTTCCAACCGCTGGGGGAAAGGGGAAAAAACTGCTGCTCCAAATTCACTCCATTCACAATTGAACCAAAACCCATCTATGGTTGTGACTACCTGGACCTACTATTTGGTTTTGAAGTATTGAAACCAAACCATATGATTTGAATGACAAGTATTTGAAAAAACATGAAAAGGTGAATGTAAGAACCACTCACAATTTCAAATAGGCTACATGCTATATTAAACAGCATCTAAACACTCTAAATAGGTCAGGAGCCAGACAGGGAGCCTAAGAAGGAACGGAAATGAATTATTTAGGCTATATTATTTCAATTATTTCAAGGCTAAATCCTACAAAGAAATACATTGTGAAGCATTTGCTAGTGCGGCACACTAGGATGGTAGGGAGTCAGGGACATTAAGCGCCCAGCATTGAAACAACATTTCATTGTATTAAATCATTATATTCTATCAACTGCACATATAGGATGTGACTTACTTAGAATTAAATACAAATTGCCTTAGACTCAGTCTACAGTAGCTTTGAATTCATTTTCAGAAACATCAGTTTGGCCAAAGTCTGTGGCTTCAGGCATATGCCATGGTGCCTGGAGAGGCAAGCAGCGAAGAATATCCTCTCTGCGCTTGCAGAGGCTGGATGCTAAACACCCTTTTGGCTGTTCTTGCCAGGCTGGGATGCAGAGTTATTATTTATTTATTTATTTATTTATATATATGTGTGTACAGTACCAGTCAGAAGTTTGGACACATTCAAGGGTTTTTGTTTATTTTTTATAATTTTTTACATTGTAGAATAATAGTGAAGACATCAACATAATGGACATATGGAATCATGTACCCAAAAAGTGTTAAACAAATCAAAAATATATTTTAGGTTCTTCAAAGTAGCCACCCTTTGCCTTTTTTTATTTTATCTTTATTTAACTAGGCAAGTCAGTTAAAAACAAATTCTTATTTTCAATGATGGCCTAGGAACAGTGGGTTAACTGCCTGTTCAGGAGCAGAATGACAGATTTGTACCTTGTCAGCTCAGGGAGTTTTGGTTACTAGTCCAACTCTCTAACCACTAGGCTACCCTGCCACCCCAGTGACAGCTTTGCAAATTCTTGGCATTCTCTCAACCAGCTTCACCTGGAATACTTTCCAACAGTCTTGAAGGAATTCCCACATATGCTGAGCACTTGTTGGCTGCTTTTCTTTGAGTCTGCGGTCCAACTCATCCTAAACCATCTCAATTGTGTTGAGGTCGGGTGATCTGATGCAGCACTCTATCATTCTACTTCTTGGTCAAATAGCCCTTACACAGCCTGGAAGTGTGTTGGGTCATTGCCCTGTTGAAAAACAAATGATAGTCCAACTAAGTGCAAACCAGATAGTATGGTGTACGCTGCAGAATGCTGTGGTAGCCATGCTGATTAAGTGTGCCTTGAATTCGAAATAAATCATACACAGTGTCACCAGCAAAGCACCCCCACACCATGACACCTCCTCCATGCTTCAGGGTGGGAACCACACATGCGGAGATCATCCGTTCACCTACTCTGCGTCTCACAAAGACATGGTGGTTGTAACCAACAATCTCAAATTTGGACTCATCAGACCAAAGGACAGATTTCCACCGGTCTAATGTCCATTGCTCATGTTTTTTGGTCCATGCAAGTCTCTTCTTCTTATTGGTGTCCTTTAGTAGTGGTTTCTTTGCAGCAATTGGACCATGATGGCCTGATTTACACAGTCTCCTCTGAACAGTTTGAGACGTGTCTGTTACTTGAACTCGGTGAAGCATTTATTTGGGCTGCAATTTCTGGTTACTCTAATGAACTTATCCTCTTCAGCAGAAGAGTCTTCCTTTCTTGTGTCGGTCGTCATGAGAGCCAGTTTCATCATAGTGCTTGATGGTTTTGTGACTGCACTTGAAGAAACTTTAAAAGTTCTTGCCATTTTCCGGATTGACTGACCTTCATGTCTGAAAGTACTGATGGACTCTAATTTCTCTTTTCTTATTTGAGCTGTTCTTGCCATAATATGGACTTGGTCTTTTACCAAATAGGGCTATCTTCTGTATATCACTCCAACCTGGACACAACTGATTGGCTCAAACGAATCCCGAAGGAAAGAAATTCCACAAATGAACATTTAAGAAGGCACACCTGTTAAGTGAAATGCATTCCAGCTGGTTGAGAGAATGACAATTTAAAAAAACAATTTTTAGGGGGTAGATCAGCCTTAATAGTGCAGATAGATTGTAGCTTCCATCAAGGTAATTGTTTGCATCACTTGCAATCGCCCATATATTTTGGGACATATATATACACAATATACATACACACATACATGCATATTTATACATTTTTTTTATATATATTTTTCCCTTTATTACCCTCCAACCCTACCACCCCTCCCCAATTGGAGCAAACTAGTGAACAACAACACTTAGGCCTGCATTTCCAGCTTATACATACTATATACATTTTATGGACACAGTCTATTTTTACAATAGTTTATTTAGCTTGTTTTCACTCCTGTCCTTCCTCTACCCTCAACCTCTTTGCCATATCTTTCAAACTGTGCTCTTTCACAAAAGTTCTTAACCTCTATACGTTTTACCCTCTATACGTTTTACCCTCTAAACATTTTACCCTCTATACGTTTTACCCTCTATACGTTTTACCCTCTATACGTTTTACCCTATATACGTTTTACCCTCTATACGTTTTACCCTATATACGTTTTACCCTATATACGTTTTACCCTCTATACGTTTTACCCTATATACGTTTTACCCTCTATACGTTTTACCCTATATACGTTTTACCCTCTATACGTTTTACCCTATATACGTTTTACGGACACAGTATGTTTTACATTAGTTATCTTGTTGTTATTAGTATACTGTGTGTGTGTTAATACAATGCCCCCTTCCCTCACACACACACACAAGTGACAGCCATCACCTCCTCAATAAGGGCCAGAAGGCAGTCACAAGCCAGGCCACCTCTTCCTTCTGTCACTCCTGTTACTATGGTAACACCCCTCCCCCTCTCCGGTCCTTGGCTAGATGGAGAGACAATAGCCTGTGCTGTGTGTGTGTGTTAATGCATATTCAGGGAGAAGGCAGTAGGTGTCTGTTGCCCAGCTGTGGTGTGTATTTGTTATTCATATTAGAGCCCTAGAGGACAATGGAGGCAGCCAATATAATCAGCTTGGATGAGACCGACAAACACACACACTGCTACTAATTCCCCCAGCCTTAAAACAGAACTTTGTCAGGTCACCTGAGAGGCAGTGAGGATCTCTAGGATCTCTTTACCTGTTCAGTAAACTGTATTAGAGACCGATAGGATGACAGTTACCTATTACCTCTGTAGGTCCATTTACACACAGGTTGTTAACATTAATCACCAAGGAAAAGGACATTACTACCCGGGGGGGATTGAGAGAAAGGAGATGAGAGAGATGGGAAAGAGAGGGGGGTTGAGAGAGAAAGGAGATTGGAAGGAAAGAGAGTGGGTTTAAGAGAGGGGGAGATGGAAGAGGGAAAGAGAGGGGGTTTAAGAGAGGGGGAGATGGAAGAGGGAAAGCGAGGGGGATTGAGAGAGAGAGACAGAGAGAAAGGGGGAGAGAGCTACTATACCCAGGGGTGTAGCATTGTCCAGTGAGGAGGATGGGTCACTAAATGCTAAATTAAACCTGTAAATTACCAGTTAGCTGTCGTTTGCACACCCAGACTCCACTGATAACCCACATTACTTTCAAACTAAGCAATACTGTGTAGGAGAAAGTGACTGACTGCACCTTTACTGTTATAAATGGGATTAATACATGGAATAATTAGATTTTTATTTCAGGATTGTGCCTGCTTTCATTATTTCTAACAATTTTATTTTTCTCTCCTACACTCTTCTCCTCTCTCTCATCCCCATCCCTCACGCCTCCCTCTCTCCACCCTGCCCAAGGGTCCCCGTTTAATCTACAATCAGACAGATTTGCTGAGGAGCAGTTGGTGCAGGGTGAATCAGAGGAGAGAGGGAGGAGGGGAGTGACAGACAGACAGACAGACAGACGGACACAGAGGGAGAGGTTGTAAAATGGGAGAGAGATGCGGGGGAGAGAGAAAGAGAATGTATAAAAGAATCCTTTAATTTCCCTCTGGTTTAATTATCTACTTTTGTAGACAGCTCTGCTCTCTCCCTATTAAGTGTGTGTGTGTGTGTGTGTGTGTGTGTGTAAGCGTGTTTGTTTGTGGGTGTGGGTGTTAGAGCGCTGGTCCCCGTCTTAGCATTAAGTGTGAGTTAATAATACTGAATGGTCTGCGTTTACAGAACCTATCATTGCAATCCCACCATAGACACACTACTGGATGAATGGAGAGGATAGATCACTTTCATGCTGCTCCAGAATATGCTATTACCATCATTTTGATGATGTATATGTAATCATCTATCTGTAATAATGTCTGGGGAAACGTGGTAGGTATGCATAAAACAACTCTAGGTTGGTTCCATGAACTTAAACAATGGCTGTGAATGATACCAACAATGATTCTCAAATTCTACTTGTTATTTTGTCTCTGACTTTCTGGCTCAGGCTGTTTTTGCCTGTGTGTGTGTGTGTGTGTGTGTGTGTGGAATACTCTTTGTTTGAACATGTGTTTTGCGTGATGTTAATCAGATAAGTACTGTAGCCTCTCTACTTTTATGGTGTCCATTTTAGGACCGCTATATACATCGAAGTAAATTGACAGAAATGTGCCTTCCAGCGCAGAAGAAATGCCAGATTGCGCAGACGCAAGATATTGAACTTCACTGAGTTCGTCCCATTAGTTTGCACGACATAGATCAACTGATACAATGTTGATTCGATAACAGATAAAACATCTGTTATCGAATCAACATTGTATCAGTTCCTTTTCAATGCAAAGAACCAACACCAATCTTAATTTGCAAAATTGAGTCAATGATTTTGTTGTAGGCAGAACCAGACCGGAACGGAGTACAATTATATTGGCAGGGTAGCCCACGCGCGATTTTCAGATCAGAGGGTAGAGCCGCGCGTGTGCACATTTGTTGATATTATTTGTGAGTCAGGGAGTTATTAGACCATGTTCTGAGTATATGTCAGCAATGGGGAAGGAGTTACTACTTCATACAAGAGCAGAAAACGTGTAGTCTACATTTAAAGTTGTCTTTGAAAAGCCAGTCAGGTAAAAAGCTCAATTAACGGGGCAGAGTTGTATTTTGAGACAGGCTTGAGTATAAGCTAATAGGCAGAGGGGTAGGCTACATTGTCTTAGAAATAATAATACATTTGATTTTGTAAAGTGGTTTCTTGCATCATACAACACAAAACAAGGCAATTTATTGTCACCTATTTGCCCATGGTGTTACAGACCAAGTAAAACATAGTTAATGTCAAGACTTTCATAATGTAAAAACGTTTTTAAAGTCTCATGCAAAGTAGGCTTGCATTGAACACCACATATAGGTTACTGTAGGCTATATCATAGAAATCAAAAGCTATTTCCAAGTGAAAATGTTATGGGATTTGCTCCAATGGTTTTGTTGGTAGACCTACATTATGCTCAAATAGCCACAATAGCCTATTGGCTACTGTCTAAAACTGTAAGGATACAGCCTCAGTGTTCACTGTAAACGCGTGCCGGAAGTTGCACAAAATTCTCACAATGTTCAAGTTTCCACACACAAGACCTACAATTTGCTCAGTGCACCAAATAAAGGAACATTGGTTGTCAGATGGGCACCATACTCCTTCCATTCCACAAAACCACATCACGCCTGTAACCATGAAATGCTTTGAAAGGCTGGTCATGGCTCACATCAACATCATTATCCCAGAAACCCTAGACCCACTCCAATTTGCATACCGCACCAACAGATCCACAGATGATGCAGTCTCAATTGCACTCCACACTGCCCTTCCCCACCTGGACAAAATTAACACCTATGTGAGAATGCTGTTCATTGACTACAGCTCAGCGTTCAGCACCATAGTGCCCTCAAAGCTCATCACTAAGCTAAGGACCCTGGGACTAAACACCTCCCTCTGCAACTAGAACCTGGACTTCCTGACGGGCCGCCCCCAGGTGGTAAGGGTAGGTAACAACACATGCGCCACGCTGATCCTCAACATGGGGACCCCTCAGGGGTGCGTGCTCAGTCCACTCCTGTACTCCCTGTTCACTCATGACTGCACGGCCAGGCACGACTCCAACACCATCGTTAAGTTTGCTGATGACACAGCAGTGGTGGCCTGATCACCGACAATGACAAGACAGCCTATAGGGAGGAGGTCAGAGATCTGACCGTGTGGTACCAGGACAACAACCTCTCCCTAAACGTGATCAAGACAAAGGAGATGATTGTGGACTACAGGAAAAGGAGGACCGAGCACGCCCCGCCCCCATTCTCATCAACAGGGCTGCAGTGGAGCAGGTTGGGAGCTTCAGGTTCCTTGGCGTCCACATCACCAACAAACTAACATGGTCTAAGCACACCAAGACAGTTGTGAAGAGGGCACAACAAAACTTATTCACCCCAGGAGATTGAAAAGATTTGGCATGGGTCCTCAGATCCTCAAAAGGTTTTACAGCTGCACCATCGAGAGCATCCTGACGAGTTGCATTACTGCCTGGTACGGCAACTTCTCGGCCTCCGATCGCAAGACACCACAGAGGGTAGTACAGCCCAGTACATCACTGGGGCCAAGCTTCCTGCCATCCAGGACCTCTGTACCAGGGGGTGTCAGAGGAAGATTCAAATTGTCAAAGTGCCAAGTGTGCCAAGTCTAGGTCCTAGTCTAGGTCCTAGAGGCTTCTAAACAGCTTCAGCTTCCCCAAGTCATAAGACTCCTGAACAGCTAATTACATGGCTACCCAGACCATTTGCATTGCCACCCCCCCTCCCCACGCTGCTGCTACTCTGTTACTATCTATGCATAGACACTTTAACAACCCTACCTACATTTACATATTCCCTCAATTACCTCGACACCAGTGCCCCTGCACATTGACTCTGTACCGGTACCCCCTGTATATAGCCCCGCTATTGTTATTTACTGCTGCTCTTTAATTATTAGTTATTCTTATCTTCTACTTTAAAAAAAATATTTTCTTAAAACTGCGTTGTTGGTTAAGGGCTTGTAAGTAAGCATTTCACTGCAAGGTCTACACCGTTTGTATTCGGTGCATGTGACAAATAACATTTGATTTGAGATTCTTATGACTTTATGCCTAGCGGTGGAAGCTGCTGAGGGGATGACGGCTCATAATAATGGCTGGAATGGAGTCAAGGGAATGGTATCAACCACATGGAAAACCCCATCATTGAGTTGTTTGATACCATTCGATTGACTCCATTCATCTGTTATTATGAGCTGTCCTTCCCTCATCAGCCTCCACTGATGCCTATGTGTGGGTCCTTTTGGGAAAAAAGGCCTCTGCTTTGCTCTGTAGGTGACCTCCCCATGAACAGAAGGGGTGAATAGAGGGGCGTCCCAAATGGTTGAATAAAATGTTACATTGTCTCAGTAGTAATTCCTCTATAGTCAGCTGTTAGCCCCGCCTACTATTGTCCTCAGCGAAAACATAAACACACATACACACAGCGCGCCACCTCACAAAACTGCCCACCACGCCCAGGCTTTGTCTGGCCATGTGGCACCTGCTGCTGTGCTCATATGTGGCCCTTGGTAGGGACATCACACACACACAAGGGAGACGGCAACACATAGGCACATGCATGCACATTTCGCCGAGAGCCAAACTTTTCCCCAGGCCAGGAGAACGGCAGACAGGACAGAGAGAGAGAGAGAGAGAGAGAGAGAGAGAAATTGAGAGAGCCCACTGCTGTCTGGGGTGTGTGCTAGCAATAAGGTTGGGGTTGGATGTAGGCCACTAAGAGTGCGAGGTAGGTCGAGGGTCATGCAAGTGTTCAGGGATGTCACACACCTCGCCATCGGCTGTTAGAGACCAGGGATGGTGGGGGTTGGGCCATGTGGGGTGTGTATGGGTCGTGTCGGGCTGTGTGTGTGTGAGGGGCGGTTTACCCCCTGGTGTAATGGGGCTGTGATGGCCATATTGTTTCGGGCTCATGCTGTGCTCTGGCCCTGGCAGCAGATGTGGTGGTACACACAACATCATTAATCACTGTCTACTGTGTGTGGTTATCTGTGGGTGTCCATGTGTGGTTCCAGTTGTATCTTTGTAAGCAGGTTTAGGTTATTGCAGTGTGTGTGTGTGAGAGAGATCTGTCCCTGTGCCCCTAGGGACTGAAGGGGTGTAACAGGGAACAGCAGTCTAATTTAAATCATAGCTATGGGGCCGTTGTGAGCCCACCCTTATAAAAGACACGCACATACACACTCATAAAAGGCACAGGAGGATCATTTCTAGTCTGAGGCTCTCCTCCTCTCTCTTCCTCTCTCCTCCTCTCCCACCTCCTCCCCCAGTCATTATCTCTGCAGTAGCCATTCACTAAGCAGGGGTCACCGCCACGCCTTCAGGCACTAATAGCACACGTATCTGTGCTAGTTTACACCACCAAGCCTTCATAAAGGCTTACATGTGTGGCAGACATGGGGACACTTGACAAAAGGCAAAACGCACATCAACAATTGTGCACTGGTGCTCAGAAAATGTCAAAACACATGAGGAAAAAAGTTGAGAAATGATTTGCCGTTGGGGAACATAGGATGGAAATACAGTTGAAGGGATTTGTCGTTGGGGAACAGGATGGAAATACAGTTGAAGGGATTTGTCGTTGGGGAACATAGGATGGAAATACAGTTGAAGGGATTTGTCGTTGGGGAACATAGGATGGAAATACAGTTGAAGTGATTTGTCGTTGGGGAACATAGGATGGAAATACAGTTGAAGGGATTTGTCGTTGGGGAACATAGGATGGAAATACAGTTGAAGTGATTTGCCGTTGGGGAACATAGGATGAAAATACAGTTGAGAAGTGATTTGCCGTTGGGGAACAGGATGGAAATTCAGTTGAGAAGTGATTTGCCGTTGGGGAACATAGGATGGAAATTCAGTTGAGAAGTGATTTGCCGTTGGGGAACATAGGATGGAAATTCAGTTGAGAAGTGATTTGCCGTTGGGGAACATAGGATGGAAATTCAGTTGAGAAGTGATTTGCCGTTGGGGAACATAGGATGGAAATTCAGTTGAGAAGTGATTTGCCGTTGGGGAACATAGGATGGAAATACAGTTGAAGTGATTTGCCGTTGGGGAACATAGGATGGAAATACAGTTGAAGTGATTTGCCGTTGGGGAACATAGGATGAAAATACAGTTGAGAAGTGATTTGCCGTTGGGGAACAGGATGGAAATTCAGTTGAGAAGTGATTTGCCGTTGGGGAACATAGGATGGAAATTCAGTTGAGAAGTGATTTGCCGTTGGGGAACATAGGATGGAAATACAGTTGAGAAGTGATTTGCCGTTGGGGAACATAGGATGGAAATTCAGTTGAGAAGTGATTTGCCGTTGGGGAACATAGGATGGAAATTCAGTTGAGAAGTGATTTGCCGTTGGGGAACATAGGATGGAAATACAGTTGAAGTGATTTGCCGTTGGGGAACATAGGATGGAAATACAGTTGAAGTGATTTGCCGTTGGGGAACATAGGATGAAAATACAGTTGAGAAGTGATTTGCCGTTGGGGAACAGGATGGAAATACAGTTGAAGTGATTTGCCGTTGGGGAACAGGATGGAAATACAGTTGAAGTGATTTGCCGTTGGGGAACATAGGATGGAAATACAGTTGAAGTGATTTGCCGTTGGGGAACATAGGATGGAAATACAGTTGAAGTGATTTGCCGTTGGGGAACAGGATGGAAATACAGTTGAAGTGATTTGCCGTTGGGGAACAGGATGGAAATACAGTTGAAGTGATTTGCCGTTGGGGAACATAGGATGGAAATACAGTTGAAGTGATTTGCCGTTGGGGAACATAGGATGGAAATACAGTTGAAGTGATTTGCCGTTGGGGAACAGGATGGAAATACAGTTGAAGTGATTTGCCGTTGGGGAACATAGGATGGAAATACAGTTGAAGTTATTTGCCGTTGGGGAACATAGGATGGAAATACAGTTGAAGTGATTTGCCGTTGGGGAACAGGATGGAAATACAGTTGAAGTGATTTGCCGTTGGGGAACATAGGATGGAAATACAGTTGAAGTGATTTGCCGTTGGGGAACATAGGATGGAAATACAGTTGAAGTGATTTGCCGTTGGGGAACATAGGATGGAAATACAGTTGAAGTGATTTGCCGTTGGGGAACAGGATGGAAATACAGTTGGAACGTTTTATTATTATTCTATTTTGGCAATTTTGTTGAGATACTATAAACTACCATCTAGTCACTGCAATGCCCACTCATGATTCCAACCCATGCTTTTGTATACAGTGGGCTGTATACTGTAGTTGTGATATATACACAAATCCATTTTTATAGAAGAGGATGAAAAAGGTGTCCACAGGCTTGACGTCAAACCCACATGTCTTATTGGCCTACATGTACTTCTATTCTCCCAGAGACACCTCTCTCTCTCCTCCCCTTTTAGTACGCCTACCTCCACCCCCCACCCTCTCTCCTCCCCTTTTTAGTACGCCTATCTCCACCCCTCTCTCTCTTCTCCCCTTTTAGTACGCCTATCTCCACCCCCCCTCTCTCCTCCCCTTTTTAGTACGCCTATCTCCACCCCCCCCTCTCTCCTCCCCTTTTAGTACGCCTATCTTCACCCCCCCTCTCTCTCCTCCCCTTTTTAGTACGCCTATCTCCCCCCCTCTCTCTCCTCCCCTTTTAGTACGCCAATCTCCACCCCCCTCTCTCTTCTCCCCTTTTTAGTATGCCTATCTCCACCCCCCCTCTCTCTTCTCCCCTTTTAGTACGCCAATCTCCACCCCCCCCTCTCTCTTCTCCCCTTTTTAGTATGCCTATCTCCACCCCCCCTCTCTCTTCTCCCCTTTTAGTACGCCAATCTCCACCCCCCCTCTCTTCTCCCCTTTTAGTACGCCAATCTCCACCCCCCCTCTCTTCTCCCCTTTTAGTACGCCAATCTCCACCCCCCCCTCTCTCTTCTCCCCTTTTTAGTACGCCTATCTCCACCCCCCCTCTCTCCTCCCCTTTTTAGTACGCCTATCTCCACCCCCCCTCTCTCTTCTCCCCTTTTAGTACGCCTATCTCCACCCCCCCTCACTCTTCTCCCCTTTTAGTACGCCTATCTCCACCCCCCCCCCTCTCTCTCCTCCCCTTTTAGTACGCCTATCTCCACCCCCCCCCCTCTCTCTCCTCCCCTTTTTAGTACGCCTATTTCTTTCTCTTCCTCTCTCTCTCTTCCTATCTCTTTTCCATGTCTGTTTAAATCCTATGGTCAGTGGTATTACTATGTATGACGATGATGGTGATATTTGCCCAGGTCTGTGTAATGAGTATTGATTTAGTTATACTACCAGATCTCATTACAATACTGTTGATTCTGGGCTTTACAGATGAGATATACTAAGCACCGTACACTGTAGTGTATGCAGTGTGTGTTCGTCTGACCATCTGTCTGTCTAATTGTATTCTTACCAAGGGCACCATCGCTACAATACTGTCATTCACACTGACCTCAGACTGAAGAGGTGTGTTTGGAAATAGCCTCCTGTTGTCAGCTTTGTCCCTTGTTTTAGCTAGGACACACACACACACACACACACACACACACAGATCTAATGGAGGAGCGTAGGGAGAGAGAAATGCTTGTGTCAGCATGTCACATAACAGATTTGACCGTCTTGTCCAAAAGAGCATAGAGCCAAACCATCTCACACACACCCACACACAACCCCGCCTGTGAACCATCTTCAAGGTCGTGCCGACAACTGCTGCCACACACACACACACACACACACACGATAAACATAAGTCGCTCACTGTTTATGTTTGTGTGTGTGTATAATCTGGTATCTTTAGCCCTTATCATGCTGTGTTGTAAGGGTGATGAGCTTAATAGCTAGTCCAGGCTAGCAGGCGGGTCAGTCTGCAGAGGCATGGGGAATAATATACGATTATATAACTTAAGACCAGAGCAGATAGTTTATCACGTCGCAACACAGACTAAAACAAGCCAGTGACAAGCCAGTAATTATTCATTTATTTTTTTCATATCTGAGATCTGCACGCTGAACTAGAATCTTTGCTGAAGTCTCTGTGACGTCAATGAATGTGTGTGTGTGTGTGTCCATATATGTGCATGTCCGTGCATGTGTGTTTCTGTGTGCGTGTGTGTTTCTGTGTGAGTGTGTGTGTTTCTGTGTGTGTGTGCACGTGTACTTTTGTGTGAGGCTGTGTATTATTGAATCAGTGGAGAGAGCAAAAACACCTGTTCAAGGATATGATGGATGCAGAACCCTATTCTCTCTGACAAGCCTAAACTAGGCCTCGATCCCTCCATACCTGCCTGTACCACTTTCTACCAGGCACAAAGGAGGAATGCAAGAGTTGTTTAGAGAGAGAGAGAGTTAGAGAGAGAGAATGTATATGCAGTTTATATATAGATATAGATCTTTGTGAGTGTTGTTATTCCCTTGTCGATGAAGTTACATCATATAAACTACTCAAGGGGAAATGTATAATTGTTGCTGAGGCCAGTTGTTATTCCCAAGTGTACCTACTATCTAGGATGGGGTGACAAGGGGGGTAGTTCTAAGTGCAGCGAAGCCGGACAATTTTAGATTGCCGTAAAAGTGCTGACTTTCCTACACAGTCAGCACTTTGTGTGTTCTGTGAAGACGTGCTGAAATTAAGAGAGGGATAGTAAAAAAACAACTATAAAAAGAGAGAGGGAGGGAAGGGAGAAAAGAGGGTGAGCAGGTACAGCTGTACTATTCCCCTTAGTGCAGAACTCCTCTAACTCAGCAGAACCTGAACATACTGTACCTCTAGGTAGATTTATATTTGGCTTACGCAATGGTATAGGTTAACATAATCAGTCTCGTTCGTTTTTTCATCCACCCCTCCATTTATCCCTTTCACTCTACTCTTCCTCCATCACACCCCTCTCCCCTCATTTCCCATATCGCTCCACCCCTCCATCCTCCAATCCTCCCCTTCTTCCCACCCTCCCTCTCCCTCTCTTTGATCCTCTCTATGCCTGGACAGACAAACAGATCTCAGTAAGAGGAGAGAGGCTGATGACAGACATATCTCAGTAAGAGGAGAGAGGCTGATGACAGACAGACCTCAGTAAGAAGAGGGAGGCTGATGACTGACAGATCTCAGTAAGAAGAGGGAGGCTGATGACTGACAGATCTCAGTAAGAAGAGGCAAGCTGATGACTGACAGATCTCAGTAAGAAGAGGGAGGCTGATGACTGACAGATCTCAGTAAGAAGAGGCAAGCTGATGACTGACAGATCTCAGTAAGAAGAGGGAGGCTGATGACAGACAGATCTCAGTAAGAAGAGGGAGGCTGATGACAAAGATCTCAGTAGGATGGGGGAGGCTGATGACAGACAGATCTCAGTAAGAAGAGGGAGGCTGATGACAGACATCTCAGTAAGAAGAGGGAGGCTGATGACTGACAGATTTCAGTAAGAAGAGGGAGGCTGATGACAGACAGATCTCAGTAAGAAGAGGGAGGCTGATGACAAAGATCTCCGTAGGATGGGGGAGGCTGATGACAGACAGATCTCAGTAAGAAGAGGGAGGCTGATGACAGACATCTCAGTAAGAAGAGGGAGGCTGATGACTGACAGATTTCAGTAAGAAGAGGGAGGCTGATGACAGACAGATCTCAGTAAGAAGAGGGAGGCTGATGACTGACAGATCTCAGTAAGAAGAGGGAGGCTGATGACTGACAGATCTCAGTAAGAAGAGGCAAGCTGATGACTGACAGATCTCAGTAAGAAGAGGGAGGCTGATGACTGACAGATCTCAGTAAGAAGAGGCAAGCTGATGACTGACAGATCTCAGTAAGAAGAGGGAGGCTGATGACAGACAGATCTCAGTAAGAAGAGGGAGGCTGATGACAAAGATCTCAGTAGGATGGGGGAGGCTGATGACAGACAGATCTCAGTAAGAAGAGGGAGGCTGATGACAGACATCTCAGTAAGAAGAGGGAGGCTGATGACTGACAGATTTCAGTAAGAAGAGGGAGGCTGATGACAGACAGATCTCAGTAAGAAGAGGGAGGCTGATGACTGACAGATCTCAGTAAGAAGAGGGAGGCTGATGACAGACATATCTCAGTAGGATGGGGGAGGCTGATGACAGACATCTCAGTAAGAAGAGGGAGACTGATGACAGAAAGATCTTATTAAGAACGGGGAGGCTGATGACAAAGATCTCAATAAGAAGAGGGAGGCTGATGACAGAAAGATCTTATTAAGAACGGGGAGGCTGATGACAGACAGAACTCATTAAGAAGAGGGAGGCTGATGACTGACAGATCTCAGTAAGAGGAGGGAGGCTGATGACAGACAGATCTCAGTAAGAAGAGGGAGGCTGATGAGAGCTCAGTAGGAAGAGGGAGGCTGATGACAGAAAGATCTCATTAAGAAGGGGGTGGCTGATGACAGACAGATTTCAGTAAGAAGAGGGAAGCTGATGACAGAAAGATCTCATTAAGAAGGGGGAGGCTGATGACAGACAGATCTCAGTAAGAAGAGGGAGGCTGATGACAGAAAGATCTCATTAAGAAGGGGGAGGCTGATGACAGACAGACCTCAGTAAGAAGAGGGAGGCTGATGACAGACAGATCTCCCAAGCCTGTCCGGGGTTTCAATGGGTTCCAGTATAGGGTTGGGATACATTCCATTTAAACTAATTCAGTTAATTTGCTCAACCTTGGTTGAGGTGAATTCCATTTCAACTAATTCAGTTCAACTCCTCAACCTGGGTTGGGGTCAATTCTCTATCAATTAATTCAGTCCATTTCGATTCATTCATCTCCACCTTCGATTGATGGTACCAAAGAGCTGTACAATAAGCTGCTTCACAGGCCTGTCACTCAGGTCCCATCCATCCCTGTAGGTTGTGTTTTGCCTTCACCTTTCTGTTAGGACAGCCTGAATAATTATCTTTGCTGTGAAATGGAACACGCTCATACAGTACCAGTCAAAAGTTTGGACACACCTACTCATTCAAGGGATTTTCTTAATTGTTTTTACTATTATCTACATTGTAGAATAATAGTGAAGATATCAAAACTATGAAATAACACATATGGAATCATGTAGTAACCAAAACAGTGTTAAAAAAATCTAAATATATTTTAGATTCTCAAAGATTCTCAAAGTAGCCACCCTTTGCCTTGATGACAGCTTTGCACACTCTTGGTATTCTCTCATCCAGCTTCACCTGGAATGCTTTTCCAACAGTCTTGAAGGAGTTCCCACATATGCTGAGCACTTGTTGGCTGCTTTTCCTTCACTCTGTGGTCCAACTCATCCCAAACCATCTGAATTTGGTTGGAAAACGTTGGGTGATTGTCGAGGCCAGGTTATCTGATGCAGCATTCCATCACTCTCCTTCTTGGTCAAATAGCCCTTATACAGTTGTCCTGATGAGAAAATGAGTCCTACTAAGCGTAAACCAGATGCGTATCGCTGCAGAATGCTGTGGTAGTCATGCTGGTTAAGTGTGCCTTGAATTCTAAGTAAATCCCAGACAGTGTCACCAGCAAAGCACCATCACACCTCCTCCATGCTTCACAGTGGGCACCACACATGCAGAGATCATCTGTTCACCTACTCTGCGTCTCCTAAAGACATGACGGTTGAAACCAAAAATCTCAAATTTGGACTCATCAAACCAAAGGACAGATTTCCACCGGTCTAATGTCCATTGCTCATGTTTCTTGGCCCAAGCAAGTCTCTTCTTCTTGTTGGTGTCCTTTAGTAGTGGTTTCTTTGCAGCAATTCGCCCATGAAGGCCTGATTCACGCAGTCTCCTCTGAACAGTTGATGTTGAGATGTGTCTGTTACTTGAACTCTGAAGCATTTATTTGGGCTCCAGTCTGAGGTGCAGTTAACTATAATGAACTTATCCTCTGCAGCAGAGGTAACTCTGGGTCTTCCTTTCCTGTGGCGGTCCTCACGAGAGCCAGTTTCATCATAGTGCTTCATGGTTTATGTGACTGCACTAGAAGAAACATTCAAAGTTCTTGAAATTTTCCACTTTGACTGACCTTCATGTCTTTAAGTAATGATGGACTGTAGTTTATCTTTGCTTATTTGAGCTGTCTTTTACCAAACGGTGGCTACTTTGAAGAATCTCAAATATAAAATATATTTAAATGTGTTTGACACTTTTTGGTTACTACATGATTCCATATGTCTTATTTCATAGTTTTGATGTCTTCACTATTATTATACAATGTAGAAAATAGTAAAAATAAAGAATGAGTAGGTGAATGAGTAGGTGTGTCCAAACCTTTGACTGATACTGTACACATGCATGGAAGCAAGCACACTCGCATGGTTAAGTGCACACACACACTTGCAGGCAGGCACACACATTCACACTCACATGCACGCTTAAAACGCTTGCACACACATTTGCAGGCGCACACACGCACCCACACACACACAGAAGCCCATACAGGGATTTCCTTCAGATGGCTTCCTTTTTCATTCTTCACCCTGTGGAGGTTCCTGGAGCCATTGAAAAGAGCGGATACGTGGGAAGAACAAAGTGATGTGCGTGTGTCACCATAACAAGTGTCCTCCTTCATCCCCTCATGTAATATGTAACTGAAGGTTGAGGAGGAACCTTTCTTCTTTGAAAATCAATTCAGACGATGAGTCACTTGTTGCCTAACCCTCTGGGTCGGTTCTCTTCAACTAATGTTGTCAGGGCAACAATCTACTATAGTTGTTACATTCAAATAGTTACAATCCTGCTTCTCCACATCCACCATTTGTAAAAGTGAGTCAATTTCAGAATTACACTTTGATGTTAATAATACTCTTATTTGTTTCATAGCAACGTCCCAAAGCCCTAAAACGTCACCAACATCAAACAATCTGTACAATGTTAGCTAGAACCCTCCCAACACAGCCTGTACAAAGATACGGGCTGAGTCATACATGCAGTGGTACACCCATGGATGTGTTGACGTCTAAAGCTGTCACACGGGCACACAACCCATCCTGATGTCATATTGTTGTCTTTACGTTCGATTCTAACCTCAGAAGACCAACAACAGAAGAAAACAATTCTCTTGAATGGGGTAGAGATCACTGGCAGTGAACATAGAGGAGCCCGGTCAGACCTAGGAACTATAGAGCTCTGTCATAGTGACCATCTGGTTCTTGGTCAGCTCCCTGACCAATGCCCTTCTCCCCCGATTGCTCAGTTTGGCCGGGTGGCCAGCTCTAGGAAGAGTCTTGTTGGTTTCAAACTTCTTCCATTTAAGAATGATGGAGGCCACTGTGTTCTTGTGGACATTCAATTATTCAGACATTTTTTGGTACCCTTCCCCAGATCTGTGCCTAACACAAACCTGTCTCAGAGCTCTACCGACAAATCCTTTGACCTCATGGCTTGGTTTTTGCTCTGACATGCACTGTCAACTGTGGGACATTATATAGACAGTTGTGTGCCTTTCCAAATCATGTCCAATCAATTTAATTCATCACAGGTGGACTCCAAACAAGTTGTATTGGAAATGTGATGAAGGAAATAAAAGCTGAAATAAATCACTCTCTACTATTATTCTGACATTTCACGTTCTTAAAATAAAGTGGTGATCCTAACTGACCTAAGACAGGGAATTTTTTACTAGGATTTAATGTCATGAATTGTGAAAAACTGAGTTTAAATGTATTTGGCTGAGGTGTCTGTAACTTCAGACTCAACTATAGGTCTATAACAGTTTGGATCTAGAGTATCTCTCCCTTTGAAGAGGGGGATGACCGCGGCAGCTTTCCAATATTTAGGGATCTTAGACAATACGAATTAGAGGTTGAACAGGCTAGTAATAGGGGTTGCAACAATTGCAGCAGATAATTTTAGAAAGAGAGGGTCCAGATTGTCTAGCCCAGCTGATTTGTAGGGGTCCAGGTTTTGCTGTGGGGGGTGGAGAGCTGTTGGCAGGGATCGGGGTAGCCAGATGGAAAGCATGGCCAGGCGTAGAAAAATGCTTATTGAAATGTTCAAATATCGTGGATTTATCGGTGGTGACAGTGTTTCCTAGCCTCAGTGCAGTGGGCAGCTGGGATGAGGTGCTCTTATTCTCCATGGACTTTACAGTGTCCCAAAATTTCAGAATTTTTGGTGGCCTTCCTAAGCCAGGATTCAGACATGGCTAGGACATCAGGGCTGGCGTAGTGTACTAAAGCAGTGAATAAAACAAACTTAGGGAGTAGGCTTCTAATGTTAACATGCATTAAACCAAGGCTTTTACCGTTACAGAAGTCAACAAATGATAGTGCCTGGGGAATAGGTGTGGTACTGGGGTCTACAGGGCCTGGGTTAACCTCTACATCACCAGAGGAACAGAGGAGGAGTAGGATAAGGGTATGGCTAAAGGCTATAAGAACTGGTCAGTCTAGTGCATTGGGAGCAGAGAATAAAAGGAGCAGATTTCTGTGCGTGGTAGAATAGATTCAAGGCATAATGTACAGCCAAGGGTATGGATGTGAGTACGGTGGAGGTAAACCTAGGCGTTGAGTGACGATGAGAGAGGTTTTGTCTCTGGTGGGACCAGTTAAGCCAGGTGAGGTCTCTGCATGTGTGGTGGGTGGGACAAAAGAGCTATCTAAGGCAAGATGAGCGGGACTGAGGGTTCTACAGTGAAATAAAACAATAAGGACTAGCTGAGACAACAGTGACAAGGCATATTGACATTAGAGTGAGACATATTGACATTAGATAGAGGCATAAAGCAGTCACAGGTGTTGATTGGGAGAGCTTAGACAACAACCGGTAAATGGCGCTGAATGGGAATAGCGGGTCAGTTCGGTACATACAGGACCTGAGTTCAAAGCTGGGGCCGACAGATAAACAAAATGAGGTACCTTGTTATTCAAACAGTCCAGGGGGCATCAGCTGTGTAGCCTAGTGATCATAGGGTCCAAAGAACAGCAATAGGTGAGTCATGGAGCTGTTCTGTAGTCAGCACTACGCTAGGCATGTGAGAGACACGGCGCTTAGAAAGCTAGCGGGTCGGGGCAAGAAGATGGGTCTTGAGACCCGCTGAGACCACATCGGGCGACCACATTGGCAGCCCAGTCGCGATGGATCAGCGGGGCTCCGCATCGACAAAGGGTCCAGGCCAATTGGCAAAAGAGGTATTGCAGCCCTAGAATTAGCTGATATATGGGCCCAGCTCGTGGCTAGCTCAAGGCTAACTGGTGCTTGCTTCGGGACAGAGGCTTTAGCTAACAGTAGCCACTCGGTAGCAGCTAGCTAGCTGCGATGATCTGGTGTAATGATCCAGAGCGGCAGGAATCCGGTAATGTGGTAGGGAGAAGCAGTCCGATATGCTCTGGGATGATATCGTGCTGTGCAGACTGGCATATATTGTCCGACCTAAAGCTGGCGGTGTCCGAGCTAAAAGGTGAAGACCGCTATCCGTGGCTAACAAAGACTAGTAGCTAGTTAGCTGGCTACCTGAAGGAGGTTCCAGTTATAAGGAACAAAAATAGTACATCCGTACCACATTGGGTGAGGCGGGTTGCAGGAAAGTATATTTAGTTCGTAGATAGAAAGTGAGATTAAAATGAATATGAAAAAAAAAATCTGGTTAATTCAGGTTAACAGGGTTACAGGGGATTGAAGGAAAGGTTCCTCTCGTTCTCTCTCTCTCTTACTTTTTCTCTCTCTTACTTTTTTTCTCTCGATCTCTCTCCGCCTGTCAGAAGCAGACTCAGAGAGCTCCAAGGTTCCAAGTTCCTCTTGGTCAAGAACACACAGCTGCAAGAAGCTATATTCATTATGGATAAAAACATGAACAGCTTAATTTGTGTTCTTGCCTGATCTCTTCACACACTATTTAAAACTGTGTGGCCAAATGTTTAATATAATGATGCATTTCGAAAGAAAACATATAATGTTTATTGTGTGAGAGTCAGACTAGTCCTATTGAAATATTTTCTCTTCTCTTTTTAAGGTCTTCTGTGTCCCCAGAGAGACCAAGCTGTTTCCCTCCCCACTCTACCCTCCTTACCCCATACAGGTAGAGCCAACAGCAGCACTGTTTTATATGCCTGTCATTCAGGTGATCCATTAAACAGAACCATTAGAATCAGATCCAGGTTCAGGTGATACATAAGGGAGTACTATGATTAATTGCAGCTGACTGTGAACAGAGCTGTGGCGGTCATGGAATTTTGTCAGCCGGTTATTATTGTGAAGCAAATGACTGCCAGTCTCACGGTAATTGACCGTGAATTACCATAAACACGTTTAGCATCTCCAGGCCTCCAGCATACAAGCCACTGACAAGTGCCTTTGGAACGTCTACATTTTAAAAGTCAAATAAATCCATTTAATATACACCATCACAATAAAGCTGTTACTTATTTCAGGCAGATTTTAAAATCAAACATTATGATATGAAGAAAATGTATTTCAGTAGAACAGAATATGAGTTGGTCTACTGTGTTATCTAGCTATGCGCCATGCTAGCAGACTGTATATGCTTATGTCCAGTGCCATTATTTTATATTATATGATTTTATAGTAAGAATAATATAATTTAACTTACCTGAATAAAATAGAAGGATATTTTGGGCATATGAAGTGGCTATGTTGAGTGTAAAAGTGATCATTTGAAACAGGTCCTATATGCTAGATTTAGAGTTATTTGGCTACTTATTTGTAAATTATACAAACCTTAGCATGTCTTAGAAATCAAAACATATATGGGCTGCATGGTGCGACTATAGGCTATGATGATTAGAATAAGTCCCCCAAAAAGTTTGCGCTCTGTTCCTTGTCTCAGGCTGCACACACTGTTCTCATCAAGTGATCATATTTTCACCCATCAGACTATTCTCAATTTAGTCTTGTCTCTATTAATATGTAGAATTAGTTTAGATTTAGAATGGCCCATTATTACATGGACAGGAACAGGGACAGATTAAAAAATACATGTCATCCTTCTGCACTGTAATAGCCAATGGAGGCCACTTTCACTAAATTCAGTTTTTCAATCATGCCAGATAGGCTACACCGGTTTCATAGTGCAGCAGAGAAATACATAGCAGCAGTTGGGTTCCTCCTCCTTTTAGGGCCAACCATCAAAACTCCATATAGAAATGTCTGGGTTTACAAGCACACTTAATTATATTTATTTATTTATTTAGATATTTTCTGGATTATGTGTGTATTGTTTCTTGTTTTTTCTTATTGCTAGATATTAATGCACTGTTGGAGCATAGCAACCCAAGCATTTCGCTGCACCTATGATAACATCTGAAAATCTGTGTACGCGACCAATAAACTTTGATTTGATTATTTCACTCCATGCATCAACCACTGTTTGAGAAGCATGCAGCCTCTTTCTGTGCCACAGGTGATATTCTGCCCAAACTCTGTATGCCTGGGCTCTCCAATCCTTCTGCTGCAGCTACCTGGTGCTTCACTTGGGAAACCAAGTGAAATCTGCTCGGGAACATCGATAGTAGCATGTTTTCACAATTTAACATAATTCATTCAACTGTCGAGTGGCTCAGCGGTCTAAGGCACTGCATATCAGCACTTGAGGCGTCACTATAGACACCCTGGTTCGAACCCAGGCTGTATCACAACCAGCCGTGATTGGGAGTCCCATAGGGCGGCGCACAATTGGCCCAGCGTTGTCCAGGTCTGGCCGGTGTAGTCCGTCATTGTAAATAAGAATTTGTTCTTAACTGTCTTGACTATTTAAATAAAGGTTACATTTTAAAAAAGACATACCCTCTCTCTGCGTGCTCCAGAAAGAAATGAAGGAGAGAGAGGCGAGATGGAAACGCACCGTGTTGAGATATTCTGTAGCTAAAGGTAATGTCGGGCTATTGAATATAAAAGCATAAAAAATACCCTATTACCAGGCTATTCAAAATCAAATACAATTTCACTTTAATTGTAGGATAACTGTCAGCCGCCCTGCACAATCAATGAAGCAACACTATGGCCTAGGCCTATACGTTCTCTCCCAGACTCTTGGATAGAAAGGAGCGTAGCATAAGGTAACCAGTCTATTCAGTATGCATAATAATACAGTCCACACTCAAAGGCCATTACTAGAATGTGTTCAATATTGGATTATAGGCTAGACCAATTATGTACCAAAGACATCTTAAATCGATGTTTTTTTAAATGTTTTTCTGCCGTGTGTAAAATGCGGTAGGTAATTAGGCTATGTATATTTTGATTTTGGGTGGGCTTGGGTTCATATATAATATGCCTATGGGTGTTTTGAATTAATCATCAACTTAGAAAGCGCTGTCCATTTCGTTGTGTTTGGCTTTGAAACAACATCCACAATGACCATATTTTCCACTCAGTTTCAACCTGTTGAACTATTTTCATCACTATTTTCATATAGAGGTCCTGGATGGCAAGAAGCTTGGCCCCAGTGATGTACTGGGCCGTTCGCACTTCCCTCTGTAGTGCCTTGCGGTCGGATGCCGAGCAGACACCAAGGAACTTGAAGCTCTCAACCTGCTCCACTGCAGCGCTGTCGATGAGAATGGGGGCGTGTTCAGTCCTTTTTTCAGTGGTACACAATCATCTCCTTTGTCTTGATAAAACTGAGGGAGAGGTTGTTGTCCTGGCACTACACGACCAGGTCTCTGACCTCCTCTCTATAGGCTGTCTCGTCGTTATCGGTGATCAGGCCTACCACTGTTGTGTCATCTGCAAACTTAATGATGGTGTTGGAGTCGTGCCTGGCCGTGTAGTCATGAGTGAACAAGGAGTACAGGAGGGGACTGAGCACGCATACCTGAGGGGCCCCTGTGTTGAGGACCATTATGGCGGATGTGTTGTTACCTACCCTTACCACCTGGGGGCGGCCCGTCAGTGAGTCCAGGATCCAATTGTAGAGGGAGGTGTTTAGTCCCAGGGTCCTTAGCTTATTGATGAGCTTTGAGGGCACTATGGTGTTCAATGCTGAGCTGTAGTCAATGAATAGCATTCTCACATAGGTGTTCCTTTTGTCCAGGTGGGAAAGGGTAGTGTGGAGTGCAATGGAGATTGCAAAATCTGTGGATCTGTTGGGGCGGTATGCAAATTCGAGTGGGTCTAGGGTTTCTGGGAGGATGGTGTTGTGATCCTTGACCAGCCTTTCAAAGCACTTCATGGCCACAGACATGAGTACCACGTGTCGGTAGTCGTTTAGGCAGGTTACCTTAGTGTTCTTTGTTACAGGGACTATGGTGGTTTGCTTAAAACATGTTGGTATTACAGACTCAGACAGGGAGAGGTTGAAAATGTCAGTGAAGACACTTGCCAGGTCAGCGCATGCTCGCAGTACACGTCCTGGTAATCCGTCTGACCCGTGTTCTCCTCAATGCCATCGGAGTAATCCCAGAACATATTCTAGTCTGTGCTGCAAAACAGTCCTATAGCGTAGCATCTGCTTCCTCTGACCACTTTTTTATTGATTTAATCACTGGTGTTTCCTACTTTAGTTTTTGCTTTGTAAGCAGGAATCAGGAGGATATAGTTATGGTCAGATGTACCAAATGGAGGGCGAGGGAGAGCTTTGTTTGCATCTCTGTGTGTGGAGTATAGGTGGTCCAGAGTTCTTTTTCCTGTGGCTGCACATATAACATGCTGATTGATATTTGGTAAAACGGATTTAAGTTTCCCTGCATTAAAGTCCCCGGCTAATAGGAGCCGAGTCTTCTTGGGTATGACACTACAAGCTTGGCATACCTGTATTTGGGGATTTTCTCCCATTCTTCTCTGCAGATCCTCTCAAGCTCTGTCATGTTGGATGGGTAGCGTTGCTGCACAGCTATTTTCAGGTCTCTCCAGAGATGTTCGATCGGGTTCAAGTCCGGGCTCTGGCTGGGCCACTTAAGGACATTCAGAAACTTGTCCCGAAGCCACTCTTGCGTTGTCTTGGCTTTGTGCTTAGGGTCGTTGTCCTGTTGGAAGGTGAACCTTCACCCCAGTCTGAGGTCTGGAACAGGTTTTCATTAAGGGTCTCTGTACTTTTCAGTCCCTGCTGCTCTGTCAGAGTGACCATCAGGTTCTCGGTCACCTCCCTGACCTATGCCCTTCTCCCCCGATTGTTCAGTTTGGCCGGGCAGCCAGTTGTAGGGTTTAGTCTTGGTGGCTCCAAACATTTTCCATTTAAGAATGATGGACGCCACCATGTCCCTAAATACCTTCAATGCTGCAGAAATCCAATCAAGTTGTAGAAACATCTCAAGAATGATTCATGGAAACGGGATGCACCTGAGCCCAATTTTGAGTCTTATAGCAAAGGGGCTGAATACTTATGAAAATAGGGTATTTCTGTTTTAAATGTTTATTAAATTAGCTAAAATGACTAAAAACCTTGCTTTGTCATTATTGGATATTGTGTGAAGATTGATGAGGATTTTTTATTTATTTAATCCATTTTAGAATAAGGCTGTAATGTAACAAAATGTGGAAAAAGTCTGAACTCTTTCTGAATGCACTGTATATTGGATTATATACAGTATTTTATGCACACACACATTCATACATTAACAAACACTTACACGCACACACACACTCACACATGCATACACACACACAAACACGTGTTCATGTCTTTAGAATATTGATAATGCTCTGTTAATTGATTAAATGTACATTTGTCTTCAAGCATGATCATCAATCAACCATTGGTACCACTCTGCTCTGTAACTCTGTCACTGTGATGTATGAAGATATCTTCTCATCAATACCATGACATGTCTATAACTTCCCTCTGATTACAATACGCTGTTGAAGAGTGTGTGTGTGTGTATATTTGTGTGTGCTTGTGTGCATGAGAGTGTGTGTGTGTGTGTCAGAAATATTTGTATATGTCAACAGTGAGATCATTTGGCTGTTGACTGAGACACTTGTGTGGACATGCCTGCTGCAAGAACAGTGTTAATTAGGCCTCCTAATTATACCAGCCAGATCGCTCTAGATTGACTTTGAAATTGGATGTCTGTCCATGTGCTGAGGACGTCGGGAAATGCACTCAAAACTGGATACTAGGGGCAATAGTGAGCGCTACTAACATCAAATGTTTTATTATCTTATCCCACATCTTAACCCTTAATCATTCGGAATGAATGCCCAAATGTAAGGTTTTAACCTTATTTCACCCTGGCTCTCCCACAGCGTATAGTCATTACGTTTTTGTCATAAACATCAACATTATCCAAACCACAAGCTGGAACGAGTGCATTTTCATTTCACTGGTAGAATTGGGAAGTTTCAACTTCTTTTTAATTTGTTTGCTCATTATGAACCAATAAGTCCAGCGTTTATAGTGAATGCAGATACCGCCCAGCTAGGTAGATGGGGCATGCCCGCAAACTTGGTTCATGGCGTTGTTTACTTCGAACGACCAACACACAGTAATCTCAGAACTCTAGGGGTCTCTTTGTTTTTCACTAACGTTTGTCATCTTACCCGTGTGGTGTTCTGTTTGGCTGTGTTAATTACAAGCAAGCTATA
Source organism: Oncorhynchus mykiss (assembly GCF_013265735.2). NCBI lineage: Eukaryota > Metazoa > Chordata > Actinopteri > Salmoniformes > Salmonidae > Oncorhynchus > Oncorhynchus mykiss. The sequence goes on from NC_050572.1 coordinate 22,675,827, forward strand.
TTTTACTGTACTACCTACCACAGATTTACCCTGTTGCTGTTACCCTGTTGCTGTTAGTGGTTTGCAGCTCAGAGAGATTTTCAGGCTGAACGAATGGGGAATCCATTGAGATGACAGCTAAGAATTGATGTGATACCATCGTTTTCGCCCTTCATAACAAAACGCAAGATTCTCGATTAGAGGTAACATAAGCTGGACTAGGTAAATTAGCTATGTTACCTAATGTTACAGTCCTGTATTGAACTGGGAATACCATCAGCTACATTAAAAAGCTTTAGCAGTGTGGATACACACTGCTAAACTGGTAGCTACCTTCAGCAGAGTAAACGTGTTTGTCTGTTCGTTCTATCTTTGATCAGTGTTCGCTAACGTAAGCTATCTAACATTAGCAAATAAGAGTATCTAAATCTGGTAGCCATAAAGTCCACCCTTGTCTGGAAAACACAACAAATAAAATTGTCAATATAGCTAACTCTGTGTGTTGGTATTAATGATGAATGTGTATAAATTGTCTATGAATGTGTATAAATTGTCTATGAATGTGTATAAATTGTCTATGTTTGGTTAGTTGGTTCTCAGCTGGCTAGCAATCCTGTTTCCAAGTTAGTGATGTTAACTAGCTAACAGCAAGCTGACAATATTTAAATGCCCATGTTAGGTGTGCTAAGCTAGCCAGTCTAATAGAAATCAATACAATTAGTGGGGTGGTTAAATTGTGCATTGTTTGTTTTGTTATTGGGGGTATATAATCTGATTCCACCAGCATGTTTTTTCAACCCCTAGCTCTGAACAAGGTGAAGGTTTGTTGGCAAACATATTTACACGCTGATGGCTAAGATCAATTTAAGGTAAGCATGGCATAAACAGGAATTGGGTAGTGTTTGTATGGGTTTGTGTTTGTGTTGAGGGGTTACATGTGGTTAGATGTAGTTACTGATGGTTAGATGTAGCCTGAGGACCACAGTACCTTCCAGACCATGTGATCAATTTAGTCTCTTTTTCTCTTTTTGACTTCTCTTTATAAAACTCAGGCAGTGGTGGAAAAAGTATTCAATTGTCATACCTGAGTTAAAGTAAAGATACCTTAAGACAAAATGAAAGTCACCGAGTAAAATCCTACTTGAGTAAAAGTCTAAAAGTATTTGGTTTTAAATATACTTAAGTATCAAAGTAAATGTAATTGCTAAAATCTACTTAAGCATATATATAAAAAATAAACAGTACCAGTCAAAAGCTTGGACACACCTACTCATTCAAGGGGTTTTCTTTATTTGGACTGTTTTCTACATTGTAGAATACTAGTGAAGACATCAAAGCTATGAAAAAACACATATGGAATCATGTTGTAACCAAAAAAGTATTAAACAAATCAAAATAGATTTTAAATTTGAGATTCCTCAAAGTAGCCAACCTTTGCCTTGATGACAGCTTTGCACACTCTTGGCATTCTCTCACCCAGCTTCACCTGGAATGCTTTTCCAACAGTCTTGAAGGAGTTCCCACATAATATGCTGAGTACTTGTTGGCTGCTTTTCCTTCACTCTGCGGTCCAACTCATCCCAAACCAACCATATGTGTGTCTCTGTCCCTGTCCCTCTCCTTCTCCCCTACCTTCCCTCCCCCTCTCTCAAATGATAAACAGTAGATTTATATCAGTCTGTGAGGTTACAGTGGCATGATCCTGACCTGCAGTAGGGTCTACCAGCTTACACACTCTAAACACTGGTGGTTCTGTCTCTGTTCATATTTAGCTGTAGAGGACGGTGACACAGCCAAACACAAACTCCATGTCATCACATCACTGGGCTATTACTGGTGCCGTCTCCCCCCTGGCTCATTAATCTGCTTTCCTACGTTGGCACTTTTGGTGTGTGTGTGTGTGTGTGTGTGTTTGCATTTGCTTGTGTGTGTGCTTATGTAGGTATGTGATGCATGTGCGTGCGTAATGTACACATGTAATGTACATACTATTCTGGAGTAACTTGATAGTTCTAAAATCAACATATGATTCTATAGAATGGAATATAATATCTTTCAACATTCATCTTGGTGTGTTCCTATGTATGTGCTGATCAATGCAGAAAAGGAAAGCTTAGAGACACAGTGGTGGAGGAGGGCACTGTGAATATAAAGTAGTGGTAAATTACCTTGCATCACATCAAACAGCCTGCAAGACCAGGGTTATTATGCTGACATATAAACATACACACACACACACACACACACACACACACACACACACACACACACACACACACACACGCACCAGAGCGATCATGCTGAGAGCCAATTCGACCCCATTTTCCTCCTGATTATCATCTGATTATCATATCATTATTCCTAACATGATAGGTCAGTGTCTGCAACAGTCTATAAGGATAACATCTAGTCTAGACTAGACTCTAGAGATTATGACATACACTTTATCTCTGTAGGATGTCTTAGCTTCTCATACAGAATCAGTATTCTACCACCTCGTTCTGTCTGCCTGTCGTGCTCCTTGGAGAGATAAAGGGCGGGAGAGGAGAGATAGAGTGTGTGTGTACAGTATGTATGTGCATGTGTATGTGTGTGAGTGTGCTTGTCCGTATGTGTGTGTCTAAGATATCATGCATCATGACTTCACATACACAAGGGTTATCCAAACCTGAGGCTTTGATTTCAACAAGATTACACCAGAGAGAATCTGAATGTCTACTGTTTGCTGATGATCTGGTGCTTCTGTCACCAACCAATGAGGGCTATACAGCAGCACCTAGATCTTCTGCACAGATTCTGCCAGACCTGGGCCCTGACTTTAAATCTCAGTAAGACCAAAAATAATGGTGTTCCAAAAAAGGTCCAGTCGCCAGGACCACAACTACAAATTCCATCTAGACACTGTTGCCCTAGAGCAGGTAAAAGCTATACATACCTTGGCCTAAACATCAGCGCCACAGGAAACTTCCACAAAGCTGTGAACGATCTGAGAGACAAGGCCAGAAGGGCATTCTATGCCATCAAAAGGAACTTAAAATTCGACATACCAATTAGGATCTGGCTAAAAATACTTTAATCAGTTATAGAACCCATTTCCCTTTATGGTTGTGAGGTCTGTGGTCCGCTCACCAACCAAGAATTCACAAAATGGGACAAACACCAAATTGAGACTCTGCACGCAGAATTCTGCAAATATATCCTCTGTGTACAGCATAGAACACCAAATAATGCATGCAGAGCAGAATTAGGCCGATACCCGCTAATGATCAAAATCCAGAAAAGAGCCGTTAAATTCTACAACCACCTAAAAGGAAGAGACTCCCAAACCTTCCATAACAAAGCCATCACCTACAGAGAGATGAACCTGGAGAAGAGTCCCCTAAGCAAGCTGGTCCTGGGGCTCTGTTCACAAACACAATCACACCCCACAGAGCACCAGGACAGCAACACAATTCGACCAAATCAAATCATGAGAAAGCAAAAAGATAATTACTTGACACATTGGAAAGAATTAACAAAAAAACTGAGCAAACTAGAAAGCTCTTTGGCCCTAAACAGAGAGTACACAGTGGCAGAATACCTGACCACTGTGACTGACCCAAACTTAAGGAAAGCTTTGACTATGTACAGACTCAGTGAGCATAGCTTTGCTATTGAGGAAGGCCACCATAGGCAGACCTGGCTCTCAAGAGAAGACAGGCTGTGAGCACACTGCCCACAAAATGAGGTGATATATATGTAATGTCTTTATTATTTTGGAACTTCTGAGAGTGTAATGTTTACTGCTCATTTTTATTGTTTATTTCACTTTTGTATATTATCTGCTCCACTTGCTTTGGCAATGTTAACATATGTTTCCCATGCCTATAAAGCCCCGAGAGAGAAAGAGAGAGCGCTGTTGTGGCAGCAAGAGGCTGAAATCACTGTGGTAAGAGAAGTGCCTTTGTTCTAAGAGAGAAAATTCGAGAGAGAGGGAGAAAGAAGACAGATAGAGATAAACAAATAACTAATCACAGAGAGAAAAGGACAGTGGCCGTGTCAGAAAGCTGTCTTGCTAACTACTAACTAAAACTACACTGTCTACTTATCGTACTACGCACTTTTTAGACGACACTGTTTAGTAAAATCAAATGCAATAAGCACCAAATATCAAAATACTAGGCTCATCCATACTGAGAATGTCATTTAATGCACAACTGTGTGGATTCCGGCCACTCGTTCATTTTGGTAGAGGGCGTCACCTTATATGATTATCAGCTGTTGTCGAACACACGTTTGTCTCGAAAGACGATTCTCTTTCTCATTAGTGTGCAGCGAATTCTACTAGATGAAAAGCCAAAATGAGAATGTCATCCTGGCATTTAAAGCATACACATTTTTCTAAATTTCACATACAGTAAAACGTTTTATTTTCACGTACCCAAAGTGCTTGCTATTTAGAACGCAAGTACGGTTATTCGGACATGGCCAGTTTAAAAAGCCAAAGAGAGAGAAATAAACAGAGATCTGTAGTCATTTAGACAAGTTACCTTGACTTTCTTAGGCACTGGGCCTATGGTGGTCTGCTCGAAACATGTAGGAATTACAGACAGGGTCAGGGACAGGTTGAAAATGTCATTGAAGACACTTTTCAGCTGATCAGTGCATGCTCTGAGTACACGTCCTTGTAATCCACCTGACCTCGTGGCCTTTTAACCTGTTTTAAGCTCTTCCTCACATCGGCTACGGAGAGCAAGATCACATGGTCATTCAGGAACAGCAGTTGCTCTCATGCATGGTTCAGTGTTGCTTGTCTCAAAGCGAGCATAGAGGGCATTTAGATTTTCTTGCAGGCTCGTGTCACTGGGCAGCTCATGGCTGGTTTTCCCTTTGTAATCCATGATAGTTTGCAAGCCCTGCCACATCCGACGAGCGTCAGAGCTGGCATAGTAGGATTCTATCTTAGTCCTGTATTGGTGCTTTGCCTGTTTGATGGCTTGTCGGAGGACGTAGCGGGATTCCTGACGTAGTCAGGATTAGTGTCCAGCTCCAGCGGCAGCTCTAGCGTTTAGCTCAGTGTGGTTGTTGTTTGTAATCCATGGCTTCTGGTTGGGATATGTACAGTAAGTACTGTCACTGTGGGGGATGACGTTGTTGATGGACATATTAATGAATCCGTTGACTGATGTGGTGAATTCCTCAATGTTATCAGATGAATCCAGGAACATATTCCAGTCTGTGCTTGTGAAACTCTTTACATGCTATGCAAATTACAGCATTAATATATGGGAATAATGATGCCACAGCACAAGGGGAGAGAGAGATGGTGTAATAAAAGGGGTGAGGAAGGGAAGAAAAACTGTTCAATAAAGCAATGATGGATGAGAGAGGGGGGGGAGAGACAGAGAGAGAGAGAGAGAAGGTGAGAGAAAAATAGAGAGGGGGGAGAGAACAAGAAAGGGAGGAAGAGAAGGATAGAGCAGTGGTGATGTATTTAGTTCTCTCTTCAGATGAGAGTAATAAATCAGATTACAGATGAATTCTCATGATAAAGAATCACTTTCATGGAAATAAACTCATAACTGCCAGTTTATCACACACTGTTATCATATAAAACTGTCAACAATGGGAGAGAGAGATGGGCACCAAAACAAAGAAATAATAATGTATTCCATTGCTCCTCCTACACTTATTGGAAATGCAAACAAATTCCACAATCAACTGCTGGTCAAAAACTATTGGACAGAAACATTACTATGCGGCATAGAATGTACTTTTATTTCAGGAATAAATCTGTGGTAGAAATCAAGTGTTCCAGGACGAATGTAATTCTCAGAAGGGGAAGTGTGTCGTGAAGTCTCTGCTGTTTACTTTTAATGCCTTTTTCTTTACCACCACTCCTTCATTTTTTCTTATTTTACCATTTTTTTCTACTTTTCTTCACCTTTTTTCACGTCCACTAGCAGAGATCTCCATAGAGAGACTCATCCCTTGCGACAGGCCTGTATCTTTGTTTATTCTGCTTCCATAGATCCAGACTAGACTTCCTCCCACATGTCCCTCTCTTCTCTCTCTGCCTTTCTCCTCTCTTCCTCTCTTCTGCCTGCCTGTCTCTTCTCTACCACTTCTCCCCACTGCTTCTCCTCCCTCCGTCTTCCCTGCCAAGCTCTCACCTCCCTTCTTTCACTCCACCACACCCACTCTCATCTACCTCTCTCTATTCCATCTCTCTCCTCAATCTCCCCCTCTCCTCTCCCTGGCTTAACCATGTAGCTCCTACCATTTGGAATAAGGTATGACTTATTTATATAGCTAGACTGATAAAGCACTATAAATATCCTCTAACTTTTCAATCTTCTCTCGTCTTAAAGTGGTGCCTCTCTAGAGAGGGTTGATGGGAAAGCTATTACATCATCCAGAATCTCTGGTACCATGATCTCACTAGCTTCTTCTCCTCGTCTCCTCATCTCCTCTCCTTCACCTGAACTGGGCAGTAAAATAACATTCCTAACTAGTCAAGAAAGTATCAAATCATCAATCTATACTATATGACAGGGACTTGACAGGCGTTCACATGAGACCAGACTCAGAGCAACAGTAGAGACTCAAGTCAAAGGGTAATGTGAAAACAATAGGAATCTCAGACCACACGAATTCTGGTTCCTAAGCAAGAAATGGTTGTATGGAAGGGGTTCTACAGCAGTGGTTCTATAGAAGGCGATCTACGGCAGTGGTTCTGTTCTAGCTGTTGAGTGTCAGTGGTTCTATTGAGGTCTGGCAAGTTCTGCAGGGGTTATGGTTCCCCAGTGTGTGTTTCAGACAGTGGTTCTACCAGAGATCGATTCTCTCCTGTTGTGTGGGAGCGAAGGAAGGAAGGGGGGACGGGAAGGAGGGGAGTGAGGGTGGGGGGAGGGGGGGGGGGGTAGAAACACTTCACTGCACATTTTAATGATTGGCATTTGTCAGTCTAATGATGAGGTGAGGGGTTTGTGAGAGAGGAGAGAAAGGGTGAGGGAGAGGAGGGAGGTGGAAGATTATTATGTTATACTGTATAATGAATTTATCAATATAAAATTGCATGGATTAGAAAATATATTCGATACACTACATGACCAAAATCATGTGGATACCTGCTCGTTGAACATCTCGTTCCAAAAGCATGTGGATACCTGCTCGTTGAACATCTCGTTCCAAAATCATGTGGATACCTGCTCGTTGAACATCTCGTTCCAAAATCATGTGGATACCTGCTCGTTGAACATCTCGTTCCAAAAGCATGTGGATACCTGCTCGTTGAACATCTCGTTCCAAAATCATGTGGATACCTGCTCGTTGAACATCTCGTTCCAAAATCATGTGGATACCTGCTCGTTGAACATCTCGTTCCAAAATCATGTGGATACCTGCTCGTTGAACATCTCGTTCCAAAATCATGTGGATACCTGCTCGTTGAACATCTCATTCCAAAAGCATGTGGATACCTGCTCGTTGAACATCTCGTTCCAAAAGCATGTGGATACCTGCTCGTTGAACATCTCGTTCCAAAAGCATGTGGATACCTGCTCGTTGAACATCTCGTTCCAAAAGCATGTGGATACCTGCTCGTTGAACATCTCGTTCCAAAAGCATGTGGATACCTGCTCGTTGAACATCTCGTTCCAAAAGCATGTGGATACCTGCTCGTTGAACATCTCATTCCAAAAGCATGTGGATACCTGCTCGTTGAACATCTCGTTCCAAAAGCATGTGGATACCTGCTCGTTGAACATCTCGTTCCAAAATCATGTGGATACCTGCTCGTTGAACATCTCGTTCCAAAATCATGTGGATACCTGCTCGTTGAACATCTCGTTCCAAAATCATGTGGATACCTGCTCGTTGAACATCTCGTTCCAAAATCATGTGGATACCTGCTCGTTGAACATCTCGTTCCAAAAGCATGTGGATACCTGCTCGTTGAACATCTCGTTCCAAAATCATGTGGATACCTGCTCGTTGAACATCTCGTTCCAAAATCATGGGCATTTAATATGGAGTTGGTCCCCCGTTTGTTACTTTAACAGCTTAACGGCTTTCCACTAGATGTTGGAACATTGCTGCGGGGACATGCTTTCATTCAGCCACAAGAGCTTTAGTGAGGTCGGGCACTGATGTTGGGTGATTCATCCCTAAGGTGTTCGATGGGGTTGAGGTCAGGGCTCTGTGCAGGCCAGTCAAATTCTTCCACACCGATCTCGACAAAACATTTCTGTATGCATCTCGCTTTCTGCACAGGGGCATTGTCATGCTGAAACAGGAAAGGGCCTTCCGCAAACTGTTACCACAAAATTGGAAGCACAGAATCGTCTATAATGTCATTGTATTCTGTAGCGTTAAGATTTCCCTTCACTGGAACTAAGGGGCCTAGCCAGAACCATGAAAAACAGCCCCAGACCATTATTCCTCCTCCACCAAACTTTACAGTTAACAATATTCATTCGGGCAGGTAGTGTTCTCCTGGCATCCGCCAAACCCAGATTCATCCGTCTGACTGCCGGATAGTGAAGCGTGAGTCATCACTCCAGAGAACGCATTTCCACTGCTCCGGAGTCCAATGGCGGAGAGCCGACATCTGGCTTTGCGGATGGTGATCATAGGCTTGTGTGTGGCTGCTCGGCCATGGAAACCCATTTCCATGCTTCAGCACTCGGCGGTCCAGTTCTGTGAGCTTGTGTGGCTTTGCGGCTGAACCGTTGTTGCTCCTAGACATTTCCACTTCACAATAACAGTTGACCGGGGCAGCTCTAGCAGGGCAGAAATTTGATGCACTGACTTGTTGGAAGGGTGGCATCCTATGACAGTGCCACAAGTCAAGGTAAGGCCATTCTACTGCTGATGTTTGTCTATGGAGATTGCATGGCGGTGGGCTTGATTTTATACACCTGTCAGCAACGGGTGTAGCTGACATAGCCAAATCCACTAATTTGAAGGGGTGTCCATATACTTTTGTATGGTCTATGTTAGATATTGGATTGTGTGGCTGTGTCCTGCCTTGACTGTGGGAATAAAGGGAAGAAGGAGAGTGAATTAATAATACTGAATACATTATCAAGAGAGGGCGAGAGAACGAGACACAAAGAAGGAAAGAGAGAGAGAAATAGAGAGAGCAAGAGAAAGAGAGAGAGCGAGAGAACAAGCACGAGAGAAAAAGGAAAGAAAGAGAAATAGAGATCGGGAGTGAGAGGAGCAAGAGTAAAAGAAAATAAAGAGAGAAATAGATAGAGAGAATGAGCACGAGAGAAAAAAAGGAGAGAGAGAGAGAGAGAGAGAGTGAGTGAACGAGCACGAGAGAAAAAGAAGGAAAGAAAGAGAGAAATAGAGTGAGAGAGAGCTGAGTAGTATGAGTAATATTGTATCTATTATTAAGGATAAAATAAGTAAATATTTGATGTTTTCTGAGTAAAAGCTACCCTGGGTTCATTTAAAAGTCTGGTTGAAGACTGACTGGGAATCATGTCTATTCTAAAACATTGGCTTCAACAAATCCTATGAGCCTTGTCTTTCACTGATTCTTCCACCAAATTGGTAATGGCTCTTTAGTCAACCAAGAATGCCATTGACAATACCGGTTGTTAGAAGTAGCAGAAGAATCATATGGAGGAGGAATAGAACTAGGTCTCTACTGTGGTGTGTTGGTGTGGCAGTTTGTTTAGTTTTTTTTCTGTAACAATACTACAAAATCAAAGGATGCTGTTGTTGTGCTTGTACATTTCAGGTACAGGACGTCCTTCGAATGTCCCAAGAATCTTGACAGTTCTCAGAATTTCTAGTGGAACTGCGAGAGGAACTGCATGGGGAAAACAACCTCTATGTTTTCAGAAAATTTTTCAGTCTCCGCTTGTAGTCTCATTGAACTCACTCAGTAACTATGTGATGCATAGTTGTCCTTCCTAGTCTATGAGCCGGTCAGTGCAGGTGCATCAAAGCTGGGACTGAGAGACAGAAGCCATTTTTCAATCTCAAAGCCATCAGACTGTTAAATAGCCATCACTAGGTGGCTACCACCCGGTTAAGCAACCCTGCCCCTTAGAGGCTGCTGCCCTATATACAGTGGGGCAAAAACATATTTAGTCAGCCACCAATTGTGCAAGTTCTCCCACTTAAAAAGATGAGAGAGGCCTGTAATTTTCAGCATAGGTACACTTCAACTATGACAGACAAAATGACAAGAAAACATCCAGAAAATCACATTGTAGGATTTTTAATGAATTTATTTGCAAATTATGGTGGAAAATACGTATTTGGTCACCTACAAACAAGCAAGATTTCTGGCTCTCACAGACCTGTAACTTCTTCTTTAAGAGGCTCCTCTGTCCTCCACCTGTATTAATGGCACCTGTTTGAACTTGTTATCAATATAGAAGACACCTGTCCACAACCTCAAACAGTCACATTACAAACTCCATTATGGCCAAGACCAAAGAGCTGTCAAAGGACACCAGAAACAAAATTGTAGACCTGCACCAGGCTGGGAAGACTGAATCTGCAATAGGTAAGCAGCTTGGTTTGAAGAAATCAACTGTGGGAGCAATTATTAGGAAATGGAAGACATACAAGACCACTGATAATCTCCCTCGATCTGGGGCTCCACGCAAGATCTCACCCCGTGGGGTCAAAATGATCACAAGAACGGTGAGCAAAAATCCCAGAACCACACTGGGGGACCTAGTGAATGACCTGCTGGGACCAAAGTAACAAAGCCTACCATCAGTAACACACTACGCCGCCATGGACTCAAATCCTGCAGTGCCAGACATGTCCCCCTGCTTAAGCCAGTACATGTCCAGGCCCGTCTGAAGTTTGCTCGAGAGCATTTGGATGATCCAGAAGAAGATTGGGAGAATGTCATATGGTCAGATGAAACCATATAACCTTTTTGGTAAAAACTCAACTCGTCGTGTTTGGAGGACAAAGAATGTTGAGTTGCATCCAAAGAACACCATACCTACTGTGAAGCATGGGGGTGGAAACATCATGCTTTGGGGCTGTTTTTCTGCAAAGAAACCAGGACGACTGATCCGTGTAAAGGAAAGAATGAATGGGGCCATGTGTCGTGAGATTTTGAGTGAAAACCTCCTTCCATCAGCAAGGGCATTGAAGATGAAATGTGGCTGGGTCTTTCAGCATGACAATGATCCCAAACACACCGCCCGAGCAACGAAGGAGTGGCTTCGTAAGAAGCATTTCAAGGTCCTGGAGTGGCCTAGCCAGTCTTCAGATCTCAACCCCATAGAAAATCTTTGGAGGGAGTTGAAAGTCCGTGTGTCCCAGCAACAGCCCCAAAACATCACTGCTCTAGAAGAGATCTGCATGGAGGGATGGTCCAAAATACCAGCAGCAGTGTGTGAAAACCTTGTGAAGACTTACAGAAAACGTTTGACCTCTGTCATTGCCAATAAAGGGTATATAACAAAGTATTGAGATAAACTTTTGTTATTGACCAAATACTTATTTTCCACCATAATTTGCAAATAAATTCATTAACAATCCTACAATGTGATTTTCTGGATTTGTTTTCTCATTTTGTCTGTCATAGTTGAAGTGTACCTATGATGAAAATTACAGGCCTCTCTCATCTTTTTAAGTGGGAGAACTTGCACAATTGGTGGCTGATGAAATACTTTTTTTGCCACACTGTACATAGACTTGGAATCACTGTCCACTTTAATAATGCAACACTAGTCACTATAATAATGTTTACATTCTGCTTTACTCATCTCATATGTATATACTGTATTCTATTCTACTGTATTTTAGTCAATGCCATTCTGACATTGCTCAATCTAATATATTTTTTTATTTATTAATTCCATTCTTTTACTTTTAGATGTGTGTGTATTGTTGTGAATTGTTAGATACTACTGCACTGTTGGAACTCTATTTCCACTGAATATCTTTGCAGTTTGAACAGATTGAAAGAACAGTAATTATATTGAGTGGAGATTATTATCTGCCCTAGCCATTGACTTGGCTGATGACCTTGGTGATAAGCATTGTTGGAAAAAGTACTCAATTGTCACACTTGAATAAAAGTAACAGATAATGACTCAAGTAAAATTTAAAGTCACCCAGTAAAATACTACTTGAGTAAAAGTGGAAAAGTATTTGGTTTTAAATATACTTATATTTATATTATTTATATTTATCAAAAGTAAATGGAATTGCTAAAATGTAATTAAGTATCAAATGTAAAAGTATAAACCATTTCAAAGTCCTTATATTAAGCAAACCAAATGGCACTATTTAAAAAATATATTTTTATTGACAGATAGCCAGGGGCACACTCCAACACTCAGACATAATTTACAAATGAAGCATTTGTGTTTAGTGAGTCCTCCAGATCAGAGGCAGTAGGGATGATGTCACGACTTCCGCCGAGGTCGGTCCCTCTCCTTGTTCAGGCGGCGTTCGGCGGTGGACGTCACCGGTCTTCTAGCCATCACCGATCCACCTTTCATTTTCCACTTATTTTGTCTTGTTTTCCCTCACACCTGGTTTGCATTCCCTCATTACTCGTCTTGCATATAACCCTCTGTTTCCCCCCATGTCTGTGTGTGGAATTGTTATTTGTAAATGTATGTGTACTCCAGGCTGGTTTGTGTCGGGTTATTGTAACCATGTGTGTTTAGTTTTCTGAGTGTCGTGTTTTGTTCGCCTCAAAGGGCTCCGTTTGCTACCCATTTCTGCTCTCCTGAGCCTGACTTTCCTGCAGCCAGTTACACACTCCTTTACAGAATTCCACACCCAATTATGGAGTCAGCAGGAGCAGGTAACCCTGGTAGCGGATTCAAGGACCGCGTCCAGGAGCACGTGGCGATGCTTCACCATCTCGGCGCCGCCATGGATCGCGTCATCCAGACGATGCACCGCTAGGAGAGACAGAGAGTCCCTACAGCGCCCCCACCAGTACAACAGGGGTCTCCACTACTCACCCCCTGCGCACCTGGTTCCAGTGGGATTTGTCTCGCACTTCCCAGGGAGTACGATGGGACGGTCGCACGCTGCCAGGGTTTCCTGTTGCAGCTGGATTTATACCTGGTGACCGTTCTCCCGGCTCCCTCTGGCCGTGAGAAGGTGTCCGCCCTCGTCTCGTGCCTCTCGGCGAAAGCTGTGTGGGGAGAAGGAGATGCGGTGCTGGACCACTTCGAGGATTTCACCCGCCGCTTCCGGGCCGTCTTCGACCACAGGTGAACAGGTGAACGTTTCTTCCACCTGAGGCAGGGGATGAGGAGCGGCCAGGAGTTTGCGATGGACCTTCGAACCCTGGCCCTGATTGACCACTATCGCTGCAGTTTGCACAAGGACATCCGTCGGGAGTTGGCCTGCAGGTACACCACCCTCACCTTAGACCAGCTGGTGGACCTGTCCATTTGGCTGGATAACCTGCTGGCTACCCACGGACGTCCATTGTTTCAATCCCCCAGCACCACCGCTCCGATACCCATGGAGCTGGGAGGTGCTGCACTCAGGGAGACCGGAGGAGGTTCCTTCACGTGCACCATCTGTGGCCGCAGAGTTCACACTGCCGGTTGGTGTCGGGTTGGTTCCTCCTGGGGTCGAGGCAGCAGGCAGGGCACTCTGGCGTCACCCCAGGTTAGCCAGCACCATTCTCACCCAGAGCCCTCTGTTGCACACCTGTTTTTGCATGTTACTTTTCCTGAGTTTTCCCCTTATTCCCAGCATGGCGCTCGTCGATTCAGGCGTGGCTGAGAATTTCATAGACCGATAATTCGCCCATAGTTTAGGGATCCCCATTGTTCCAGTTCACGCCTTACAGTCGACCAATAGGGTCAGGGTTAATTATGGAGGCCACCGCTCTCCTGGGCATGGTGATGCAGGGGGTCAGAAGGAGAGAACCAGTCTCTTCCTCATTGACTCTCCTGTGTTTCCCATGGTGCTAGGCCTACCCTGGTTAGCTTATCATGACCCCACTGTTTAATGGCAACGGAGGGCTCTCACGGGGAGATCGCGAGAGTGCTCAGGGAGGTGTTTAGGGGTTTCCGTTGGTGCTACCACGGTGGAAAGTCCAGACCAGGTCTCCACCATGTGCATTCCCCCCGAATATTCCGATTTGGTTCTCGCCTTCCCCAAGATGAAGGAGACTCAATTACCACCCCATCGTTGAGGGGATTGTGCGATAAACCTCCAGGTAGACACCGCACTTCCTACAAGTCCCGTGTATCCCCTGTCACAGGCGGAGACGGCGGCTATGGAGACATATGTCTCCGAATCTCTGCACCAGGGGGTACATTCGGTCCTCCACTTCACCCGCCTCCTCGAGTTTCTTTTTTGTGAAGAAGAAGGAGGGAGGTCTGCGCCCGTGTATTGACTATCGAGCCCTCAACCAGATCACTGTGAAGTACAGTTACCCGCTACCTCTCATAGCCACAGCGATTGAGTCAAGGCATGGGGCGCGCTTCTTCACGAAATTAGATCTCAGGAGGGCTTACAACCTGGTGGAAGTGGAAGACAGCGTTCAGTACCACCTCAGGGCATTATGAGTACCTAGTCATGCCGTACGGGTTGATGAATGCTCCATCAGTCTTCCAAGCCTTTGTGGACGAGGTTTTCAGGGACCTCCGTGGGCAGGGTGTAGTGGTGTATATCAATAACATTCTGATATACTCCGTGCACGCGCCGAGCATGTGTCCTTGGTGTGCAAGGTGCTTGGTCGACTGTTGGAGCATGACCTGTATGTCAAGGCTGAGAAATGCCTGTTCTTCCAGAGTCCGTCTCCTTCCTAGGATACCGCATTTCCACCTCAGGGGTGGAGATGGAGAGTGACCGCATTTCAGCCATGCGTAATTGGCCGACTCCCACCATGATAAAGGAGGTGCAGCAGTTTCTAGGGTTTGCCAATTACTACCGGCCAGAGGTTTATCTGGTTTTTGGTCAGGTAGCGGCTCCCATTACCTCACTGCTAAAGGGATGTCCGGTTCGGTTGCAGTGGTCAGCTGAGGCGGATAGGGCTTTTGGTCAGGGCTCTGTTTACCTCGGCGCCCATGCTGGATCATCCGGATCCCTCTTTGGAGTTCATAGTGAAGGTGGACGCGTCCGAGGCTGGGATAGGAGCCGTGCTCTCTCAGCGCTCAAGCACACCACCAAAGCTCCACCCCTGTGCCTTCTTCTCAAAGAAGCTCAGTCTGACGGAGAGAAACTATGATGTGGGGAACAGGGAGCTGTTGGCTGTCGTCAAGGCGTTGAAGACATTGGCTTGAGGGGGTTAAACACCCTTTTCTCATCTGGACTGACCACCGCAACCTGGAGTACATCCGGGCAGCGAGGAGACTGAATCCTCGTCAGGCAAGGTGGGCCATGTTTTTTACCCGTTTTGTTTTCACCCTTTCTTATAGACCAGGTTCCCAGAATGTGAAGGCAGACACACTGTCCCGGCTGTATGACACAGAGGAGCTGCCCTTGGATCCTACCTGCATACTCCCGGCCTCCTTTCCTGGTGGCGCCGGTAGTATGGGAGCTGGACGCGGACATTAAGCAGGCGTTACGTGCAGAGCCAGGTCCCCTCCAGTGTCCCGCTGGGCATCTGTACGTTCCGTCTGCTGTCCATGACCGGCTGATCTATTGGGCTCACACGTCACCCTCCTCTGGTCATCCAGGGATCAGTCGGACAGTGCGCTGATTGAGTGGGAAGTACTGGTGGTCCACCTTGGTTAAGGATGTGTGGGTTTATGTTTCCTCCTGCTCGGTGTGCGCCCAGTGTAAGGCTCCTAGGCACCTGCCCAGAGGTAAGCTACACCCCTTACCCGTTCCACAACGGCCTTGGTCGCACCTGTCGATTGATTCTCTTACCGATCTCCACCCCTCACAGGGTAACACTACGATCCTGGTTGTTGTGGACCATTTCTCTAAGTTCTGCCGTCTCCTCCCTCTGCCCGGTCTCCCTATGGTTCCCAGGCCTTGTTTACGCATGTCTTCCGGCACTACGGGGTGCCTGAGGATATAGTGTCTGATCAAGGGTCCTCAGTTCACTTCGAGGGTCTGGAGGGCATTCATGGAACGTCTGGGGGTCTCGATCAGCCTTACCTCGGGTTTTCACCCCGAGAGTAATAGGCAGGTGGAGAGAGTGAACCAGAATGTGGATAGGTTTCTGCAGTCTTAAAGCCAGGACCGGCCCAGGGGAGTGGGCGGCTCAGAACTCGCTCCACCACTCCTCCACTAACTTCTCCCCCTTCCAGTGCGTACTAGTACCAGCTGGTTCTGGAGTCTTGGCATCAGAGTCAGACCGAGGCTCCTGCCGTGGACGACTGGTTCAGGCGCGCCTCCAGCGGGCCGTGCTGCGCCAGAAAACCAGCGCAGACCGTCACCGCAGTGAGGCCCCGGTGTTTGCACCGACCCCGAAACCTGCCCTTCCGCCTGCCCTGCCGGAAGCTGGGCCCGTGGTTTGTGGGGCCATTTAAAGTCCTGAGGAGAGTGAACGAGGTTAGTTACAGGTTACAGCTTCCTCCCAATTACCGTATTAACCCCTCGTTCCATGTGTCTCTCCTCAGGCTGGTGGTGGCTGACCCGCTCCAGGAGTCTGAGGTGCGGGAGGTTCCTTCTCCCCCTCTGGACATCGAGGGGGCCCCGGCGTACTCTGTTCGCTCCATACTGGATTCGAGGTGGCGGGCGGGGGGCATTCAGTACCTCGTGGAGTGGGGGGTACGGTCCGGAGGAGAGGTGCTGCATCCCAGTGGAGGACGTGTTGGACCCTTCAATGCTGTGGGAGTTTCACCATCTTCACCGTTTCACCGTCTCCGACCGGATCGCCCTGCGCCTCGCCCTCCCAGAGGACAGTGTCGGCGCGCTGCTGGAACCTTTCCTTTTCCATTAGTTTTGTCTTCTTTTCTTAGTACTGTCGTGTCTTTACTATCATTAAATTGAAGACTTAGTTTTTATCAAAGATTCTCTGTAATTAGTATTACGCGATCAATTGATTAGTCATGTAACTGTAATTAACTAGGAATTCGGGGCACCAAGGAAAAATATTCCGATTGCAAAGTTATAATTTCCTAAAATAACTTTTCAGATATTTCATCTGATCAATTAGTCTTCGAATTAATGAATTATTTACTTTACCTCATATTAGTCTCATTCCAAACGTCGTACATTGTTAGTTATCTGCACGAACCCAGTCTTCACAATGAGTCATCCATACATCAATTGTCTTAAAAAATGTATTTAATACTAACGAAGTAATTCACAGAAATGCATAAACAAACAAGGTAAATGTGCTTACAAGAAATTATAGGGGAATGTGCCCTAGTGGGCTAAACCGGCATCGCGGCTTTTTAGCAAAAGAGAAAGTGGGGGTCGACTAAGAAGTCACTACAGAGTGATAATTGTAACAATTGAAATGCTAATCCTTTGCACATGAACGCTCACTCTTTCGGGAACAATTGAAATCAGTATATATATTCGCTCAGTGTGTCGTCTTGATCGCTGGTGAAAAGTTGTTTATTTTGTAGAATTGTCCGTCTCTCTCCCTCTCTCTCTATGTCGTGGTTATAGTGGATAGTTCAGAGAGACATTCATTCATTTCATTATAGAATGGATGTTTCGGCAGTTGTAATTCGTCGCGTTCAATCTAAAGGGAATTGTATTTTCCTTCATTAAACAGTCCAAAAATCATATTACACAATTTTACAAACAGTATCATACTCACTCATTCATCTTATACAACAATTAGATGTAAACCTCATATCTGAGGCTATTATTGTAACGGTTTTCTTTAGGCGAAGTAGAGTCGGACCAAAATGCAGCGTTGTGATGATTCATGTTTTTTAATGAAGAAAAAACTATACATTAAATAAACGACAAAATAATGAAATGTGAAAACCTAAACAGTCCTATCTGGTGCAAACACAGAGACAGGAACAATCACCCACAAAACCCAACACCAAACAGGCTACCTAAATATGGTTCCCAATCAGAGACAATGACTGACACCTGCCTCTGATTGAGAACCATATCAGGCCAAACATAGAAATAGACAAACCATACACAAAACAAGGAAAACACACACGAACGATGGTCAGAACGTGACAATTATATAAACAGCGTTATGGTAATGTGGCCACAACGTCTCCCATGAGCTTTCCCAAGTTGTAACAAACGGACCAGTTCGTAGCTGGATTCTTCACCGATCTTTTATACCTTCTCCGGAACATGAAATTTGTTCGTACCTCAAGTTCTGTGAGGTGGAAGAAATTCCTTTGTGCTCTATGAAAATTTACTCTGCCTCTTATACTGTGTGGCCATGAGGCAGGTTCTTCTCCTCGGGAATTTACGACCTCCCTCTGACCACAGCAGCCTAGTTGAAGGAGGCAAGGGGGAGGCAGGGAGAGGGGGAAGGGGCTTGCTGTACCCAAAGAGGGCAACATCATGACAGTACCGTGTTTTGTTCGCCTCAATAAAGGGCTCCGTTTGCTCCCCATTTCTGCTCTCCTGCGCCTGACTTCTCTGTAGCCAGTTACACACTCCTTTACAGATGACCAGGGATGTTCTCTTGAAAAGTGTGTGAATTGGACCATTTTCCTGTCAAATTGTAACAAGTACTTTTGGGTGTCAGGGAAAATGTATGGAGTAAAAAATACATCATTTGTTTTAGGAATGTAGTAAAGTAAAAGATGGCAAAAATATAAATAGTAAAGTTCAGATACCCCAAAAAACTACTTAAGTACTATACACCACTGGTGATAACCACAAACCTATTCAGCAACCTATTCATTTGGAACACACACAAAGAGAGTCAAGAAACAGTCAACTGAACCTTAAATAACAATGTCTTCACTTCTTGTGAAAGCTGACACACCATTGTTGTATTTGAAGACGGAGTCAATGTGATTAAATTAAATATTCATTATGTGTTTCATGGACCTAGTCACTTGTGTGTGTGTGTGTGTGTGTGTGTGTGTGATTGAAGTCCAGCAGGTCATGACTGTCTGGTGTCAGCTGTAGCCAATATCTCTCTCGTTGGTTGGTCTCCCATAGCAACCACCAGGGCCAGGCCAGGCAGGGGAAGGTATTAAACCTTGCTCGGGGTAATGTAATAAATGTCGCACAGGGGGAAGGTAATAAACGATACGCACCATGACCTTTTACTTCCTGGTGGAGGGGAACTAGGTTGTGACGAACAGAGACAGGTGGATTAAAGAAAGAGGGAGAGGATATAGGGAGAGGGGAGAATGAGGGAGGAGTAGACGAAAGAGGGAGAGGATATAGGGAGAGGGGAGAATGAGGGAGGAGAAGAGGAAACGGATATTATATAGGGAGAGGGGAGAATGAGGGAGGAGTAGAGGAAATAGGGAGAGGATATAGGGAGAGGGGAGAATGAGGGAGGAGTAGAGGAAAGGAATGTTATATAGGGAGAGGGGAGAATGAGGGAGGAGTACAGGAAAGAGGGAGAGGATATAGGGAGATGGGGAGATGGGAGAAGGGAGATGGGAGATGGGAGGGAGATGGGAGAATGAGGGAGGATTAGATGGGAGAATGAGGAAGGAATGAAGAAAGAGGGAGAGGATATAGGGAGAGGGGAGAATGAGAGAGGAGTAGTGGAAAGAGGGAGAGGGGAGAATGAGGCAGGAGTAGATGAAAGAGGGAGAGGATATAGGGAGAGGGGAGAATGAGGGAGGAGTAGTGGAAAGAGGGATATTATATAGGGAGAGGAGAGAATGAGGGAGAAGTAGTGGAAAGAGGGATATTATATAGGGAGAGGGGAGAATGAGGGAGGAGTAGAGGAAAGAGGGAGAGGGGAGAATGAGGGAGGAGTAGAGGCAAGAAGGAGAGGATATAGGGAGAGGGGAGAATGAGGGAGGAGTAGTGGAAAGAGGGAGAGGGGAGAATGAGGGAGGAGTAGAGGAAAGAGGGAGAGGATTTATGGAGAGGGGAGAATGAGGAAGGAATAGAGGAAAGAGGGAGAGGGAAGAATGAGGGAGGAGTAGAGTAAATTAATATTATATAGGGAGAGGGGAGAATGAGGGAGGAGTACAGGAAAGAAAGAGAGGATATAGGGAGATGGGAGAATGAGGGAGGAGTAGTGGAAAGAGGGATTATTATGTAGGGAGAGGGGAGAATGAGGGAGGAGTAGTGGAAATAGGGATATTATATTGGGAGAGGGGAGAATGAGGGAGGAGTAGAGGAAAGAGGGAGAGGATATAGGGAGAGGGGAGAATGAGGGAGGAGTAGAGGAAAGGAATGTTATATAGGGAGAGGGGAGAATGAGGGAGGAGTAGAGGAAAGGAATGTTATATTGGGAGAGGGGAAAATGAGGGAGGAGTAGAGGAAAGAGGGAGAGGATATAGGGAGAGGGGAGAATGAGGGAGGAGTAGAGGAAAGGAATGTTATATAGGGAGAGAGGAGAATGAGGGAGGAGTACAGGAAAGAGGGAGAGGATATAGGGAGATGGGAGAATGAGGGAGGATTAGAGGAAAGAGGGAGAGGGGAGAATGAGGAAGGAATGAAGAAAGAGGGAGAGGATATAGGGAGAGGGGAGAATGAGAGAGGAGTAGAGGAAAGAGGGAGAGGGGAGAATGAGGCAGGAGTAGAGGAAAGAGGGAGAGGATATAAGGAGAGGGGAGAATGAGAGAGGAGTAGTGGAAAGAGGGATATTATATAGGGAGAGGAGAGAATGAGGGAGGAGTAGTGGAAAGAGGGAGAGGATATAAGGAGAGGGGAGAATGAGAGAGGAGTAGTGGAAAGAGGGAGAGGGGAGAATGAGGCAGGAGTAGTGGAAAGAGGGAGAGGATATAGGGAGAGGGGAGAATGAGGGAGGAGTAGTGGAAAGAGGGAGAGGGGAGAATGAGGGAGGAGTAGTGGAAAGAGGGATATTATATAGGGAGAGGGGAGAATGAGGGAGGAGTAGTGGAAAGAGGGAGAGGATATAAGGAGAGGGGAGAATGAGAGAGGAGTAGTGGAAAGAGGGATATTATATAGGGAGAGGGGAGAATGAGGGAGGAGTAGTGGAAATAGGGATATTATATTGGGAGAGGGGAGAATGAGGCAGGAGTAGAGGAAAGAGGGAGAGGATATAAGGAGAGGGGAGAATGAGAGAGGAGTAGTGGAAAGAGGGATATTATATAGGGAGAGGGGAGAATGAGGGAGGAGTAGTGGAAATAGGGATATTATATTGGGAGAGGGGAGAATGAGGGAGGAGTAGAGAAAAGAGGGATATTATATAGGGAGAGGGGAGAATGAGGGAGGAGTAGAGAAAAGATGGAGAGGATATAGGGAGGGTGGAGAATGAGGAAGGAATGAAGAAAGGGGGAGAGGATATAGGGAGAGGGGAGAATGAGGGAGGAGTAGTGGAAAGAGGGATAGTATATAGGGAGAGGGGAGAATGAGGGAGGAGTAGAGGAAAGAGGGAGAGGGGAGAATGAGGGAGGAGTAGAGGAAAGAGGGAGAGGATTTATGGACAGGGGAGAATGAGGAAAGAATAGAGGAAAGAGGGAGAGGGAAGAATGAGGGAGGAGTAGAAGAAATGAATATTATATAGAGAGAGGGGAGAATGAGGGAGGAGTACAGGAAAGAAAGAGAGGATATAGGGAGATGGGAGAATGAGGGAGGAGTAGTGGAAAGAGGGATTATTATGTAGGGAGAGGGGAGAATGAGGGAGGAGTACAGGAAAGAAAGAGAGGATATAGGGAGATGGGAGAATGAGGGAGGAGTAGTGGAAAGAGGGATTATTATGTAGGGAGAGGTGAGAATGAGGGAGGAGTAGTGGAAATAGGGATATTATATTGGGAGAGGGGAGAATGAGGGAGGAGTAGAGGAAAGAGGGAGAGGATATAGGGAGAGGGGAGAATGAGGGAGGAGTAGAGGAAAGGAATGTTATATAGGGGAGAATGAGGAAGGAATGAAGAAAGAGGGAGACGATATATGGAGAGGGGAGAATGAGGAAGGAATGAAGAAAGAGGGAGAGGATATAGGGAGACGGGAGAAGGAGGGAGGAGTAGAGGAAAGAGGGAGAGGGGAGAATGAGGAAGGAATGAAGAAAGAGGGAGAGGATATATGGAGAGGGGAGAATGAGGAAGGAATGAAGAAAGAGGGAGAGGATATAGGGAGAGGGGAGAATGAGGGAGGAATAGAGGAAAAAGGGGAGAGGACAAAGAGACAGAAGAGGAAGTTGAGGGAGAAAGGAGAAGAGGAAGGGACAGATGTGAAGAAAGAGGGAGTGTAACAGAGAGATGGGAGGGGTGGAAAGAGAGTGAGAGAAAGAAAGAGAGAGAAAGAGATAGGAGAAACGTGTGAGATGACACAGTCAAACAGTTTTATTTTTATCAGTCATTGAAATGACTTCAGAGAGGACAGAATGTTCCTAAGAACCTGACTGACAGTAGCTGCTTGGTATCTGTTGATCAGGATGAGGAGGCAATCTGTAGGGTTTTTTATCTGAGCATCAGTAAATGAAATGTCCTGAGCAGCCAGTGGACCTTACAGGAACGATCCATATCTTCTCCCTCACACCACAGTGTGTGGTGTGTGCGTGTGTGTGTGTGCTTGTGTGTGTTTGTGTTTGTATGTGTGCGTGTGTGGTTAGCCTGCTAAATGAGCATTGATTCTCTCAACTATCTGTCTTCCTCACAACCCAATCAGCCTTCACCAGAGAGAGAGAGAGAGAGAGAGAGAGAGAGAGAGAGAGAGAACCATGGCGTTCTCACCCACAGAGCCTTAACCATGGTGTTCTCACACACAGAGCCTTAACCATGGTGTTCTCACACACAGACACTCAACCATGGTGTTCTCACACACAGAGACTTAACCATGGTGTTCTCACACACAGAGACTTAACCATGGTGTTCTCACACACAGAGCCTTAACCATGGTGTTCTCACACACAGACACTCAACCATGGTGTTCTCACACACAGACACTCAACCATGGTGTTCTCACACACAGAGACTTAACCATGGTGTTCTCACACACAGAGACTTAACCATGGTGTTCTCACACACAGAGACTTAACCATGGTGTTCTCACACACAGAGACTTAACCATGATGTTCTCACACACAGAGACTTAACCATGGTGTTCTCACACACAGACACTTAACCATGGTGTTCTCACACACAGAGACTTAACCATGGTGTTCTCACAGACAGAGACTTAACCATGATGTTCTCACACACAGAGACTTAACCATGGTGTTCTCACACACAGAGACTTAACCATGGTGTTCTCACACACAGAAACTTAACCATGGTGTTCTCACAGACAGAGACTTAACCATGGTGTTCTCACACACAGAGACTTAACCATGGTGTTCTCACACACAGACACTTAACCATAGTGTTCTCACACACAGACACTTAATCATGGTGTTCTCACACACAGAGACTTAACCATGGTGTTCTCACACAGATAAAACAGCCTTGACCCTGGACAGACAGATGAGCGGATTGGCGGGCAGACAGACAAACATACAGAAGGATAGACAGGCAGGCAGGTCCCTCTTCCCATGCCAGTCAGCCCATCACCCTGACCCACTTAACACAGAGGAACAGGGAAAACAACCAGGTAGCTTGTGTTTTCCTATCCTCTAGGCATTTTTGTAGCCATTTATCTCCCTCGTCTTTGTGTCTACCATACCGATCACTACCTGCAGGCAGGCAGGCAGGCAGGCAGGCAGGCAGGCAGGCAGGCAGGCAGGCAGGCAGGCAGGCAGGCAGGCAGGCAGGCAGGCAGGCAGAGATTTAGAGGCTGTGGAGGTGGCATAGGGCTCTTCTTCTCCCCTTTGTCTCTGTGTTCTCACCGGCTTTTAGGTCAGAGGTTACTGATTTCCTGCGGTGATAACCCTACACCTCATTACTCTTCACGGACACCACAAACACACACACATAGGCACACACATTCCCCGATGTGTTAGAGTTCTGGTCAAAAGTAGTGCACTATAGAGTCTTAGAGGTCTGGTCAAAAGTAGTGCACTCTAGAGTCTTAGAGCGCTGGTCAAAAGTAGTGCACTATGGAGAATAGATTGCCATTTGGGATGCACTCTAGAATCTAGGTCAGAGGAAGTCTAAGGCTTTAATTTCTAAATTTCAGGGATTTTATCATAATAGAATAATTCATATTCACCCATCGTTCAATATCATTATATTCCTTTCTGCAAAACCCAGAAATTAAAGCAGCATCTGAAATATGGCACATGAATTTGAATTGAATTTCTCTTTATTGGCCAGAATAATGATATGTGGTTTTGATGGTTAAAAACGTTCCTCATTTCAATAGAAATATCATTTCTCTTTCAGTTCCTTCCGGTCTTGTCTGAAGAGGACTCATGCACTACTTGTATAGATTCTGACCCTGTGTCTGGAACAGTGTAAAGTGTTCTCTGGTTTCATTAGAAGGCATTCAATCTGCCATTCAACAGAACACCTTTATAGCTCTACCAGGATTGATTCATAATATGAAATAGGATTTTGTGGGAGACACACACACGCACACACACACACACACACATACACACACACCTTGCGAAAGTATTCGGACCCCTTGAACTTTGCGACCTTTTGCCACATTTCAGGCTTCAAACATAAAGATATAAAACTGTATTTTGTTGTGAAGAATCAACAACAAGTGGGACACAATCATGAAGTGGAACAACATTTATTGGATATTTCAAACTTTTTTAACAAATCAAAAACTGAAAAATTGGGAGTGCAAAATTATTCAGCCGCTTTACTTTCAGTGCAGCAAACTCTCTCCAGAAGTTCAGTGAGGATCTCTGAATGATCCAATGTTGACCTAAATGACTAATGATGATAAATACAATCCACCTGTGTGTAATCAAGTCTCCGTATAAATGCACCTGCACTGTGATAGTCTCAGAGGTCTGTTAAAAGCGCAGAGAGCATCATGAAGAACAAGGAACACACCAGGCAGGTCCGAGATACTGTTGTGAAGAAGTTTAAAGCCGGATTTGGATACAAAAAGATTTCCCAAGCTTTAAACATCCCAAGGAGCACTGTGCAAGCGATAATATTGAAATGGAAGGAGTATCAGACCACTGCAAATCTACCAAGACCTGGCCGTCCCTCTAAACTTTCAGCTCATACAAGGAGAAGACTGATCAGAGATGCAGCCAAGAGGCCCATGATCACTCTGGATGAACTGCAGAGATCCACAGCTGAGGTGGGAGACTCTGTCCATAGGACAACAATCAGTCGTATATTGCACAAATCTGGCCTTTATGGAAGAGTGGCAAGAAGAAAGCCATTTCTTAAAGATATCCATAAAAAGTGTCGTTTAAAGTTTGCCACAAGCCACCTGGGAGACACACCAAACATGTGGAAGAAGGTGCTCTGGTCAGATGAAACCAAAATTGAACTGTTTGGCAACAATGCAAAACGTTATGTTTGGCGTAAAAACAACACAGCTGAACACACCATCCCCACTGTCAAACATGGTGGTGGCAGCATCATGGTTTGGGCCTGCTTTTCTTCAGCAGGGACAGGGAAGATGGTTAAAATTGATGGGAAGATGGATGGAGCCAAATACAGGACCATTCTGGAAGAAAACCTGATGGAGTCTGCAAAAGACCTGAGACTGGGACGGAGATTTGTCTTCCAACAAGACAATGATCCAAAACATAAAGCAAAATCTACAATGGAATGGTTCAAAAATAAACATATCCAGGTGTTAGAATGGCCAAGTCTAAGTCCATACCTGAATCCAATCGAGAATCTGTGGAAAGAACTGAAAACTGCTGTTCACAAATGCTCTCCATCCAACCTCACTGAGCTCGAGCTGTTTTGCAAGGAGGAATGGGAAAAAATGTCATTCTCTCGATGTGTAAAACTGATAGAGCCATACCCCAAGCAACTTACAGCTGTAATCGCAGCAAAAGGTGACGCTACAAAGTATTAACTTAAGGGGGCTGAATAATTTTTCACACCCAATTTTTCAGTTTTTGATTTGTTAAAAAAGTTTGAAATATCCAATAAATGTCGTTCCACTTCATGATTGTGTCCCACTTGTTGTTGATTCTTCACAAAAAAATACAGTTTTATATCTTTATGTTTGAAGCCTGAAATGTGGCAAAAGGTCGCAAAGTTCAAGGGGGCCGAATACTTTCGCAAGGCACTGTATCAAAGGAGTAATCAACATAAATGTATATCACATGGTCTAACAGCCAATTTCATAACCCATCATGTCTGGCGCTTGAACAACCCCCCTGAACATATCAGTGGTGTGTATTATTGGATGCCAAGGGAAGCCAGGCTTTGACCAATATAAATATTTTGTATTTTATCTCTCTCTGTGTTTTAATAATTTGCAGTCAACTCGCAAGTGGCTGAATCTCACTGGAGAAATCATCAGAGCGAGGGAAACAGCGCCCCCTCTGTCTCAGTATGTGTAGCCCTGGTATCTGATGCTGTCTGAACAGGGAAACAGTGCCCCCTCTGTCTCAGTATGTGTAGCCCTGGTATCTGATGCTGTCTGAACAGGGAAACAGCGCCCCCTCTGTCTCAGTATGTGTAGCCCTGGTATCTGATGCTGTCTGAACAGGGAAACAGCACCCCCTCTTTCTCAGTATGTGTAGCCCTGGTATCTGATGCTGTCTGAACAGGGAAACAGCGCCCCCTCTGTCTCAGTATGTGTAGCCCTGGTATCTGATGCTGTCTGAACAGGGAAACAGCACCCCCTCTGTCTCAGTATGTGTAGCCCTGGTATCTGATGCTGTCTGAACAGGGAAACAGCGCCCCCTCTGTCTCAGTATGTGTAGCCCTGGTATCTGATGCTGTCTGAACAGGGAAACAGCGCCCCCTCTGTCTCAGTATGTGTAGCCCTGGTATCTGATGCTGTCTGAACAGGGAAACAGCGCCCCCTCTGTCTCAGTATGTGTAGCCCTGGTATTTGATGCTGTCTGAACCTAAATATTTTGTTGCCTCGTAGAATTTGATGCCAGCAAGCAATTGGCCTCCCTTGATAAAAAAATACAACAATTAGCCAATCAGTGTTGAGCTGAGTTCAACTGTGGGCTGTCCTGGTGAACAGTTTGGATTTGGCTTCAGACCAATCAAATCGCTTCCTTTGCAAAACGCCATTTTCAGAAAAACTTGTCTGTTTCTGGTCTGCTTGTGTTGATGTCCTGCAGTAGCTAGCTTGCTAAATCATCCCTTTCCTAAACCATGGATGGGGATGGGGATTTGGACTTGTGGTAATTGGGATTTGGATTTGTGATTTTTTCTTAATTCTCTGTACAGGCCAATGATTATGACGGGATCTAACCATAAATTCATATGTTGTGCCAGTGGCCAGAGAAAATTGAAGTTCAATATGTAGCCTAGATGTAGGCTCACATTAACTAGCTAGCTAGCTGACTTAGCTGTTTCATTGTAGTCCATACGAGAAAGTCAGGCTAGCAAGTATTTTAGCTAGGTAGCTAAAAAACTAAAAGTGTACTTACTGTATGACAGAGCCATAGACCGTTTTGCCAACATGATAGAGAGGAGGATGGCATTGGTGTTCAACTAGTCTACAAATAGGGCGAGTCCCCAAAAAAAGATCTGGTTTTGTGATGAAACAAACTAATATCTAGTTGAATTTATTCTGCCACTGTGTGACTGTTGTCTTTTTGTTGGCACGGCCTTACTGTATATCACGGTGGCGTATGAATGAATGGGCAAACAACGCAATAGTCACAAGAGAGGTTTTAATATGGCTTTGTTACTGGCTTGGCTTCCTCAGTGATTTCCCCCATGCACCACTACTGTATGCATTGTCTCATAAAGGTTCAATACAGAAAAAAAAAGCTAAAATCAGGTCCAGTCATGTACAGTTTGATCCAGATTTATTGGCACCGTTGATAAAGATGAGCATTTTGTATAAAATAAATAATACAAATACTGAGCTATATTGCATATCAGACCTCAGGATGAGACCCAGATGCAGACAGTTCGAATCACAGAATTTTAGTAACAAAACAGGGGGCAGACAAAACGACAGTTCATGGACAGGTCGGTAATCCAGGGCAGAGTCTGTAAGGTACAGAACAACGGGCAGGCTCAGGGTCAGGGCAGGCAGAGGTCAGTAATCCAGGGCAGAGTCAGAAAGGTACAGAACAACGGGTAGGCTCAGGGTCAGGGCAGACAGAGGTCAGTAATCCAGGGCAGAGTCAGAAAGGTACAGAACAACGGGCAGGCTCAGGGTCAGGACAGACAGAGGTCAGTAATCCAGGGCAGAGTTAGAAAGGTACAGAACGGCATGCAGGCTCAGGGTCAGGACAGGCAAAGGTCAGTAATCCAGGGCAGAGTCAGAAAGGTACAGAACAACGGGCAGGCTCAGGGTCAGGACAGGCAGAGGTCAGTAATCCAGGGCAGAGTCAGAAAGGTACAGAACAACTGGCAGGCTCAGGGTCAGGACAGGCAGAGGTCAGTAATCCAGGGCAGAGTCAGAAAGGTACAAAACGGCAGGCAGGCTCAGGGTCAGGGCAGGCAGGGGTCAGTAATCCAGGGCAGAGTCAGAAAGGTACAGAACGGCAGGCAGGCTCAGGGTCAGGGCAGGAAGAGGTCAGTAATCCAGGGCAGAGTCAGAAAGATACAGAACAACGGGCAGGCTCAGGGTCAGGGCAGGCAGAGGTCAGTAATCCAGGGCAGAGTCAGAAAGGTACAGAATGGCAGGAAGGGTCAGGGTCAGGGCAGGAAGAGGTCAAAACTGGAGAAAATAGAAAATAGGGAAGAACAGGAGTAGGGAAAAACACGCTGGTAGGCTTGACGAGAGAAGACGAACTGGCAACAGACAGACAGAAAACACAGGTATAAACACACAGGGGATAATGGGGAAGATGGGCGACACTTGAAGGAGGGTGGAGACAATCACGATAGGTGAAACAGATCAGGGTGTGACATTGTATGCTATTTTTTGGGAGGGAAATTATATTATTTTATGCTAATACAATTGCTCAGAGAAAGAGATTTTGTTTAACATGTAATAAAAAAATCTAAAAAGAGGGTCTAAAAATGTAAAAAATATATATATTTTTATTATTGTCACTCTTGTTTTCAATACTCCAGCACTCTCCTGTTACAAGGACACTGAGCCTTTTCCTAAATTGTTTTATGAGATTGGAGAACACGTTGGGAAGGATGATAGACCATTCCTGATTCCTTCATTCAGAATCTTTCCAGATCATTGACATGCGTCTGTCTCATGGACTGCCCTCTTTAATTCAATGGGGTTCAACTCCGGAGACTGAGATGGCCATTGCAAAATAGTTTTTGGGCTAAAATGTCCTGGTACTTGGTAGAGTTCATGATGCAGTTGACCTTAACAAGGGCCCCATACCTGAAGCATACCTGAAGCATACCTGAAGCAAATATTGGCATAATTTGGATAGGATATATGCTTCAATATTACAATTATAATAGCTTATAATATGCTGTTCTGTTCTGTTCTATTCTATCATTCCCTACATACTGTAGTGATTATAGGGCATGATATTGTGAGTCATACTGTTTCTCTATTGATGTTGTTCTTCAACAGGAAATGTCTCTCCCCTCCCCCTCTCATTTCCTCTACTCTCCTTCATCTGCATTACTGATTAGATATTTTTTTACCTGACTGACCCCCCCCCCCCCCCCCCTAATGCTTCCACATGGTGTGATCTGAGTCACCCACTCACTTGATTTGTGTTAGATAAGACAATAAACAGGGGGAGAGGGAGGAGAGGAGACATACATTACGCAAAAATCCTTAATGGACATCCACGTTATCGGCTCCTGGGGAGCAGTGGGTTAACTGACGGAAGCTCTCCACACTGTAGCACCACTGTAGTTATTAGTGTGTGATTCTAATTGTCTTCTCATTACGGTGACTGGAGGAGGGAGGAACCGGATAGCATAGCATAGCTAGCCCCAGGCACTCAACACACGCAGCTGCTAACCGCTAACACTAATCACTAGTCATCGCCAATCACAAAGACATTAGTCACACACTCACACACACACACTCATGCATGTACACACACACACACACACACAAATTACTCACACATTAGTCACAGTCACACAATCTTTATTTCATAACAGAATCAAATTTGTATTTCTTGTTTTAATCAAATTGATGATATATTGGTTGAACCTTTCTGTAATGTGTTTAAGTACAGGCTTTATTACATCAATGTCACTCAATCAGTTCCATTAATAAAACCATGAGATAATGAAAAGGTCAAATCATTGTCACCAACAGTGACAAACATATAGACTACAGTATACACTTCAAGTGCTGTACCGCAACTCAAAGAGGTGCTGATCTAGGATCAGGTCCTACCTTTCCATCTAATCGTATTCATTGGGTTCTAAAAGACACAACTGATCCTATATCAGCACTCCTACACTGAGATGCTTATAGCTACCCAAAAGAAGGACCATAATGGGACATAACAACATAACTATGACCAGCGATATAAAGCCATAACAACATAACTATGACCAGGGATATAAAGCCATATCAACATAACTATGACCAGGGATATAAAGCCTTAAGACATAACTATGACCAGGGATATAAAGCCATAAGGACATAACTACGACCAGGGATATAAAGCCATAAGGACATAACTACGACCAGGGATATAAAGCCTTAAGACATAACTATGACCAGGGATATAAAGCCATAAGGACATAACTATGACCAGGGATATAAAGCCATAAGGACATAACTATGACCAGGGATATAAACCATAGCAACATAACTATGACCAGGGATATAAAGCCATAAGGACATAACTATGACCAGAGATATAAAGCCATAACAACATAACTATGACCAGGGATATAAAGCCATAACAACATAACTATGACCAGGGATATAAAGCCTTAAGACATAACTATGACCAGGGAGATAAAGCCATAACAGCATAACTATGACCAGGGATATAAAGCCTTAAGACATAACTATGACCAGGGATATAAAGCCATAACAACATAACTATGACCAGGGATATAACGCCATAAGGACATAACTATGACCAGGGACATAACTATGACAAGGGATATAAAGCCTTAAGACATAACTATGACCAGGGATATAAAGCCATAACAACATAACTATGACCAGGGATATAAAGCCATGAGGACATAACTATGACCAGGGATATAAAGCCATAACAACATAACTATGACCAGGGATATATAACCTTAAGGACATAACTATGACCAGGGATATAAAGCCATAACAACATAACTATGACCAGGGATATATAACCTTAAGGACATAACTATGACCAGGGATATAAAGCCTTATGACATAACTATGATCAGGGATATAAAGCCATAACAACATAACTATGACCAGGGATATAAAGCCATAACAACATAACTATGACCAGGGATATAAAGCCATAACAACATAACTATGACCAGGGATATAAAGCCATAACAACATAACTATGACCAGAGATATAAAGCCTTAAGACATAACTATGACCAGGGATTTAAAGCCTTAAGGACATAACTATGACCAGGGATATAAATAAAAAAGGACATAACTATGACCAGGGATATAAAGCCTTAAGGACATAACTCTGACCAGGGATATAAAGCCATAACAACATAACTATGACCAGGGATATAAAGCCATAAGGACATAACTATGACCAGGGATATAAAGCCATAACAACATAACTATGACCAAATATATAAAGTCTTCATACATAACTTTGACCAGGGATATAAAGCCATAACAACATAACAATGACCAGGGATATAAAGCCATAA
Source organism: Oncorhynchus mykiss (assembly GCF_013265735.2). Taxonomy (NCBI): domain Eukaryota; kingdom Metazoa; phylum Chordata; class Actinopteri; order Salmoniformes; family Salmonidae; genus Oncorhynchus; species Oncorhynchus mykiss. The sequence continues at coordinate 22,707,533 of NC_050572.1, forward strand.
CAACATAACTATGACCAGGGATATAAAGCCATAACAACATAACTATGACCAGGGATATAAAACCATAACAACATAACTATGACCATGGATATAAAGCCATAACAATATAACTATGACCAGGGATATAAAGCGATAACAACATAACTATGACCAGGGATATAAAGCCATAACAACATAACTATGACCAGGGATATAAAGTCATAAGGACATAACTATGACCAGGGATATAAAGCCATAACAACATAACTATGACCAGGGATATAAAGCCATAAGACATAACTATGACCGGGGATATAAAGCCTTAAGACATAACTATGACCATGGATATAAAGCCATAAGGACATAACTATGACCAGGGATAAAAACCATAGCAACATAATTATGACCAGGGATATAAAGCCATATCAACATAACTATGACCAGGGATATAAAGCCATAAGGACATAACTATGACCAGGGATATAAAGCCATAACAACATAACTATGACCAGGGATATAAACCATAGCAACATAATTATGACCAGGGATATAAAGCCATATCAACATAACTATGACCAGGGATATAAAGCCATAACAACATAACTATGACCAGGGACATAACTATGACAAGGGATATAAAGCCTTAAGACACGACTATGACCAGGGATATGAAGGCATAACAACATAACTATGACCAGGGATATAAAGTCTTCAGACATAACTTTGACCAGGGATATAAAGCCATAAGGAAATAACTATGACCAGGGATATAAAGTCTTCAGACATAACTTTGACCAGGGATATAAAGCCTTAAGACAAAACTATGACCAGGGATATAAAACCATAACAACATAACTATGACCAGGGATATAAAGCCTTAAGACATAACTATGACCAGGGATATAAAGCCATAACAACATAACTATGACCAGGGATATAAAGCCATAACAACATAACTATGACCAGGGATATAAAGCCATAACAACATAACTATGACCAGGGATATAAAGGCATAACAACATAACTATGACCAGGGATATAAAGTCTTCAGACATAACTTTGACCAGGGATATAAAGCCATAAGGAAATAACTATGACCAGGGATATAAAGTCTTCAGACATAACTTTGACCAGGGATATAAAGCCTTAAGACAAAACTATGACCAGGGACATAACTATGACAAGGGATATAAAGCCTTAAGACATGACTATGACCAGGGATATAAAGGCATAACAACATAACTATGACCAGGGATATTAAGTCTTCAGACATAACTTTGACCAGGGATATAAAGCCATAAGGAAATAACTATGACCAGGGATATAAAGTCTTCAGACATAACTTTGACCAGGGATATAAAGCCTTAAGACAAAACTATGACCAGGGATATAAAACCATAACATAACTATGACCAGGGATATAAAGCCTTAAGACATAACTATGACCAGGGATATAAAGCCATAACAACATAACTATGACCAGGGATATAAAGCCATAACAACATAACTATGACCAGGGATATAAAGCCATAACAACATAACTATGACCAGGGATATAAAGCCATAACAACATAACTATGACCAGGGATATAAAGCCATAACAACATAACTATGACCATGGATATAAAGCCATAAGGACATAACTATGACCAGGGATATAAAGCCATAACAACATAACTATGACCATGGATATAAAGCCATAAGGACATAACTATGACCAGGGATATAAAGCCATAAAAACATAACTATGACCAGGGATATAAAGCCATAACAACATAACTATGACCAGGGATATAAAGCCATAAGGACATAACTATGACCAGGGATATAAAGCCATAAAAACATAACTATGACCAGGGATATAAAGTCATAAGGACATAACTATGACTAGCGATATAAAGCCATAACAACATAACTATGACCAGGGATATAAAGCCATAACAACATAACTATGACCAGGGATATAAAGCCATAAAAACATAACTATGACCAGGGATATAAAGACATAACAATATAACTATGACCAGGGATATAAAGCCATAAGAGCTTAACTATGACCAGGGATATAAAGCCATAAGGGCTTAACTATGACCAGGGATATAAAGCCATAACAATATAACTATGACCAGGGATATAAAGCTTTAAGACATAACTATGACCAGGGATATAATGCCATAACAACATAACTATGAACAGGGATATAAAGCCATAACAACATAACTATGACCAGGGATATAAAGCCATAAGGGCTTAACTATGACCAGGGATATAAAGCCTTAAGGACATAACTATAACCAGGGATATAAACCATAGCAACATAATTATGACCAGGGATATAAAGCCATAACAACATAACTATGACCAGGGATATAAAGCCATAAGGACATAACTATAACCAGGGATATAAACCATAGCAACATAATTATGACCAGGGATATAAAGCCATATCAACATAATTATGACCAGGGATATAAAGCCATAAGGACATAACTATGACCAGGGATATAAAGCCATAACAACATAACTATGACCAGGGATATAAAGCCATAACAACATAACTATGACCAGGGATATAAAGCCATATCAACATAATTATGACCAGGGATATAAAGCCATAAGGACATAACTATGACCAGGGATATAAAGCAATAACAACATAACTCTGACCAGGGATATAAAGCCATAAGGACATAACTATGACCAGGGATATAAAGTATTTCAGACATGACTATGACCAGGGATATAAAGCCTTAAGACATAACTATGACCAAGGATATAAAGTCTTAAGACATAACTATGAGCAGGGATATAAAGCCTTAAGACATAACTATGACCAAGGATATAAAGTCTTAAGACATAACTATGAGCAGGGATATAAAGCCTTAAGACATAACTATGACCAGGGACATAACTATGACCAGGGATATAACTATGACCAGGGACATAACTATGACCAGGGACATAACTATGACCAGGGATATAAAGTCTTAAGACATAACTATGACCAGGGATATAAAGCCTTAAGACATAACTATGACCAAGGATATAAAGTCTTAAGACATAACTATGACCAGGGATATAAAGCCTTAAGACATAACTATGACCAGGGACATAACTATGACCAGGGATATAAAGCCATAAGGACATAACTATGACCAGGGATATAAAGTCTTCAGACATAACTAAGACCAGGGATATAAAGCCATAACAACATAACTATGACCAGGGATATAAAGCCATAAGGACATAACTATGACCAGGGATATAAAGCCATAAGGACCTAACTATGACCAGGGATATAAAGCCATAACAACATAACTATGACCAGGGATACAAAGCCATAAAAACATAACTATGACCAGGGATATAAAGCCTTAAGACATAAATATGACCAGGGATATAAAGCCATAACAACATAACTATGACCAGGGATATAAAGCCATAAGGGCATAACTATGACCAGGGATATAAAGCAATAACAACATAACTCTGACCAGGGATATAAAGCCATAAGGACATAACTATGACCAGGGATATAAAGACTTCAGACATAACTATGACCAAGGATATAAAGCCTTAAGACATAACTATGACCAAGGATATAAAGTCTTAAGACATAACTATGACCAGGGACATAACTATGACCAGGGACATAACTATGACATGGGATATAAAGTCTTCAGACATAACTATGACCAGGGACATAACTATGACCAGGGACATAACTATGACCAGGGATATAAAGTCTTAAGACATAACTATGACCAGGGACATAACTATGACCAGGGACATAACTATGACCAGGGATTTAAAGCCTTAAGACATAACTATGACCAGGGACATAACTATGACCAGGGATATAAAGCCATAAGGACATAACTATGACCAGGGATATAAAGTCTTCAGACATAACTATGACCAGGGATATAAAGCCTTACGACATAACTATGGCCAAGGATATAAAGTCTTAAGACATAACTATGACCAGGGATATAAAGCCTTAAGAAATAACTATGACCAGGGACATAACTATGACCAGGGATATAAAGCCACAAGGACATAACTATGACCAGGGATATATAGCCATAACAACATAACTATGACCAGGGATATAAAGCCTTAAGACATAACTATGACCAGGGATATAAAGCCTTAAGACATAACTATGACCATGGATATAAAGCCATAAGGACATAACTATGACCAGGGATATAAACCATAGCAACATAATTATGACCAGGCATATAAAGCCATATCAACATAACTATGACCAGGGATATAAAGCCATATCAACATAACTATGACCAGGGATATAAAGCCATAACAACATAACTATGACCAGGGACATAACTATGACAAGGGATATAAAGCCATAACAACATAACTATGACCAGGGACATTACTATGACAAGGGATATAAAGCCTTAAGACATGACTATGACCAGGGATATAAAGGCATAACAACATAACTATGACCAGGGATATAAAGCCATAAGGACATAACTATGAATAGGGATATAAAGCCATAACAACATAACTATGACCAGGGATATAAAGCCTTAAGGACATAACTATGACCAGGGATATAAAGTCTTCAGACATAACTTTGACCAGGGATATAAGGCAATAAGGAAATAACTATGACCAGGGATATAAAGTCTTCAGACATAACGTTGACCAGGGATATAAAGCCTTAAGACAAAACTATGACCAGGGATATAAAACCATAACAACATAACTATGACCAGGGATATAAAGCCATAACAACATAACTATGACCAGGGATGTAAAGCCATAACAACATAACTATGACCAGGGATATAAAGCCATAACAACATAACTAAGACCAGGGATATAAAGCCATAACAACATAGCTATGACCAGGGACATAAAGTCATAAGGACATAACTATGACCAGCGATATAAAGCCATAACAACATAACTATGACCAGGGATATAAAGCCATAACAACATAACTATGACCAGGGATATAAAGCCATAACAATATAACTATGACCAGGGATATAAAGCCATAAGGGCTTAACTATGACCAGGGATATAAAGCCATAACAATATAACTATGACCAGGGATATAAAGCCATAAGGGCTTAACTATGACCAGGGATATAAAGCCAAAAACAATATAACTATGACCAGGGATATAAAGCTTTAAGACATAACTATGACCAGGGATATAAAGCCATAACAACATAACTATGACCAGGGATTTAACGCCATAACAACATAACTATGACCAGGGATATAAAGCCATAACAACATTACTATGACCAGGGATATAAAGCCTTAACAACACAACTATGACCAGGGATATAAAGCCATAACAACATAACTATGACCAGGGATATGAAGCCTTAAGACATAACTTTGACCAGGGATATAAAGCCATAACAACATAACTATGACCAGGGATATAAAGCCATAACAACATAACTATGACCAGGGATATAAAGCCATAAGGACATAACTATGACCAGGGATATAAATCCATAAGGACATAACTATGACCAGGGATATAAAGCCATAATGACATAACTATGACCAGGGATATAAAGCCTTAAGGACATAACTATGACCAGGGATATAAAGCCATAAGGACATAACTATGACCAGGGATATAAAGCCATAACAACATAACTATGACCAGGGATATAAAGCCTTAAGGACATAACTATGACCAGGGATATAAAGCCATAACAACATAACTATGACCAGGGATATAAAGCCTTAAGGACATAACTATGACCAGGGATATAAAGCCATAAGGACATAAAGGGAACAGTGCCATGAGGGTCATAAGACATGAGGTGAAATAGACAACATTAGCATAATGTTATAACAGCACCAGCACCATGGATCAAAGGCAGAGGGTACACATGGAGTTGAGATATTGACATAATGTTATAACAGCACCAGCACCATGGATCAAAGGCAGAGGGTACACATGGAGGTGAGATATTGACATAATGTTATAACAGCACCAGCACCATGGATCAAAGGCAGAGGGTACACATGGAGGTGAGATATTGACATAATGTTATAACAGCACCAGCACCATGGATCAAAGGCAGAGGGTACACATGGAGGTGAGATATTGACATAATGTTATAACAGCACCAGCACCATGGATCAAAGGCAGAGGATACACATGGAGGTGAGATATTGACATAATGTTATAACAGCACCAGCACCATGGATCAAAGGCAGAGGGTACACATGGAGTTGAGATATTGACATAAGGACGTAACATTGTGTTATGTCTTTAGCTCAGACGCAGCTGACGTATATGCACTGCTGGTCCGTGTGTTTGCGTGCGTGTGTGTGTGTGTGTGTGCGCGTATTTCTAGACCACAGCTGACTGACTAAACCCTATTTTAAAAGTGCCTGGTCAATGGGAGGAGAAAGAGAGAGAGAGTTTGAGGGAGAACGAGATTAGGTAAAATGTCCTCTAGGTCTGTTGTCTATAACATTCCCTCCTCTTTTATTCTCCTCCTGTTCTCTTCTCTTATCATTTACTTGTGTCCTTATCTTTGCATCCCTTATTCTCTAAATCCTGCTATGTTCATCTTTCCTTCTCTCTTCCTTCACCCTCTCCCTTGCTCTCCTTATTTCCTCTTCCTGCCTCGACCTCTCCCTGCCCCTCTTTTCTCCCTAGTTGGTCCTCCTGTCATCCCTCTCTCCTCCTCCCATTCCCTTCTTCTACTCTTCTCCATCCTCTGTCCATCCCAAGTGGGGGATAAGGGTTGCCAGTTTGTCCCGCTGTTGTGCATCCCCCTACCCCTCTCTTACACCTCGCCCTTATCAAACCCCCACCTGTCCTGTTCCCTACACCTCTCTCCATCCCTCTCTCCTCTCCCAAACCCTCCATCCTTCCATCCCTCCCACTGTTCTACCTCTCCGGGGGTTTTATGTTGCCAGTCTGTCCTGCTGTTCCACCGATCTGCTCTCCAAGTGAAACACACAATCACCTCCCAGGGTTGCCAGACAGAGTGTCCTGCTGTTCCACCGATCTGCTCTCCAGGTGAGGGGTTGTCTGTCTGTATCTCCTCACCCTGACCGCTCATTCGTGTTGGATGAAACCAGGCATTATCTGGCAACATCCTGGCGTTACATCTGGTCAGTACTTGAATTGGAGGATGAAAAAGGTGCCGGAATTCATAAAGGCATTAAAATACACATGTTCTCTACAATGGAACACCAGTAGTGTTAAAAACCATTCCAACAAGTCAAGAGATTTCAATTTCAGATTTTTCTTCATTGTGTGAAGCAGTGTTCATAGAAACCCATCAAAACCATTCACATTATTGATTTATCTTGTTTCTATCGGTTCACATCTTTATAATCATCACTTTCCAATAAAGCATCATTCTCAGCTTTATTTCATCTTTTGTGGCAAAAAAAAAAGCACAATTGATTTGTCAGTTTTTGTGTTTTGCAGAAATCAACAGGACATTCTTCTTTTCTCTGGTTCAGGCAGAACTCAGGATGGTGCTCTCTCTATGCCCCGTGTCTCCATAGTAACAGGGAAATAAATGACAGGCGCAAAACAGAAAGGAGGTGGAATAAGGAGAAGGCTATAGTAATACACACGTACACACACACACACACACACACACACACACATACACACACACACACACACACACACACACACACACACACACACACACACACACACACACACACACACACACACACACACACACACACACACACACACACATACATACACGTACTCACACATGCACACATGCACACACACACACACTGCGGGTAAGTGTACTACTAGTTAGATTGTGTCCTCGTCTGGGTGCATACTTCATGCTCATCAGCGTAGTATTACTGATGCTTAGCCAGAGACCTTTATGCAGAGTTCTGCCATTAAGGTTTGAGATTCAAGGGGAGCGAGAGGAGAGATGGTTAGAGGAAGGAGAGAGGGGGAGGAAAGGGGAGAGGGGGAGGAAAGGGGAGAGGGGGAGGAGAGGGGGAGGAAAGGGGAGAGGGGGAGGGCGGGCGGGAAAGGTTGTGCCATATGGTAGTGGAGTGACTTCCTCAGCCAGACTCCCAGTGTCTGTGTGTGTGTGTGTGTGAGAGGGGGAGAGAAGGACGCTGTGCACTCATCATCAGTGAAAAATGTCCCACTTCCCCTTCCCCATCCTCCCATCCCATCTCCTCTCATCTTCCACTCCAGAACTGATGAACAGTGTGGACGACCACAGGCCTGTGAAGTCGTCTGTAGTGACTAAGCCACACACACTTGGTGCATTATTAATATTTATGGTCTGTAGTTATGTAAGTCTGCCTCTGTGTAAGTTGAACACCGGTGTGTGTGTGTGTGTGTGTGTGTGTGTGTGTGTGTGTGTGTGTGTGTGTGTGTGTGTGTGTGTGTGTGTGTGTGTGTGTGTGTGTGTGTGCGTGCGTGCGTGGGTGTGTGATCACACAGAACCAGGTTAGGGAGGGCCGTTCCTTTGAACTGAAGCTCAAAAAGACATGAGAATGACCAGAGAGAGGGGGGGGGGGGGGGGGGAGACGAGAGAGAGAGAGGATGGTGTGCCCTCATCATCAGTGAAAAATTCCACACCTCTCCTTTCATTTTTTAATTTCCTCCTCTCTCTTATCCCCATCCCTCCCTCTTCTCATCTTCCACTCCAAAACTGATGAACAGAGTGGATGACCACAGGCTTGTGAAGTCCTCGGTAGTGACTCCTTCCTCCTTGACTCAGCTACACACACACACTTGGTGCATTATTTAAAGGTAGCACACTGTGTTTTATTGTTCATAGTTATGGTCTGTAGTTATGTAAGTCTAACTCCGTCTGCCTCTCATCGGAGTTGAGGAACACAGGTGGTGTGTGTGTGTGTGTCTGAAATGTGGACGCTTGTGTGTGTTGTGTTCTCTCTGTCTCCATGTGTTCATGCAAGCTGTTGATGTCATCTCACTCATGTCACGCATCAATGGTGATGCATGTTTATATCCAGAGAAAGAGAGAGAGCTATGTGTTGTGTGTATGTAATCACCACGTGACGTTTATATAATGTATTACGTCTGATTGCTTGCAGCTGTAATTGATTGTTGAGGTCTGTAAACTTCATTTGAACCTTTATCATGTAGGTTAACATTAAGTTACAGGCGTAACCAAACAGACACATAGCCCATACTGTATGTATAATTGTTTGCGTCTATAGCCCATTGTTTACGTCTATGTTCGGTTGTTGACGTGTGCATGTGATTGTTTATGTATGTGTTTAGTGTCATTAGCAGTGGTCATGGAAATGCACAACTGACCTGTTCTATTGATCCAGAGATCTACACTGAGCCTCCATCAAAGTCTGCTGCACAAAGCCATAACAATGAGGTGTGGATCCTCCCACACACACACACACACACACACACACACACACACACACACACACACACACACACACACACACACACACACACACACACACACACACACACACACACGTGTGCACATAAAGGGATGCACCACATGAATACACCATATGCATACAGCACACGCAGACACCACATGCAGGAATACACATTTAATGAACATTGACTCGCACATAAAATGCCAATTGTGTGTCATAATATCCCAAGGACATGAATGAAGGCTATGCAAACACACACAGAAACAATCTCTCAGAGTCTCTCCCTCTCTCTCGCAGACCGGACTGCAGAGACAGGCATTATATTCCTTTCCTCATTTAGATCACTCCATCCATCTCTCCCTGTCAGACCAGGGCTCTAGGTGGTTTGCTCAGGGACAGGGAAAAGAGCAATGAAACCCATGGTTGGTTTGACTTTGCAGAGCACTTGTGTGTGTGCGTGTGCGTGTACACATGCATGCGTGTTTGCAACAAGCTCTCACAGTCTCACATCAGAACTAGACGTTTCGCAAATGTCACATTTAAAAGTGTTTAAGGTTAGGCATTAACTATGATTTATTACGCTTAGGGTTACGTTTAGGCATTGACTCCAAATGGTTAAGGTAATGCTTAAATTTTTTTATCTCAAAACCAACTTTCTATGGCTGGATTCAAACATGCAACCTTTGTCACCAGAGGCAGAGGTTTACACCACAAAACCAAAACCTGCTGGAAGGTAACAGCTCTTGCTCTTGCCCCTAGTGATCGGTTTCCACGTCCTCTCCTGATGTCCTCAGACATGGATGGACGCTGAATACTGACTTGTATCATGGGTGACCTGGCTGTATGTGTGTGCGTATGTGTGTGTGTGTACAACAAGATCTCACAGTCTTACTTTAGTATTCAGCGTTTGTCCAGGGGGGGGTAATGTGTGTGTGCAGTTAGAGCTACAGAGTCCTCTGGGTCTGTTAGTGTAACATTAGGCGACACTAACGTAACCATAAAATTCAGTTGATCTGCAAAGTCAGAGAGAGACACACAGACGAGAAAGAATGAGAGAGAGAGAGAAACACACTGACACAGATATACGAGAAAGAGAGAGAAACAGAGTTATAGGAAGCTCAGTCTGAAGCTCTAGGCTATTCCGGCAACCCTCAACCACAGAGAATTCCGATTCCAATGTGTGTGTAGAGGGAGGGAGACAGGGACACAGACAAACAGAAAGACACAGAGACATAGAGACACGCACACACACAGAGACAAAGATAGACTGTCACGCCCTGACCTTAGAAATACTTTTTATGTCTCTATTTTGGTTTGGTCAGGGCGTGAGTTGGGGTGGGCATTCTATGTTTTGTGTTTCTATGATTTCCTATTTCTATGTTTTGGCCGGGTATGGTTCCCAATCAGGGACAGCTGTCTATCGTTGTCTCTGATTGGGAACCATACTTAGGTTTTCTTTTTCCCACCTGTGTTTGTGGGAAGTTGACTTTCTTTATGGCACTTTGCCTTTGAGCTTCACGGCTTGTTTATGGTTTTGCCGGCGTCATTTTGATTATTAAAGGAAAATGTACACTCACCACGCTGCACCTTGGTCCTCTCCTTTCATCAGCCGTGCCAGAGACAGAGACACACAGAGAGAGAGACACAGAGAGAGAGCAACAGAGGCACAGCGAGACAGAGTGTGTTGATCTTCAGTATTCCCAGTTGGAACATCTTGATCTGTATTCATCTTTTGGACCAATCATAGCAGCTGTAGCCAGGTCAACATGTTTGGTATTGGTTCAGCTTGTGTTTGTGTGTGTGAGAGTGTTTGTCTTTTGGACCACCAATGATAGGGGAGTTAGCCGGTCTGAAAAAGTGTGGTAGTAGTTTATGGCTTAGGGGGAAATGAGAGGGTTTTAAAAGATCAAGCTGGTACACATGACCTTTGACTACAGTAGCTTGCTTTTATTAGTGTGTGTTTGTGTGTGAGCGCGCACGTGCGTGCGTGAATGAGTGTGACAGAGAAGTCCATCACTGGCCAAGGGCAGCATTTGGTACACTAACACACACACACAGCCTCCCTGCTCCGTTATCAGCTACGTTAACAATGTGGGTCGACACACAAGTTAACGTCCCCATCTTGGTACATACTTTTCACACACTTACCTCCCGTCAGTAACCGGTTATGGTATAAGGAATATACAGACAAGTGTTCATGTTTAATTTAAGCAATGTTTATTATACTTATCAATGTTATGGATGAGCGCGTTGTTTGTTTGGTTCTGTTCCTCTCTCCGTCTCTGTAGCTTCCGGGTATGCTGGGATAAGGACTCAAGCTAAGGCAATCGGGCTGACTTTATATCAGTGTTATATTGGTATAATTGAAAAATGTGTTGCAATGTATGTTTAGCTGAATGGAAAATGTAGGCTTTGAATAGGTAATTGCTTAAATAATTAGTGCTGATCATGTTCTGATGGGAGGGGCTTCCCCTACAGAAGGAGCCTCTCTTTCAGTTCAAAGGGTAGCCATTTTGGGATTGAGCTGTTAATGGGGCAGCATTGTGTTTAAGCTGGACACTTTGGATGCTGTTGTTTTTCTTCCGGATTCACTCTATAAATAAACACCCTGAAGCACAGAAGTACTTTTGCGGCTCCGCCATCTTTTTATTTGACAGAGGTTAGGTTTTCCAGTATAGCCTTCTGGCCTACTCTACGTGACAATGAGTGTGTGCATGTGTGTGTGTGTGTGTGTTTTGATGACTCATCATCACATCACAACAGTGGAGACATACTGTTCTCTGATAGACAACAACAACATCACTACAGTAGAGACATACTGTTCTCTGATAGACAACACAACAACATCACTACAGTAGAGACATAATGTTCTCTGAGAAAACATCACTACAGTAAAGACATACTGTTTTCTGATAGACAACATAACTACAGTAGAGACATACTGTTCTCTGATAGACAACATCACTACAGTAGAGACATACTGTTCTCTGATAGACAACACAACAACATCACTACAGTAGAGACATACTGTTCTCTGATAGACAACACAACAACATCACTACAGTAGAGACATACTGTTCTCTGATAGACAACACAACCACATCACCACAGTAGATACATACTGTTCTCTGATAGACAACATCACTACAGTAGAGACGTACTGTTCTCTGATAGACAACATCACTACAGTAGAGACATACTGTTCTCTGATAGTCAACATCACTACAGTAGAGACATACTGTTCTCTGATAGACAACATCACTACAGTAGATGCATACTGTTCTCTGATAGTCAACATCACTACAGTAGAGACATACTGTTCTCTGATAGACAACATCACTACAGTAGAGACATACTGTTCTCTGATAGACAACACAACCACATCACTACAGTAGATACATACTGTTCTCTGAAACAACATCACTACAGTAGAGACATACTGTTCTCTGATAGACAACATCACTACAGTAGAGACATACTGTTCTCTGATAGACAACATCATTACAGTAGAGACATACTGTTCTCTGATAGTCAACATCACTACAGTAGAGACATACTGTTCTCTGATAGACAACACAACCACATCACTACAGTAGAGACATACTGTTCTCTGATAGACAACATCATTACAGTAGAGACATACTGTTCTCTGATAGACAACATCATTACATTAGAGACATACTGTTCTCTGATAGACAATACAACCACATCATTACAGTAGAGACATACTGTTATCTGATAGACAAAATCACTACAGTAGAGACATACTGTTCTCTGATAGACAACATCACTACAGTAGAGACATACTGTTCTCTGATAGACAACACAACCACATCACTACAGTAGAGACATACTGTTCTCTGATAGACAAAATCACTACAGTAGAGACATACTGTTCTCTGATAGACAACATCACTACAGTAGAGACATACTGTTCTCTGATAGACAACACAACCACATCACTACAGTAGAGACATACTGTTCTCTGATAGACAACATCACTACAGTAGAGACATACTGTTCTCTGATAGACAACATCACTACAGTAGAGACATACTGTTCTCTGATAGACAACATCACTACAGTAGAGACATACTGTTCTCTGATAGACAACATCACTACAGTAGAGACATACTGTTCTCTGATAGACAATACAACCACATCACTACAGTAGAGACATACTGTTCTCTGATAGTCAACATCACTACAGTAGAGACATACTGTTCTCTGATAGACAACACAACCACATCACTACAGTAGAGACATACTGTTATCTGACAGACAACATCACTACAGTAGAGACATACTGTTCTCTGATAGACAACATCACTACAGTAGAGACATACTGTTCTCTGATAGACAACACAACCACATCACTACAGTAGAGACATACTGTTCTCTGATAGACAACATCACTACAGTAGAGACATACTGTTCTCTGATAGACAACACAACCACATCACTACAGTAGAGACATACTGTTCTCTGATAGACAACATCACTACAGTAGAGACATACTGTTCTCTGATAGACAACATCACTACAGTAGAGACATACTGTTCTCTGATAGACAACATCACTACAGTAGAGACATACTGTTCTCTGATAGACAACATCACTACAGTAGAGACATACTGTTCTCTGATAGACAACATCACTACAGTAGAGACATACTGTTCTCTGATAGTCAACATCACTACAGTAGAGACATACTGTTCTCTGATAGACAACATCACTACAGTAGATACATACTGTTCTCTGATAGACAACATCACTACAGTAGAGACATACTGTTCTCTGATAGACAACACAACCACATCACTACAGTAGAGACATACTGTTCTCTGATAGACAACATCACTACAGTAGAGACATACTGTTCTCTGATAGACAACACAACCACATCACTACAGTAGAGACATACTGTTATCTGACAGACAACATCACTACAGTAGAGACATACTGTTCTCTGATAGACAACATCACTACAGTAGAATCATACTGTTCTCTGATAGACAACACAACCACATCACTACAGTAGAGACATACTGTTCTCTGATGGACAACATCACTAGAGTAGAGACATACTGTTCTCTGATAGTCAACATCACTACAGTAGAGACATACTGTTCTCTGAAACAACATAACCACATCACTACAGTAGAGACATACTGTTCTCTGATAGACAACACAACCACATCACTACAGTAGAGACATACTGTTCTCTGATAGACAACACAACCACATCACTACAGTAGATACATACTGTTATCTGATAGTCAACATCACTACAGTAGAGACATACTGTTCTCTGAAACAACATAACCACATCACTACAGTAGAGACATACTGTTCTCTGATAGACAACACAACCACATCACTACAGTAGATACATACTGTTCTCTGATAGACAACATCACTACAGTAGAGACATACTGTTCTCTGATAGACAACACAACCACATCACTACAGTAGAGACATACTGTTATCTGATAGACAACATCACTACAGTAGAGACATACTGTTCTCTGATAGACAACACAACCACATCACTACAGTAGAGACATACTGTTCTCTGATAGACAACATCACTACAGTAGAGAGATACTGTTCTCTGATAGACAACACAACCACATCACTACAGTAGAGACATACTGTTCTCTGATAGACAACACAACCACATCACTACAGTAGAGACATACTGTTCTCTGATAGACAACATCACTACAGTAGAGACATACTGTTCTCTGATAGACAACATCACTACAGTAGAGACATACTGTTCTCTGATAGACAACACAACCACATCACTACAGTAGAGACATACTGTTATCTGATAGACAACATCACTACAGTAGAGACATACTGTTCTCTGATAGACAACATCACTACAGTAGAGACATACTGTTCTCTGATAGACAACACAACCACAACACTACAGTAGATGCATACTGTTCTCTGATAGACAACGTCACTACAGTAGAGACATACTGTTCTCTGATAGACAACACAGCCACATCACTACAGTAGAGACATACTTTTCTCTGATAGACAACATCACTACAGTAGAATCATACTGTTCTCTGATAGACAACACAACCACATCACTACAGTAGAGACATACTGTTCTCTGATGGACAACATCACTAGAGTAGAGACATACTGTCCTCTGATAGTCAACATCACTACAGTAGAGACATACTGTTCTCTGATAGACAACACAACCACATCACTACAGTAGAGACATACTGTTATCTGATAGACAACATCACTACAGTAGAGACATACTGTTCTCTGATAGACAACATCACTACAGTAAAGACATACTGTTCTCTGATAGACAACATCACTACAGTAGAGACATACTGTTCTCTGAAACAACATCACTACAGTAGAGACATACTGTTCTCTGATAGACAACATCACTACAGTAGAGACATACTGTTCTCTGATAGACAACACAACCACATCACTACAGTAGAGACATACTGTTCTCTGATAGTCAACATCACTACAGTAGAGACATATTGTTCTCTGATAGACAACACAACCACATAACTACAGTAGAGACATACTGTTCTCTGAAACAACATCACTACAGTAGATACATACTGTTCTCTGATAGACAACATCACAACAGTAGAGACATACTGTTCTCTGATAGTCAACATCACTACAGTAGAGACATACTGTTCTCTGAAACAACATAACCACATCACTACAGTAGAGACATACTGTTCTCTGATAGACAACATCACTACAGTAGAGACATACTGTTCTCTGATAGACAACATCACTACAGTAGAGACATACTGTTCTCTGATAGACAACATCACTACAGTAGAGACATACTGTTCTCTGATAGACAACATCACTACAGTAGAGACATACTGTTCTCTGATAGTCAACATCACTACAGTAGAGACATACTGTTCTCTGATAGACAACATCACTACAGTAGATACATACTGTTCTCTGATAGACAACATCACTACAGTAGAGACATACTGTTCTCTGATAGACAACACAACCACATCACTACAGTAGAGACATACTGTTCTCTGATAGACAACACAACCACATCACTACAGTAGAGACATACTGTTCTCTAATAGACAACATCACTACAGTAGAGACATACTGTTCTCTGATAGACAACATCACTACAGTAGAGACATACTGTTCTCTGATAGACAACACAACCACATCACTACAGTAGAGACATACTTTTCTATGATAGACAACATCACTACAGTAGAATCATACTGTTCTCTGATAGACAACACAACCACATCACTACAGTAGAGACATACTGTTCTCTGATAGACAACATCACTACAGTAGAGACATACTGTTCTCTGATAGACAACATCACTACAGTAGAGACATACTGTTCTCTGATAGACAACACAACCACATCACTACAGTAGAGACATACTGTTCTCTGATCATCAACGGAAAAATGAATTCCCAAGTTTATCAAGACATTTTGCAGAAGAATGTAAGGCTATCTGTCCGCCAATTGAAGCTCAACAGAATTTGGCCGATGCCACAGAACAACGACCCAAAACACAGAAGTAAATCAACAACAGAATGGCTACTGGATATCTTTAGAAGTTATGCATACTTAATGTTAATATTCTATTACTCTAGGTCCTCCATTTCCGAACGTGAAGCCACCTGACCCTAGCAGGAAGGACCAGAAAAAGGTTTTTGGCTTAATGGTATATCTTCATATTGAGTAAAATTAAGATCACGCATACTTAGATTAAGAGTGACTGACATGAATTGGAGCATGAGCAGGCTTAGTCTACATTCAGGTGGAACAACGGATATGCAATGCATATGCAATGCGTTGTTTGTCAACAACGGTTGTGCCAATGAATGCATATCAAAACAGTCGAGGAGTGACTACACACTTGTGAAGATGCAGTTGCTCCCCTAAAAACGAAAAACATTTCTCATAAGAAACTAGCTCCCTGGTATACAGAAAATACCCGAGCTCTGAAGCAAGCTTCCAGAAAATTGGAACGGAAATGGCGCCACACCAAACTATCTTCTTCCGACTAGCTTGGAAAGACAGTACCGTGCAGTATCGAAGAGCCCTTACTGCTGCTCGATCCTCCTATTTTTCTAACTTAATTGAGGAAAATAAGAACAATCCGAGATTCCTTTTTGATACTGTCGCAAAGCTAACTAAAAAGCAACATTCCCCAAGAGCGGATGGCTTTCACTTCAGCAGTAATAAAATCATGAATTTCTTTGAGGAAAAGATCATGATTATTAGAAGGCAAATTACGGACTCCTCTTTAAATCTGCGTATTCCTTCAAAGCTCAGTTGTCCTGAGTCTGCACAACTCTGCCAGGACCTAGGATCAAGAGAGACACTCAAGTGTTTTAGTACTATATCTCTTGACACAATGATGAAAATAATCATGGCCTCTAAACCTTCAATCTGCATGCTGGACCCTATTCCAACTAAACTACTGAAAGAGCTGCTTCCTGTGCTTGGCCCTCCTATGTTGAACATAATAAACGGCTCTCTATCCACCAGATGTGTACCAAACTCACTAAAAGTGACAGTAATAAAGCCTCTCTTGAAAAAGCCAAACCTTGACCCAGAAAATATAAAAAACTATCGGCCTATTTTGAATCTTCCATTCCTCTCAAAAATTTTAGAAAAGGCTGTTGCGCAGCAACTCACTGCTTTCCCGAAGACAAACAATGTATACAAAATGCTTCAGTCTGGTTTTAGACCCCATCATAGCACTGAGACTGCACTTGTGAAGGTGGTAAATTACCTTTTAATGGCATCAGACCGAGGCTCTGCATCTGTCCTCGTGCTCCTAGACCTTAGTGCTGCTTTTGATACCATCGATCACCACATTCTTTTGGAGAGATTGGAAACCCAAATTGGTCTACACGGACAAGTTCTGGCCTGGTTTAGATCTTATCTGTCGGAAAGATATCAGTTTGTCTCTGTGAATGGTTTGTCCTCTGACAAATCAACTGTACATTTCAGTGTTCCTCAAGGGTCCATTTTAGGACCACTATTGTTTTCACTATATATTTTACCTCTTGGGGATGTCATTCGAAAACATAATGTCAACTTTCACTGCTATGCGGATGACACAGAGCTGTACAATGAAACATGGTGAAGCCCCAAAATTGCCCTCGCTAGAAGCATGTGTTTCAGACAAAAGGACGTGGATGGCTGCAAACTTTCTACTTTTAAACTCGGACAAAACAGAGATGCTTGTTCTAGGTCCCAAGAAACAAAGAGATCTTCTGTTGAATCTGACAATCAATCTTAATGGTTGTACAGTCATCTCAAATAAAACTGTGAAGGACCTCGGCGGTACTCTGGACCCTGATCTCTCTTTTGACGAACATATCAAGACTGTTTCAAGGACAGCTTTTTTTCCATCTACGTAACATTGCAAAAATCAGAAACTTTCTGTCCAGAAATGATGCAGAAAAATTAATCCATGCTTTTGTCACTTCTAGGTTAGACTACTGCAATGCTCTACTTTCCGGCTACCCGGATAAAGCACTAAATAAACTTCAGTTAGTGCTAAATATGGCGGCTAGAATCCTGACTAGAACCCCAAAAAATTATCATATTACTCCAGTGCTAGCCTCCCTACACTGGCTTCCTGTCAAGGCAAGGGCTGATTTCAAGGTTTTACTGCTAACCTACAAAGCATTTACATGGGCTTGCTCCTACCTATCTCTCTGATTTGGTCCTGCCGTACATACATACACATACGCTACGGTCACAAGACGCAGGCCTCCTAATTGTCCCTAGAATTTCTAAGCAAACAGTTGGAGGCAGGGCTTCCTCCTATAGAGCTCAATTTTTATGGAATGGTCTGCCTACCCATGTGAGAGACGCAAACTCGGTCTCAACCTTTAAGTCTTTACTGAAGACTCATCTCTTCAGTGGGTCATATGATTGAGTGTAGTCTGGCCCAGGAGTGTGAAGGTGAACAGAAAGGCTCTGGAGCAACGAACCGCCCTTGCTGTCTCTGCCTGGCCGGTTCCCCTCTTTCCACTGGGATTCTCTGCCTCTAACCCTATTACAGGGGCTGAGTCACTGGCTTACTAGGGCTCTTTCATACCGTCCCTAGGAGGGGTGCGTCACTTGAGTGGGTTGAGTCACTGATGTGATCTTCCTGTCTGGGTTGGAGCCCCCCCTTGGGTTGTGCCGTGGCGGAGATCTTTGTGGGCTATACTCGGCCTTGTCTCAGGATGGTAAGTTGGTGGTTGAAGATATCCCTCTAGTGGTGTGGGGCCTGTGCTTTGGCAAAGTGGGTGAGGTCATATCCTTCCTGTTTGGCCCTGTCCGGGGGTGTCATCTGATGGAGCCACAGTGTCTCCTGACCCCTGCTGTCTCAGCCTCCAGTATTTATGCTGCAGTAGTTTATGTGTCGGGGGGCTAGGGTCAGTTTGTTATATCTGGAGTACTTCTCCTGTCTTATCCGGTGTCCTGTGTGAATTTAAGTATGCTCTCTATAATTCTCTCTTTCTCTCTTTCTTTCTTTCTTTCTTTCTTTCTCTCTCTCGGAGGACCTGAACCCTAGGACCATGCCTCAGGACTACCTGACATGATGACTCCTTGCTGTCCCCAGTCCACCTGGCCGTGCTGCTGTTCCAGTTTCAACTGTTCTGCCTGTGATTATTATTATTTGACCATGCTGGTCATTTATGAACATTTGAACATCTTGGCCATGTTCTGTTATAATCTCCACCCGGCACAGCCAGAAGAGGACTGGCCACCCCACATAGCCTGGTTCCTCTCTAGGTTTCTTCCTAGGTTTTTGCCTTACTAGGGAGTTTTTCCTAGCCACCGTGCTTCTACACCTGCATTGCTTGCTGTTTGGGGTTTTAGGTTAGGTTTCTGTACAGCACTTTGAGATATCAGCTGATGTACGAAGGGCTATATAAATACATTTGATTTGATTTGATTTAAAGTAGCCTACATTCCTTAAACTTGAGTGCTCTCTAAGCCCTATAGTCACATAATTAAGCCTGTATCAGTACAGATCTGAATGATTGATATCCTTTTTATTGTACACTGTTGGTAGTAGTTGATGCCAAATCCCTAAATGTCATACTACAAGGATGTCAGGTTGACATATGAACACACAGACCAGGGATTGCCCCGAAAGTACACGGATCATTCAGGAAAAGCTCAAGATGTGCATTTAGTGACTGAATGCAACAAAAAAGAAACAGCACCGCGACATGATCACATTTCCTCTTCTCAATCACACACTCACTTACTCACATAGTTTAGCTCTAAAATTATTCTCATTTAAGGTAGTTGGGCCTCTATTTACTTTGAGAGGAACGACATGCATGACCTTCTTGCTCTCCTCTCTGCTGAGACCGATTCGGTTCCAGCAGTACAGGGCCCAGGCTGTCCTGTTCCACTTCTCTTTGGTACCAGCTCCTGTCACAACAGAAGAGGATTACTCTGAAGAGTTCCTGCTGGATGCAGGTGATAATTGTTGAGAACTTGTTCTCAACTGGCCTACCTGGTTATATAAAGGTGAAATAAAAAAAAACATTAAAAAAAATATCACACACAAACACTGGGGCAAAAAAGTATTTAGTCAGCAACCAATTGTGCAAGTTCTCCCACTTAAAAAGATGAGAGAGGCCTGTAATTTTCATCCCACTATACTTATGTGTGCTGGCACTAACTCATTCTGTCTCACATACACAAGCACACACTTGATTTAGGTTAGTGTCTTTCAGATTTGCTTTGACAGCTTCTCTGCTGGGCCAGTCAAGAGATGAGGTTGCGTCTTCATCTTGGACCACGGCCAATGGACGAGCCCATTAGAGCTGCTAGTGATGCGCTACTGGCCAAGCACCATGGGAGGAAGAGATCCTGAAACGAGTGGATCTGCTCTGTTCTTAACACCAGCCCAGAGAAGCTCCTAGAGACACACGGCTGTGGCATTATGTTACTGCAGAGAGTGAAACGGTCAGTGTCCCAGTCACATCCCCTGCCACCTGCACTTACACAGCAGGCCTCACCAATTCAAGGATGCCATTTGAGGATTTTGCTGCCACTGCCTTTTTTCAATGGGAGCTGGCGGCCTGGAAGCAGAGGGGGGCAGTGAGGAAGGAGCGAACAGAGGAAAGAGGAGGGGGAAATGCTCAGAGCAACATCCCTCTGGCCGTCTGTAGAGGCTCTGCCACTAAACGCTGAAACAAAGCCCCAACAGCCCTCACACACATACCGGCTTTCCTGGAGTGGCAGGAAAATATCTTCTGCCTGGCCAAAGTGTTTTCCCTGTACCTGGCACAGGGCATTGGAGGGAGCTCCAGCAGTCTGCCTTTTATGAGACTGAAAAGCAGAGATGTATGGTGGAGAAAGGGAAGTTACTCTACAGACACACACACAGAAGTAAATAGCTGAAAATATATTTCCATTGATGGAAGTGGTTTGGACTCTTGTTTGATTTGTATTTATTTCCCAGGTCCGTTCTGTTACATTACTGTGCTGTTATTGTATATCACTCTGTATATTATTGTTCATAGCTATTTTGTGTAAAAGTTGACCAATCATTTATTCTAATTGCGGTGAATATGTCTTGTATTATAAACCAATTGCTACAGTTAGTGTGTGGATAAGTTTGTTGTACAAAGGATTGTGCTCCGACACTATTATACAGTGCCTTGCGAAAGTATTCGGCCCCCTTGAACTTTGCGACCTTTTGCCACATTTCAGGCTTCAAACATAAAGATATAAAATTGTATTTTTTTGTGAAGAATCAACAACAAGTGGGACACAAAATTATTCAGCCCCTTTACTTTCAGTGCAGCAAACTCTCTCCAGAAGTTCAGTGAGGATCTCTGAATGATCCAATGTTGACCTAAATGACTAATGATGATAAATACAATCCACCTGTGTGTAATCAAGTCTCCGTATAAATGCACCTGCACTGTGATAGTCTCAGAGGTCCGTTAAAAGCGCAGAGAGCATCATGAAGAACAAGGAACACACCAGGCAGGTCCGAGATACTGTTGTGAAGAAGTTTAAAGCCGGATTTGGATACAAAAATATTTCTCAAGCTTTAAACATCCCAAGGAGCACTGTGCAAGCGATAATATTGAAATGGAAGGAGTATCAGACCACTGCAAATCTACCAAGACCTGGCCGTCCCTCTAAACTTTCAGCTCATACAAGGAGAAGACTGATCAGAGATGCAGCCAAGAGGCCCATGATCACTCTGGATGAACTGCAGAGATCTACAGCTGAGGTGGGAGACTCTGTCCATAGGACAACAATCAGACGTATATTGCACAAATCTGTCCTTTATGGAAGAGTGGCAAGAAGAAAGCCATTTCTTAAAGATATCCATAAAAAGTGTCGTTTAAAGTTTGCCACAAGCCACCTGGGAGACACACCAAACATGTGGAAGAAGGTGCTCTGGTCAGATGAAACCAAAATTGAACTTTTTGGCAACAATGCAAAACGTTATGTTTGGCGTAAAAGCAACACAGCTGAACACACCATCCCCACTGTCAAACATGGTGGTGGCAGCATCATGGTTTGGGCCTGCTTTTCTTCAGCAGGGACAGGGAAGATGGTTAAAATTGATGGGAAGATGGATGGAGCCAAATACAGGACCATTCTGGAAGAAAACCTGATGGAGTCTGCAAAATTCCTGAGACTGGGACCGAGATTTGTCTTCCAACAAGACAATGATCCAAAACATAAAGCAAAATCTACAATGGAATGGTTCAAAAATAAACATATCCAGGTGTTAGAATGGCCAAGTCAAAGTCCAGACCTGAATCCAATCGAGAATCTGTGGAAAGAACTGAAAACTGCTGTTCACAAATGCTCTCCATCCAACCTCACTGAGCTCGAGCTGTTTTGCAAGGAGGAATGGGAAAAAATGTCAGTCTCTCGATGTGCAAAAACTGATAGAGACATACCCCAAGCGACTTACAGCTGTAATCGCAGCAAAAGGTGGCGCTACAAAGTATTAACTTAAGGGGGCTGAATAATTTTGCACGGCCAATTTTTCAGTTTTTGATTTGTTCAAAAAGTTTGAAATATCCAATAAATGTCATTCCACTTCATGATTGTGTCCCACTTGTTGTTGATTCTTCACAAAAAAATACAGTTTTATATCTTTATGTTTGAAGCCTGAAATGTGGCAAAAGGTCGCAAAGTTCAAGGGGGCCGAATACTTTCGCAAGGCACTGTAAATATGCCTTTGATTTAATTAAATTAAACCTTAACTTAAAGCAATCTTGTCTTTGTTTTTTTATACGCATTAAAATGGCAAATGCAAATCACCAAATGAAAGACATCCTCCAGCGATTTCTGAACTTTTACATTTGAAAAGCGATATCCCAACTCTAAATACAGTAAAGTACACACACTAAAGGGAACAAAATATAAATTTGAAACAAAATACTGTTTTTTTAGACAACTTTCCTAGCATTCGAGGAGTTGGTCTGATGGGAATGCGTGATGTCATCAGCCTACCCCTTGCTTGCAAAAACAACATATCAAACTGTGACACTAAACAGACCTAAACAACTCTTCATGTTTGTTGCAAGAAGAAATGTATGAAATAGGTATTGATCATGAAGCATGTAACTGCCGAAGCAGAATATTAAAATTGGAACATTTAATTTTATGTGTTTATCTTTTGTTGACTGACTTTACATCTCAGATGATATTGCTCTGAAGAGGAATTCAGCTAATTAAAGTGGGTCCCCTCCTCTACTGTAAAATGAGTTAATCACAGTGAGTCCCCTCCTCTACTGTAAAACTAGTTAATCAAAGTGGGTCCCGTCCTCTACTGTAAAACTAGTTCATCCCAGTGGATCCCCTCTTCTACTGTAAAACTAGTTAATCACAGTGAGTCCCCTCCTCTACTGTAAAACTAGTTAATCACAGTGAGTCCCCTCCTCTACTGTAAAACTAGTTCATCACAGTGGGTCCCCTCCTCTACTGTAAAACTAGTTAGTCACAGTGGATCCCCTCCTCTACTGTAAAACTAGTTAATCACAGTGGATCCCCTCCTCTACTGTAAAACTAGTTAATCACAGTGGATCCCTTCCTCTACTGTAAAACTAGTTAATCACAGTGGGTCCCCTCTCCTGTAAAACTAGTTAATAGCAGTGGGTCCCCTCCTTTCCTGTAAAACTAGTTAATCACAGTGGGTCCCCTCTCCTGTAAAACTAGTAAATAGCAGTGGGTCCCCTCCTCTCCTGTAAAACTAGTTAATCACAGTGGGTCCCCTCTCCTGTAAAACTAGTTAATCACAGTGGATTCCCTCCTCTCCTGTAAAAAGAGTTCATCACAGTGGGTCCTCTCCTCTCCTGTAAAACTAGTTAGTCACAGTGAGTCAGCCTCCTCTCATTGAAAAAAAAAGTTAATCACAGTGGATTTCCTCCTCTCCTCTAAAACTTGTTCATCACAGTGGGTCCCCTCCTCTCCTCTAAAACTAGTTAATCACAGTGGGTCCCCTCCTCTCCTCTAAAACTAGTTCATCACAGTGGGTCCCCTCCTCTCCTCTAAAACTTGTTCATCACAGTGGGTCCCCTCCTCTCCTCTAAAACTAGTTAATCACAGTGGGTCCCCTCCTCTCCTCTAAAACTAGTTCATCACAGTGGGTCCCCTCCTCTCCTCTAAAACTAGTTCATCACAGTGGGTCCCCTCCTCTCCTCTAAAACTAGTTCATCACAGTGGGTCCCCTCCTCTCCCGTAAAAATACTTTCACTGAGGGAATAGACATTATTATAATAAAGAATTTTAGACAAAAAAATGCAATAAACTTATTAAACATCATAAAAACTCTCTCATAAGTGCAGTTTACCAACTTCTGTGGGAATAAACTCTCTTATGTTTATTTTAATAAACAGACTAAACTTTGTTATCATATGATTAATGTTTAAAGTCAAGTGTAAAACTATTTAAATGCTCAGGTAATGTCTCAAAAAAGGCAGGCATTGCTATGGCTATACACGACTGACACTTTGGAATCAGAGACAGATGCTTACGCACATCCCCCATCTCCTGCCACATCGCCCTAGCAAAACCCAAACCTTCTTAAAGGTTACAGCTCACACTGTTGCACCTAGTGGCCGGTTTCCACGTCATCTCCCAATGTCCTCAGACACGCATGTACGTCGACTCCTGACTTGTATCACAGGTGACCGGCGTGAGTATATTATATTTTGTATTTTCCGGATAGTAAGATATTTTAAACACCACAGACAAAGTAAAAACCACTGAAAGGGAACAAAGTTCAATTCTGTGTTTGTTTAGAATGAAGGATGACATTATGAGGATTTCCGGAGTGCAAATATCACCCAAATTCCCTCATGTAATTTGGTGTGACTGTGAGCTAAAGTCATTTGGTGTTAATTCAATTTGAAGTCACATCTGTTGCCTTACGAAATGAAATCAGAAGCTATCCACATCATGCTCTCTCTCTCTCTCTCTGTCTCCCTCTCTCTCCCTCCCTCCCATTCCCTACCTCTTTTTCTTAATCTTTGTTCTTCACTCTCTCTCAATCTCTCTTTGCCTCGCTCTCTTTCCTCCCACCCTCTCTCGCTCTCTTTTTCTCTCACTATTTTTCTTAATCTTTCTCTTTCCCTCTTTCTCCCTCTCCCTCACTCTTTTTCTCTCTCTCCCTTTCTCTGTCTCTCACCCTCTCTCTCTCTTACACACACACACACACACCAAATTTGTAAGGTTAGGGTTAAGGTTAGCCATTAACCCTCGAATGGTTAAGGTAAGGGTTAAGGTTTGTGATTGGCAAAAAAATTTAAAAAATAACTTTCTATCACTGGATTTGAACATGCGAACAGGCACAAGAGGCAGATGCTAATTGAAGGTAACAGCGCTCACTGTTGCCCCTAGTGGCCGGTTTCCACGTCATCTCCCAACGTCCTCAGAAATGTAAGGACATGGAATACTGACTTGTATCATGGGTGACCTGGTTGGATAATCCACCCCTGGTTGATTAGCTAGCTGAGAGCATGCTGTGGTACATTGTCTGCATTGTGTCATGATGTTCCTTCCTGTTCCTTTGAAGTGTTTTACTTTCCAGTTTGATATTTTATGAACATTGGCCAGAGGATACACCAGAAATATGTGTGACTGTGATGTGAATTATGACAGCCACAAAATAGAGTGAGAGAGGGAGAGAGAGAGAGAGAGAGAGAGTGTGTGTGTGTGTGTGTGTGTGTGTGAGAGAGAGAGAGAGAGATAGAGAGAGAGATAGAGAGAGAGAGATAGAGACAGAGAGAGAGAGAGAGAGAGAGAGAGAGAGAGAGAGAGAGATAGAGAGAGAGATAGAGAGAGAGAGAGAGAGATAGAGAGAGAGAGAGAGAGAGAAAGAGAAAGAGCGAAAAAGGGAGGTGAAGAAAGAGACAGACAGACAGAAAGAGAGAGGCATGCTTCTGCATGGTTCAGTGAGTATTGATCAAGTGTCAGGGACAGGAAGATAGATCACTGTAAGCCCCCCTCCTCCCTCTCCTTCACTCCTATCCTCCTCCTCTATCTCTCACTCAATCAATCAATCAGTCAGTAGTGTTGGTTCGAATCTATGTCAGGGTGAGGGAGGAGGAAACAGCCTGAACTCTTCACGGTATATCGTATCCATCTCTCGTTTTCTCCCTCACTCTATCTGTACTCCCTATCCCTTTTCTCTGATATCAATGCCATTCAACCCCCTCTCTTTCCATTTCTCCACCTCCACATCTCTTCATCCCTCCATCTCTCCATCCTGCACTCCATTCCATTTCTTCATCTCACTATTTCTCCATTTCTCCATCTTGGCATCGCTATACATCTCTCACTCTTCATCTGTCCATCTCATATAGAACATTGATGAAATGCTGATGTGAAGTTATTTGTTGCTTACTTCTTTGACAGACAGGGTTAATACATCATGATGATATTAGCATAGCGGACAGTTGGAAGCCCTTTAACCTCATACTCGTATACGGGTTTAAAAATTGCAGATTTGGACGCTGATAAGCGCCTAAATTGGAACGCAGTGGTTATACAGTAACTCAAGGTCTCCGCTTCACAGCTCTGTATGAGTTTTGATTGACAGTCGTTCTGAACGTGAGCACCACGCTTAACAACAAGTTGCCCCCATCCCTCCTGCTAATTGGGCAACTTTTGCTCATTTCTTGTTGTCTGAGTGAGGGAAATGCCGTAAATTACGATGTATTTTGAAAGATGGGATGTTGAGGATCGGAATAAATACCACTTTGATGTCATAAAAGCAAGCCAAAATACATATCATAAAACTCAGGAAATATACAGTGTCAACATTTATGATCCTGTTTGACGTACAATTACAAGTTGACATGGCGTTGTACACTGGGTTTTCCTGAACAGAATGTGTTTATGTTTATTGTATTGTGAAGAAAATATGCCGAGGACCACACATCTGAATGCACTCTTGACTGTAATGTATCTAGTCAGAACAAGCTTTAAAATGATGCACACCGGACCCAGATTGCTATTTAGAATGGACTGTATTTGGATTATGTAAACAACAACAGTAATTGTGTACAGGCAGGGATGCAGGGCTGTGTTCCAAACAACACAACTGCAAGTGTGCTTGCTCTAGTTCCTCAACGGCAAAGCTAGGAGACCTATTAAAGAAGAGTCTTAAACTGTAAGATTATTTTTTTGTCTTAAAAGTGCATTGAAACACCAGTTAGACCTCTACTTCAAACCCATGTCATTAATTTTTTCTGCACCTACCCCACATTTTCCAAGAATATTCTTGATGTTTTAGTTAGTTGCTAGCTTGTTAGCGAGCTAGTTAGCTGGCTAGCCAGTTCAAGTAAATGACCGGAGTGTAGCTGACAACGTTTTAACTTTAGCTACGTTTTATTCATAATTACAGGAAAATAAACCTAGCACAACACCATCATTATTTACAAGGTAAAATAGCTTATGGTTGTGAGTGTCACAAAATAAATACACCACCACAGCACAGTCATTGTAACCCACAGGCAGCATAGGGTTGTCTGTCTTTCTTTTATCTCTCTCTCTTTATCTCTCTTTCTCCCTCTCTCGGATGTTATCATGATGTTTGGCCAGAGGGGTATCCATGAAGCACGCTAGATCTACACAGGGTTTTCTGAGAAGACATTGCTCATCCGCCTGCCGCTAACTCTAGCAGGCTTGTAGCCGCGCGTGCATGTCGCACGTGGCTAGTTGAACGCTGAACTTTTCATTGAGACAGTGAAACGTCAATACATGGGCGAGTCGGTGCCACATTTTAATTTTCACCAAAATCAAAGTGAATGAATTCAGCAGGCTGTGGTGTGATTTTTTAAATAATGTGATAGGTATTTTAACATAAAAAATAAAAAAAATGAACACAAAAAAACATTTGATTTATAAAATCTCTTCTTCCTCAAATGAAGGGGAGGATGATGCAATCTCTGGTCCTCAACTCACGGATCAGACACTTAATTCAGGATAAATGGAGTTAGCCCTGAGTTAGCCTGCCCCAGAGCAGGTTAGTTCTGAAGGATCCGTTGCCATAGAAATGTACCTGACTAAAAGGTGAGCCATATTTGTCTGACAGGTTATCCAGAGTTGAACTCAAAGTTGACCAAAGTTACCTTGCTAACTCCTCAAACCTGCTACCCCTCTGATCAGGTGACCAGGGATTACCCCAATGATGTCAACAAGTCATGGTCCTGGACACAATCCAGGGGAATCTGATTGGCTGCTGCTCCTCCAATCCCAGACTCCCACAGCTTGCACACATTTAGGGTGACTACACACAGAAAGACTGATGGGGGGAGTTAATAAAAGACACTTGGTTAATATGATTACAGCCTAATACCAAGACACCCTTCATAGCCCATCATTAAATATAAACACAATAATCAATATAGCTTAATCAGATTGATCAAAATAAATCTAATCTCAAACCCATCAACCAATCATAGATCGATAACGTGGCTCCATAATCAATCACCGAGCGATCACCTTTCTCCCTGATCAATCAAGCCTGTCCCAGTGATAATAATAGATGATTGATGACCAGTTTAGATATATGTTTTAATAAGAATCCATTAATGATGTATTAATGATTTGACATCATATGTTGCAATTTGCTTTAGCGAAGACAGAAATGTTTCCCTGACTGTTTGGAAGACACGATGACAACAACAACAAGTTTTAAAAAACTATAGAGACAGAAGAGTCAAGCTTGGCGTGTCGCTCTCTCCTTCTCCTCTCTTCTCTCCTTTAGTGTCTAATACCCCTTGGCTCCCTCCTTCTCCTCTCTCCTTTAGTGTCTACTACCCCCTGGCTCCCTCCTTCTCCTCTCTCCTTTAGTGTCTACTAGCCCCTGGCTCCCTCCTTCTCCTCTCTCCTTTAGTGTCTACTACCCCCTGGCTCCCTCCTTCTCCTCTCTCCTTTAGTGTCTACTACCCCCTGGCTCCCTCCTTCTCCTCTCTCCTTTAGTGTCTACTAGCCCCTGGCTCCCTCCTTCTCTTCTCTCCTTTAGTGTCTACTACCCCCTGGCTCCCTCCTTCTCTTCTCTCCTTTAGTGTCTACTACCCCCTGGCTCCCTCCTTCTCTTCTCTCCTTTAGTGTCTACTACCCCTGGCTCCCTCCTTCTCTTCTCTCCTTTAGTATCTACTACCCCCTGGCTCCTTCCTTCTCTTCTCTCCTTTAGTGTCTACTACCCCCTGGCCCCCTCATCATCTCTTCTCTCCTTTAGTGTCTACTAACCCTGGCTCCCTCCTCTCTTCTCTCCTTTAGTGTCTACTACCCCCTGGCTCCATCCTTCTCTTCTCTCCTTTAGTATCTACTACCCCCTGGCTCCCTCCTTCTCTTCTCTCCTTTAGTGTCTACTACCCCTGGCTCCCTCCTTCTCTTCTCTCCTTTAGTATCTACTACCACCTGGCTCCCTCCTTCTCTTCTCTCCTTTAGTGTCTACTACCCCCTCACTCCCTTCTCCTCTCTTCTCTCCTTTAGTGTCTACTACCCCCTGGCTCCCTCCTCTCTTCTCTCCTTTAGTGTCTACTAGCCCCTGGTGTTACGGTGAGTGAATGAGGACCCAAAAGCGAATTAACTTAAACAGAGCTTCTTTAATTACCAAACATAGGTAGGCTCAGACGGACCGGCAGATTCCGACAGGACAAGACAAGGTTACAGCAAACATGACGACAGTCTGGTTCAGGCATGAAACACAACAAACAAGAATCCGACAAGGACAGGAACAAAAACAGAGAGAGATATAGGGGACTAATCAGAGGGAAAAGGGGAACAGGTGGGAGAAGGGGTGACGAGGTAGTCAAGAGGAGACAAGGAACAGCTGGGGGAAAGCGGGGGAGAAAAGGTAACCTAACAACGACCAGCAGAGGGAGACAGGGTGAAGGGAAAGGACAGAGACAAGACACAACATGACAGTACATGACAGTACCCCCCCACTCACCGAGCGCCTCCTGGCGCACTCGAGGAGGAAACCTGGCGGCAACGGAGGAAATCCTCGATCAGCGCACGGTCCAGCACGTCCCGAGAGGGAACCCAACTCCTCTCCTCAGGACCGTACCCCTCCCAATCTACGAGGTACTGGTGACCACGGCCCCGAGGACGCATGTCCAAAATTCTACGGACCCTGTAGATGGGTGCGCCCTCGACAAGGATGGGGGGGGGGGGGGGGGAAGACGAGCGGGGGCGCGAAGGACGGGCTTGATGCAGGAGACATGGAAGACCGGGTGGACGCGACGAAGGTAACGCGGAAGAAGAAGTCGAACTGCGACAGGATTAATGACCCGAGAAATACGGAACGGACCAATGAACCGCGGGGTCAACTTGCGAGAAGCCGTCTTAAGGGGAAGGTTCTGAGTGGAGAGCCAAACTCTCTGACCGCGACAATATCTAGGACTCTTAGTTCTACGCTTATTAGCAGCCCTCACAGTCTGCGTCCTATAACTGCAAAGTGCAGACCTGACCCTCTTCCAGGTGCGCTCGCAACGTTGGACAAAAGCCTGAGCGGAGGGGACGCTGGACTCGGCGAACTGAGATGAGAACAGCGGAGGCTGGTACCCGAGGCTACTCTGAAAAGGAGATAGCCCGGTCGCAGACGAAGGAAGCGAGTTGTGGGCGTATTCTGCCCAGGGGAGCTGTTCTGACCAAGACGCAGGGTTGCGAAAAGAAAGACTGCGTAAGATGCGACCAATAGTCTGATTGGCCCGTTCTGCTTGACCGTTAGACTGGGGGTGAAAGCCGGAAGAGAGACTGACGGAAGCCCCAATCAAACGGCAAAACTCCCTCCAAAATTGAGACGTGAATTGCGGACCTCTGTCCGAAACGACGTCTGACGGAAGGCCATGAATTCTGAAAACATTCTCGATGATGATTTGTGCCGTCTCTTTAGCAGAAGGAAGCTTAGCAAGGGGAATGAAATGAGCCGCCTTAGAGAACCTATCGACAACCGTAAGAATAACAGTCTTCCCCGCTGACGAAGGCAGTCCGGTGACAAAATCTAAGGCGATGTGAGACCACGGTCGAGAGGGAATAGGAAGCGGCCTGAGACGGCCGGCAGGAGGAGAGTTACCGGACTTAGTCTGCGCGCAGACCGAACAAGCAGCCACGAAACGACGCGTGTCATGCTCCCGGGTGGGCCACCAAAAACGCTGGCGAATGGAAGCAAGCGTACCCCGAACGCCAGGGTGGCCGGCTAACTTGGCAGAGTGAGCCCACTGAAGAACGGCCAGACGAGTAGGAACGGGAACGAAAAGAAGGTTCCTAGGACAAGCGCGCGGCGACGGAGTGTGAGTGAGCGCTTGCTTTACCTGCCTCTCAATTCCCCAGACAGTCAACCCGACAACACGCCCCTCAGGGAGAATCCCCTCGGGGTCAGTGGAGGCTACTGAAGAACTGAAGAGACGAGACAAAGCATCAGGCTTGGTGTTCTTAGAGCCCGGACGATAAGAAATCACGAACTCGAAACGAGCGAAAAACAGCGCCCAACGCGCCTGACGCGCATTAAGTCGTTTGGCAGAACGGATGTACTCAAGGTTCCTATGGTCAGTCCAAACGACAAAAGGAACGGTCGCCCCCTCCAACCACTGTCGCCATTCGCCTAGGGCTAACCGGATGGCGAGCAGTTCGCGGTTACCCACATCATAGTTACGTTCCGACGGCGACAGGCGATGAGAAAAATACGCGCATGGGTGGACCTTGTCGTCAGAGAGGGAGCGCTGAGAAAGAATGGCTCCCACGCCCACCTCTGACGCGTCAACCTCGACAACGAACTGTCTAGAGACGTCAGGTGTAACAAGGATAGGAGCGGATGTAAAACGATTCTTGAGGAGATCAAAAGCTCCCTGGGCGGAAACGGACCACTTAAAGCACGTCTTGACAGAAGTAAGGGCTGTGAGAGGAGCTGCCACCTGACCGAAATTACGGATGAAACGACGATAGAAGTTCGCGAAGCCGAGAAAGCGCTGCAGCTCGACGCGTGACTTAGGGACGGGCCAATCAATGACAGCTTGGACCTTAGCGGGTTCCATCTTAATGCCTTCAGCGGAAATAACAGAACCGAGAAATGTGACGGAGGAGGCATGAAAAGTGCACTTCTCAGCCTTCACAAAAAGACAATTCTCTAAAAGGCGCTGGAGGACACGTCGAACGTGCTGAACATGAATCTGGAGTGACGGTGAAAAAATCAGGATATCGTCAAGGTAAACGAAAACAAAGATGTTCAGCATGTCTCTCAGGACATCATTGACTAATGCCTGAAAGACAGCTGGAGCGTTAGCGAGGCCGAAAGGAAGAACCCGGTATTCAAAGTGCCCTAACGGAGTGTTAAACGCCGTCTTCCACTCGTCCCCCTCCCTGATGCGCACGAGATGGTAAGCGTTACGAAGGTCCAACTTAGTGAAAAACCTGGCTCCCTGCAGGATCTCGAAGGCTGAAGACATAAGAGGAAGCGGATAACGATTCTTCACTGTTATGTCATTCAGCCCTCGATAATCTATGCAGGGGCGCAGAGACCCGTCCTTCTTCTTGACAAAAAAAACCCCCGCTCCGGCGGGAGAGGAGGAGGGGACTATGGTACCGGCGTCAAGAGCTACAGACAAATAATCTTCGAGAGCCTTACGTTCGGGAGCCGACAGAGAGTATAGTCTACCCCGGGGGGGGGGGGGGGGGTGGTTCCCGGAAGGAGATCAATACTACAATCATACGACCGGTGTGGAGGAAGAGAGGTGGCCCTGGACCGACTGAACACCGTGCGCAGATCGTGATATTCCTCCGGCACCCCTGTCAAATCACCAGGCTCCTCCTGTGAAGAAGAGACAGAGGAAACAGGAGGGATAGCAGACATTAAACATTTCACATGACAAGAGACGTTCCAGGAGAGGATAGAATTACTAGACCAATTAATGGAAGGATTATGACAAACTAGCCAGGGATGGCCCAAAACAACAGGTGTAAAAGGTGAACGAAAAATTAAAAAAGAAATGGTTTCGCTATGATTACCAGAAACAGTGAGGGTTAAAGGTAGCGTCTCACGCTGAATCCTGGGGAGAGGACTACCATCCAGGGCGAACAAGGCCGTGGGCTCCTTTAACTGTCTGAGAGGAATGTCATGTTCCCGAGCCCAGGTCTCGTCCATAAAACAGCCCTCCGCCCCAGAGACTATTAAGGCACTGCAGGAAGCTGACGAACCGGTCCAGCGTAGATGGACCGACAAGGTAGTGCAGGATCTTGAAGGAGAGACAGGAGTAGTAGCGCTCACCAGTAGCCCTCCGCTTACTGACGAGCTCTGGCCTTTTACTGGACATGAAGTGACAAAATGACCAGCGGAACCGCAATAGAGACAGAGGCGGTTGGTGATTCTCCGTTCCCTCTCCTTAGTCGAGATGCGGATACCTCCCAGCTGCATGGGCTCAGCACCCGAGCCGGCAGAGGAAGATGGTAGTGATGCGGAGAGGGGGGCGACGGAGAGCGCGAGCTCCTTTCCACGAGCTCGGTGACGAAGATCAACCCGTCGCTCAATGCGAATAGCGAGTTCAATCAAGGAATCCACGCTGGAAGGAACCTCCCGGGAGAGAATCTCATCCTTTACCTCTGCGCGGAGACCCTCCAGAAGACGAGCGAGCAAGGCCGGCTCGTTCCAGCCACTGGAGACAGCAAGAGTGCGAAACTCAATAGAGTAGTCTGTTATGGATCGATTGCCTTGACATAGGGAAGACAGGGCCCTGGAAGCCTCCTCCCCAAAAACAGATCGATCAAAAACCCGTATCATCTCCTCCTTAAAGTCCTGATACTGGTTAGTACACTCAGCCCTTGCCTCCCAGATTGCCGTGCCCCACTCACGAGCCCGTCCAATAAGGAGAGATATGACGTAGGCGACACGAGCAGTGCTCCTGGAGTAAGTGTTGGGCTGGAGAGAAAACACAATATCACACTGGGTGAGGAACGAGCGGCATTCAGTGGGCTCCCCAGAGTAACACGGCGGGTTATTGATTCTGGGCTCCGGAGATTCGAAAGCCCTGGAAGTGGCCGGTGGATCGAGGCGGAGATGGTGAACCTGTTCTGTGAGGTTGGAGACTTGGGTGGCCAGGGTCTCAACGGCATGTCGAGCAGCAGACACTTCCTGCTCGTGTCTGCCTAGCATCGCTCCCTGGATCCCGACGGCTGAGTGGAGAGGATCCGAAGTCGCCGGGTCCATTCTTGGTCGGATTCTTCTGTTACGGTGAGTGAATGAGGACCCAAAAGCGAATTAACTTAAACAGAGCTTCTTTAATTACCAAACATAGGTAGGCTCAGACGGACCGGCAGATTCCGACAGGACAAGACAAGGTTACAGCAAACATGACGACAGTCTGGTTCAGGCATGAAACACAACAAACAAGAATCCGACAAGGACAGGAACAAAAACAGAGAGAGATATAGGGGACTAATCAGAGGGAAAAGGGGAACAGGTGGGAGAAGGGGTGACGAGGTAGTCAAGAGGAGACAAGGAACAGCTGGGGGAAAGCGGGGGAGAAAAGGTAACCTAACAACGACCAGCAGAGGGAGACAGGGTGAAGGGAAAGGACAGAGACAAGACACAACATGACAGTACATGACACCTGGCTCCCTCCTTCTCTTCTCTCCTTTAGTGTCTACTACCCCCTCGCTCCCTTCTCCTCTCTTCTCTCCTTTAGTGTCTACTAGCCCCTGGCTCCCTCCTTCTCCTCTCTTTTAGTGTCTACTAGCCCCTGGCTCCCTCCTTCTCCTCTCTTTTATCCTTTATTACTCTACCTAGGATTCATTTCAATGTCAGAGAGAGAGAGAGAGAGAGAGAGAGAGAGAGAGAAAGAGAGAGAGAGAGAGAGAGAGAGAGAGAGAGAGAGAGAGAGAGAGAGAGAGAGAGAGAGAGAGAAACGACTCTCTGGCAGGAGCGATATCTCAGTAGACTGAATATACATGACAGGCTGGTGAACCAAGCAAGCCCTATTGTCATGAAGGGGGCAGAGGGTCACACACAACTTACTCATGTCACTTCTCTGTCTCTATAATGTTACAAGGACGTTAGAGGAATGTTGTTATACTGTTTCTGTTTTTCTCCAGAGAGATACAGGAGGGTTGGACAGACACTTATAGGACTGTATGGAGGCACCAGCCTTCTATATCTATTACCATCACAACACAATGAAATGGATACCGGGCTATACAGCCGGTACAACGCTATTGGTGTTTTTATGGAACCAAGTAGCCTTGTTCAATGTGTCAGGGGTTTGTTCTGCTAATTTCCAATGATATACTTGAGTTTTGATGTGCTCTTTTCTGTAAACATACACACACACACCACTATTTCTCCAGTTAATGAATAATTTATGAGCTGTCTGGTGGCCTGTCTTTCTGACATCTGCTCTCTTCTGTGACTCATTCAGCTCCGGCACACTCACACAAACAAACAAACCCAAGAACACACAAATCACAAGTGTGCAAACACACGCACACACACATACGCACACACACACACATTTCCAGTGCTGGCTTCCTTCCGATCGGTTTGTCAGATCTGGGCTAACTGTCTGCTTGGGTTAACCTAGAGGTCAGAGAAGGGTAAAAGATTTCACTGCACACACACACACACACACACACTATGCCAGAGAATAAACTACAGTATGGTACAGTAGACCTACAGTTTAGTATAGTACAATACCATATAGTTGACCTACAGTAGAGTACAGTATAGTACAGCATAGTACAGCATAGTACCGTACAGTATAGTACAGTATAGTAGACCTACAGTATAGTATAGTACAGTAGACCTACAGTACAGTACAGTATAGTACAGTACAGTACAGTACAGTACAGCACAGTACAGTTGACCCACGGTTCAGTGCAGTACAGTATACTAGACTTACAGTACATACTATATAGTATACCTACAGTACAGTATATTACAGTATAGTATACCTACAGTATATAAAATAACAGTATAGTACAGTGTAGTGACCAGTGCAGTACAATATAGTAGACCTACACTAAAGTACAATATAGTAGACCTACAGCAGAGCACAGTATAGCACAGTATTGTACAGTATAGTACAGCACTGTAGACCTATAGGATAATGTAGTATAGTATAGTAGAATATAGTATAGTATAGTTGACCTACAGTACAGCACAGTATAGTATAGTTGACCGACAGTAAAGTATAGTAGACCTACAGTGCAGTATAGTACAGTGTAGTACACGTACAGTATAGCACAGCATGGTAGACCTACAGTATAGTATAGTACAGTATGGTAGACCTACAGTGTAATATAGTACAGTATAGTAGACCCACAGTAGAGTATAGTATACCCACAGTATAGTATGGTACAGTGAAGTAGTGTACAGTATGGTTGACCTACAGTATAGTATAGTATAATACAGTGTGGTAGTGTAGTTGACTTACAGTTCAGTACAGTTCAGTATAGTAGACTTACAGTACATAATACCAAAGTATACTAGACCTGCAATACAGTAGAGTAGAGTATAACAGACCCTACAGTATAGTATAGTATAGTAGACCTATATTATAGTATAGTACAGTACAGTATATTAGACATACAGTATAGTATCGTATAATACATAGTATACTAGACCTACAGCACAGTATAGTAGACCAACAGTACACTATTGAAATAACTGACCTACAGTACAGTATAGTTGACCTACAGTACAGTATAGTAGACCTACATTACGGTATAGTATAGTCAACCTAAAGTTCAGTATAGTAGACCTACAGTACAGTACAGTAGACCTACAGTATAGTAGACCTACTATATAGTACAGTAAAGTATAGTAGACCTACTGTCAGCATAGTAGACCTGCAGTATATTAAATCACAGTATAGTACAGTATAGTAAACCTACAGTATAGTACAGTACAGTATGGTACAGTATCGTTGCCCTGCTGTATTGTATACCTACACTATTGTACAGTAAAACTACAGTATAGTGCAGTAAAGTATAGTACAGTGTAATAGGTCGACCGTATAGTATAGTACAGTGCAGTATAGTACAGTATAGTAGACCTACAGTATAGTACAGTACATTATAGTACATATAGTAGACATACAGTATAATACAGTACAGTAAAGTACAGTTTAGTCGACTTACATACAATAAAGTAGAGCTACAGTAAAATACAGGACGGTACAGTATTGTACAGTAGACCTACGGTACTGTACAGTATAGTACAGTACAGTAAAGCACAGTATAGTAGACATACAGTATAGTATAGTCAACCTACAGTATAGTATAGTATAGTAGACCTACAGTACAGTACAGTATAGTACACTACAGTACAGTATAGTACACCTACTGTGCATTAAAGTACAGTTCAGTACAATATAGTACACCTACAGTATAGTACAGTATAGTACAGTATAGTACACCTACAGTACAGTATAGTACAGTATGGTAG
Source organism: Oncorhynchus mykiss (assembly GCF_013265735.2). NCBI lineage: Eukaryota > Metazoa > Chordata > Actinopteri > Salmoniformes > Salmonidae > Oncorhynchus > Oncorhynchus mykiss. Next base: position 22,745,854 of record NC_050572.1, read on the forward strand.
ACCTACTATAAAGTATAGTAGAGTATAGTAGACATAGAGTACACTACAGTACAGTATAGTAGACCTACAGTGCAGTACAATATAGTAAACCTACTGTATAATACAGTACAGTGTAGTACAGTATATTTGACCTACTGTAAAGTAGATCTACAGTATAGTACAGTACAGTATAGTATAGTATAGTATACATACAGTATAGTATAGTACAGTATAGTACAGCTTAGTAGACCTACAGTATAATACAGTACAATATAGTACACTGTATTAAACCTACAGTATAGTACAGCACAGCATAGTACAGTATAGTACACATACAGTATAGCACAGTGCAGCATAGTACAGTATAATAGGCATACAGCAAAGTATAGCACAGCATAGTTCAGTATAGCAGACCTACAGTAAAGTACATACAGTATAGTACAGCATAGTATAGTAGACATACAGTACTGTACAGCGTAGTAAAGTACAGTATAGTACAGTATAGTAGACATATGGGATAGTGTATATTATGCCTACAGTGTAGTATGGAACAGTGTAGTACAGTATAGTAAACCTACAGTACAGTATAGTACAGTATAGTAGACCTACAGTACATGACAGGACAGTTCAGTATAGTATTGTATAGTCAGGTATAGTAGACCTAGAGTATAGTACAGTATAGTACAGTATGGTAGGCCTACAGTACAGTACAGTATGGTAGACATACAGTACAGTTTAGTACAGTATACTAGACAGTACAGTACAGTGCAGTATCCTATAGCATAATATAGTAGACTTACTGTATAGTACAGTAAAGTATAGTAGACCTACAGTACAGTATAGTATAGTATTGTAGACCCACAGTACATTATATTACAGTATAGTACAGTATAGTAACCCTATATTATAGTACAGTAGAGTATAATACAGTGCAGTATAGTACAGTATGGTAGACCTACAGTATAGTACAGTACAATATAGTACGTATAGTAGACATACAGTATAATACAGTACAGCATAGTAAAGTTTAGTAGACCTACAGTACAGTATAGTAGTCCTACAGTAAAATACAGCACAGTACAGTATAGTACAGTATAATACGGTAGACCTACGGTATAGTACAGAATAGTAAAGTACAGTATAGTAGACCTACAGTACAGTATAGTAGACCTACAGTACATTATAGTACAGTTCAGTACAATATAGTACACCTACAGTACAGTACAGTACAGTACAGTACAGTACAGTCAGTATTGTAGACCTACAGTACAGTATAGAACAGTATAGTAGACCTACAGTGTCATATAGCGCACTATAGTATACTTACTATAAACTATAGTACAGTATAGTAGACCTACAGTACAGTACAATATAGTAAACCTACAGTATAGTACAGTACACTTTAGTACAGTGTAGTTGAATTATTGTATAGTAGACCCACAGTATAGTACAGTGCAGTAAAGTACAGTACAGTATAGTACATTATAGTAGACTACAGTATAGTACAGTAAAGTGTAGTGCAGTATAGTACACCTACAGTATAGTACAGTACAAAATAGTACAGTATATTACACCTACAGTATAGTACAGTAAAGCATAGTACAGTATAGTACACATACAGTATAGTACATTACAGTATAGTACAGCTTAGTAGACCTACCATATCGTACAGTACAGTATAGTACAGTATAGTAGACCTACAGTAAAGTATAGTACAGTATATTATAGTAGACCTACAGTATACTACAGTACAGCATAGTTCAGTATAGTAGACATACAGTATAGTACAGCTTAGTAGGACTACCGTAAAGTACATTACAGTATAGTACATCTACAATAAAGTACAGTATAGTAAAGCATGGTACAGTATAGTATAGTAGACCTACATTATAGTACAATGTAGTGAAGGTACCAGGCGGTGATACAGCCCGACAGGATGCTCTTGATTGTGCATCTGTAAAAGTTTGTAAGTTCTTTTGGTGATGAGCCGAATTTCTTCAGCCTCCTGAGGTAGAAGAGGCGCTGCTGCTCCTTCTGCACCACGCTGTCTGTGTGGGTGGACCAATTCAGTTTGTCCGTGATGTGTACGCCGAGGAACTTAAAACTTACTACACTCTCCACTACTGTCCCGTCGATGTGGATAGGGGAGAGCTCCCTCTGCTGTTTTCTGAAGTCCACGATCATCTCCTTTGTTTTGTTGACGTTGAGTGTGAGGCTATTTTCCTGACACCACACTCCGAGGGCCCTCACCCCCTCCCTAGAGGCCGTCTCGTCGTTGTTGGTAATCAAGCCTACCACTGTAGTGTAATCTGCAAACTTGATGATTGAGTTGGAGGCGTGCATGGCCACTCAGTCATGGGTGAACAGGGAGTACAGGAGAGGGCTCAGAACGCACCCTTGTGGGGTCCCAGTGTTGAGGATCAGCAGGGTGGAGATGTTGTTACCTACCTTCACCACCTGGGGGCGGCCCGTCTGGAAGTACAGGACCCAGTTGCACAGGGCGTGGTCAAGACAAAGGGTCTCGAGCTTGATGACGAGTTTGGAGGGTACTATGGTGTTAAATGCTGAGCTGTTGTCGATGAGCAGCATTCTCACATAGGTATTTCTCTTGTCCAGATGGGTTAGGGCAATGTGCAGTGTGGTTGCGATTGCGTCGTCTGTGGACCTATTGGGGTGGTAAGCAAATTGGAGTGGGTCTAGAGTGTTAGGTAGGGTGGAGGTGATATGGTCCTTGACTAGTCTCTCAAAGAACTTCATTATGATGGAAGTGAGTGCTACGAGGCGTTAGTCGTTTAACTCAGTTACCTTAGTTTTCTTGGGAACAGGAGCAATGGTGGCCCTCTTGAAGCATGTGGGAACAGCAGACTGGGATAGGGATTGATTGAATATGTCTGTAAACACACCAACCAGCTGGTCTGCACATGCGCTGAGGACGTGGCTAGGAATGCCGTCTGGGCCTGCAGCCTTGTGAGGGTTAACACGTTTAAATGTTTTACTCACGCTGCAGTGTAGGAGAGTCCACAGGTTTTGGTAGCGGGCTGTGTCAGTGGCACTGTATTGTCCTCAAAGCGAGCAAAGAAGTTGTTTAGTCTGTCTGGGAGCAAGACATTGTGGTCCGCGATGGGGGTTGGTTTTCTTTTTGTAATCCGTGATTGACTGTAGACCCTGCCACATACCTCTTGTGTCTGAGCCGTTGAATTGCGACTCTACTTTGTCTCTATACTGACACTTAGCTTGTTTGATTGCCTTGCGGAGGGAATAGCTACACTGTTTGTATTCGGTCATGTTTCCTGTCACCTTGCCCTGATTAAAAGCAGTGGTGAATGTTTCGCGTGAATGCTGCCATCAATCCACGGTTTCTGGTTTGGGAATGTTTTAATTTTATTATGTTTTATTATGTTTTAGTTGCTGTGGGTACGACATCGCCAATGCACTTGCTAACTAACTCGCTCACCGAATCAGCGTATTTGTCAATGTTGTTGTTTGACCCAATACGGAACATATCCCAGTCCACGTGATCGAAGCAATCTTGAAGCGTGGAATCAGATTGGTCGGACCAGTGTTGAACAGACCTGAGTGCGGGATCTTCCTGTTTTAGTTTCTGTCTATAGGCTGGAAGCAACAAAATGGAGTCGTGGTCAGCTTTTCCGAAAGGAGGGCGGGGGAGGGCCTTATATGCATCGCGGAAGATAGAATAACAATGATCCAGGGTTTTACCAGCCCTGGTTGCACAATTGATATGCTGATAGAATTTAGGGAGTCTTGTTTTCAGATTAGCCTTGATAAAATCCCCAGCTACAATGAATGCAGCCTCAGGATACACTACAGTACAGTATAGTAGACCTTCAGTAAAATACAGCACTGTACAGTATAGTACACATACAGTACATACAGTATAGTAGACAGTATAGTACACATACAGTATAGTAGACATACAGTACAGTACAGTACAGTACAGTACAGTACAGTACAGTACAGAACAGTACAGTGTAGTACAGTATAGTAGACCTACAATATAGTATAGTTGACGTAAAGTATAGTATAGTATAGTACCGTAGAGCTACAGTACAGTACGGTATAGTACACTACAGTACAGTATAGTAGACCTACAGTACATTATAGTACAGTTCAGTACAATATAGTACACCTACAGTACAGTACAGTATAGTCAGTATAGTAAACCTACAGTACAGTATAGAATAGTACAATATACCTACAGTATCATATAGTGTACTATAGTAGACCTACTATAAACTATAGTACAGTATAGTAGACCTGCAGTACAGTACAATATAGTGTTCCTACAGTATAGTACAGTACACTATAGTACAGTGTAGTTGACCTACTGTACATTTTAGTAGACCTACAGTATAGTACAGTGCAGTATAGTGCAGTATAGTACAGTACAGTATAGTAGACTACAGCATAGTACAGTATAGTAGACCTACAGTATAGTACAGTACAATATAGTACAGTATATTAAACTTACAGTATAGTACAGTATAGCATAGTACATACAGTAGAGTACATTACAGTATAGTACAGCTTAGTATACCTACCATATAGTACAATACAGTATAGTAGACCCACAGTAAAGTATAGTACTATATAGTATAGTAGACCTACAGTATACTACAGTACAGCATAGTTCTGTATAGTAGACATACAGCATAGTACAGCTTAGTAGGACTACCGTATAGTACAGTACAGTTTAGTATAGTAGACCTACAGTAAAGTATAGCACAGTATAGTATCGTAGACCTACAGTATAGTACAGTACAGTAGACTTACATTATAATAGTGTATAGTATAGTATACCTAAGGTATAGTATGGTACAGTGTTGTACAGTATAGTAGACCTACAGTACAGTACAATATAGTACAGTATAGTAGGCCTACAGTATAGTACACCAGAGTACAGTATAGTAGACCTACAGTACATTACAGTACAGTTCAGTCCAGTATAGTAGACCTACAGTAGAGTACAGTATAGTGTAGTCAAGTATAGTAGACCTACAGTACAGTACAGTATAAAACAGTATAGTAAACATACAGTACAGTACAGTTTAGTACAGTATACTAGACATACGGTACAGTACAGTACACTACAGTATAATACAGTATAGTAGACCTTCAACATAGTACAGTACATTATAATACAGTATTGTAGACCTACAGTACACTACATTTTAGTACTGTGTTGTAGACCTACAGTATTGTACAGTATATTACACTATAGTAAACCTACAGTTCAGTACAGTATAGTACAGTATAGTAAACCTTCAGTATAGTACAGTATGTTACAGTATAGTAAACCTACAGTAAAGTACAGAACAGTACAATATAGTAGACCACAGTATAGTAATATGTTTCCAATATATTTCCAGAGAAGAGAAAAAACTTTTTTAGTTGATTATATTTTACATCTGATTTGCCACACACACACACACACACACACACACACACACACACACACACACACACACACATACACAACAACAGAGAGGGGAAACAACGCAGGAGGGTTGGTTTAAATTGAAATTATATTCTTTGCTTTTGGATATCCCCAACCCTGTAACACAGCCTTCCTAACTGGGAGCTTTGAAAGCGGCAGGTCTGTCACGTTGGAAATGAGAAATAAGGATCTTTCAGCGTAATTTCCTCTCCCACGCTCTTTGCTCTATAGACCCTGCCATCACATCCATTGATCTCTGGTGTCTGGAGACGAGTGGTGGCTGCTCCAGAGAGAGAGAAGACAGTTGAAGACACAGGAGGGAGGGATGAGTGGGGGAGGATAGATAGACCAGGAGGAAGGAATGGTAGATAAAGATGGTGGGAAAGGTGTGGGAGAAAGATGGTGGGAAAGGAGGGGGAGAAAGATGTTGGGAAAGGAGGGGGAGAAAGATGGTGGGAAAGGAGGGGGAGAAAGATGGTGGGGAAGGAGGGGGAGAAAGATGTTTGGAAAGGAGGGGGAGAAAGATGGTGGTAAAGGAGGGGGAGAAAGATGGTGGGGAAGGAGGGTGGGAAAGGAGGGGGAGAAAGATGGTGGGAAAGGAGGGGGAGAAAGATGTTGGGAAAGGAGGGGGAGAAAGATGGTGGGGAAGGAGGGGGAGAAAGATGGTGGAGAAGGAGGGGGAGAAAGATGGTGGGGAAGGAGGGGGAGTAAGATGGGGGAAAGGAGAGGGAGAAAGATGGTGGGAAAGGAGGGGGAAAAAGATGGGGGAAAGGAGAGGGAGGAAGATGGTGGGAAAGGAGGAGGAGAAAGATGGGGGAAAGGAGGGGGGAGAAAGGGAGACAAGACAGGCGATTAGAAGAAGGAAGAACGGATGGGGGGGGAGGGTGGAGAAGATAAGCTGAGAACCATGAAAGAAGACAGGTGGATAGACAGGACATAGGAGGAAAATAAAGGGAGGCTGGCAGGAGGGAGGAAGGAGGAAGATGTTTTGACAATGTGTTCTGTGACAGGGTGATTCAGTGCTGTTGTAACCAACTGGGGTTTAAATCTGGGTTTTCTGCCCACTAAGCTAAAGCCTAGACATTAGCGTCAGGTCGTTGACAAAGTTACTAATCATAATCATGAGAGCAACATTCACTGAACCAACTCCATTACACTATGTTTTCTGCTGCGTTCCAAACCTTCATTTCTGCCCTTGGTGACTCGTCCTTCAGATGGTTACATGCAGTTAGTTCCCCCTCTATCTAACATGGCTTTGAAAGTTCACAATTCAGGGTCACTTTATCTATACAAGAGAAAAGTGTGTGTGTGTGCGTGCGTGCATGTGTGTGTGTGTGTGTGTGTGTTTGTGCGCCTGCGTGTGCGTGCGTGGGCGTGCGTGTGCGTGCTTATGTGTGCGCATGCGTGTGAGGACCGCCACAGGTAAGGAAGACCCAGAGTCACCTCTGCTGCAGAGGATAAGTTCATTAGAGTTACCAGCCTCAGATTGCAGCCGAAATAAATGCTTTACAGAGTTCAAGTAACAGACACATCTCAACATCAACTGTTCAGAGGAGACTGCATGAATCAGGCCTTCATGGTCGAATTGCTGCAAAGAAACCACCAGTAAACAACACCAACAAGAAGAAGAGACTTGCTTGGGCCAAGAAACACAAGCAATGGACATTAGACCGGTGGAAACCTGTCCTTTGGTCTGATGAGTCCAAATTTGAGATTTTTGGTTCCAACCGCTGTGTCTTTGTGAGACGCAGAGTGTGTGGTTCCCACCGTGAAGCATGGAGGAGGAGGTGTGATGATGTCCTTTGCTGGTGACACGGTCAGTGATTTATTTAGAATTCAAGGCACACTTAAAACCTCTCTGGTACCAGTGGGACAGTAAAGTCCCACCCCACCGTTATTTATTTCACCTTTATTTAACCAGGTAGGCAAGTTGAGAACAAGTTCCCATTTACAATTGCGACCTGGCCAAGATAAAGCAAAGCAGTTCGACACATACAACAACACAGAGTTGCACATGGAGTAAAACAAACATACACTCAATAATACAATAGAAAAATATTTCTATATACAATGTGAGCAAGTGAGGTGAGATTAAAAGGCCATGGTGGTGAAGTAAATACAATATAGCAAGTAAAACACTGTAAAACATACAAGTATTGTACACCATTTTAAAGATAAACTTCTTGTAAATCCAACCACAGTATCCGATTTCAAAAAGGCTTTACAGCGAACGCACACCATGCGATTATGTTAGGTCAGCGCCTAGTCACAGAAAACCATACAGCCATTTTCCAGCCAAGGAGAGGGCTCACAAAAGTCAGAAATAGCAATCAATTACTAACCTTTGATGATCTTCATCAGATGGCACTCACAGGACTTCATGTTACACAATACATGTGTGTTTTGTTCGATAAAGTCAATATTTTTGTCCAAAAATCTCAGTTTTGTTGGTGTGTTAAGTTCAGTAATCCAAAGGCACAAAGCGCGCTCTCAACATCCAAACGAAAAGTCAAAAAAGTTAAATAAAAGTGCTGAATATTAACTTAAACATGAACTCATTCATAAAAACAGCAGCTCTTTGACAGTCTCTCTATGGTCACGGTTTTAAAAGTTATAAAATCTTATGTAGTGTAGCGACCCACACAGACAGCTGTGTGTTAAGTGTTAGGCTATTAGTTGGTTGTGTTGTACTTACCAGTACCCAGTGTTCGCGGGGTCCGACATGCCAATCAACCTGCTATCTGCCAATCACGGGAATGCCTGGAATGTTCGGCTGGGGGGGGGGGGGGTTGGGCAGGGGGATGGAGCATTGGAATTTAAGACCAGGTTTAGCCATTGTTCTCTCTCTTACATCTGGCCTTCACAAGAGGGCACGGTTGTTTTATAGGGTATCCTTCATTTATTTGGCGTGGGCTACGGCCAAACAGTAACCTGTGTAAAGTTGGGTTAATAAACCGTAAATTCGTAAAGTCAAGGCTTGTCTGGACAATTGTTCCTTAATGATCTAGTCAGGTCATTGCATTGGTGTCAGAAGTAAAAACGTTGTTAAAAGTTAGCCAGCTAGCTAGCTAACTTCTGTGGCTAGCTAACGTAGGTGAGAACGGGGGTTGAAGGAATCCGAAATTGAAGGTGGAGGTAGGGGACGATTATGGCCAAGGAGGTGCGTGTGCATGGACGTCGGTGGATCTGGCTGAGGAGATTGCCAGGGCGTCGGAGCCCAGAGGCTGCTTACGGAAGGACGTTAGAATGATGGCGGCTGAAGCATGAGTGCTTCGTCGACTGTGCTTCACTCAAATTCTGGTGGGCAGACCGAAGGGGTGACGTCGACGTGGCGGGACGAGGAATCTGGGGCTCAAACATGTAAACAAACATGGCGGCGCCCAATTCCCGGTTGCGTCCGTATCTGTTAAGACCCCGGTATTCCGGTAAGGCGGATTGGGAAGCTTTTCATGCTCAGTTTGAACTGTTAGCTCATTTTAGGGGGTGATCGGATGAAGATAGGCCACTGCAGTTGGCTTTATGCCTCTCGGATGATGCTCTGGCCTGTTTGATATTGATTAGCCCTGAGGACAGACGTGATTATGGTGCTTTAGTGGGAGCACTGAGGAGGCGCTATGGACAGTGTGTACAGCCCGGGCTGCTGCGCTCCGAACTGAGTAATAGACGCAGGTAGCCTGGAGAGCCTCTACGGGCGCTAGCTAATGACATTGAGAGCCTCTCTCGGTGGGCCTATGCTCACATTCCCCCTCCGTGCAGAGCGAGCTAGCACGGGACCAGCTCATACAGGCGCTCTCTCCTACGGAGTTGCGCATACAGACCCAGCTGGCTCATCCTGAGTCATTGCAGATAGCCTTGGAGATGGCTTTGGAGCGGGAGCTGGTGTGGGCTGGGGCTTCAGCTGGGGCTTTGGTGGGGGTGCAGGGAGACAGACCCTCTGTGCGAGCTGGGGGGGCAGAGCAGCCCAGAGACGGAAAAGCCTGCATGGGTGGCTGAAATGACTGAACTCATTCATGCTGTGTCGCTACAGGCGAAACACACGCAATGGTCCCAGGGTCTGCTGGGGGTGTGTTCAGCCAGGCCATCTGCGCCGGGATTGCCCCATGTCCCCCAGAGCTCAGGGAAACGGCTTGTGGTCTGCATAGACCGGGTAGTGCGGACCCCTTGCTTTCTTTCCCAACCACCTTCATCTTCAGGAGGAGCCCACCGACACAGACGGGGAAGCAAGGCTCCACTTCCCCCAGAAGCAGACGAGGGCAAGCTGATGGAGCCTGTTGTTGTGGTGTCGCCGGACCTGTGTTGGGGACTTTTGTCATGTCCCTGTCACTGTGGAGGGGGTGCCCTGCTCCGCCCTGGTGGACACTGGGTCCACAGTAACCCTGGTGAGGCCGGATATTGTGTCAGGTTGGACTCAGTGTGAGCCCACAACTGTGCACCTCCGCGAAGTCACAGGTGAGCTGGCACCCATGAAAGGGAAGGGAATAATGACTCTGACAGTAGGTGGCAGGACTGTGCGTCATCCTGTGTGGGTGCCGGCTGTGCAGGACCCTTGTATCCTGGGGTTGGACTTTCTTAGGAGCACAGACTGCCAGTTAGACCTAAATGGGGGCACACTGAGCTTCCAGGGAGGGCCGGCAGTCACCATGGCTCCCCCTAATGTCACATTCACTCAACCCAACAAACCCTTTACTCCAACAGTTAAAGCAGCAGAGACTCATGGCTGCCCCCCCCCCCCTCCCCCACATCTGTCTGTGACTTTTCCCCAGCCCCCCTGTCACCTACAGCTGTGTGTTACATTCCCCCAGCTACCTTCACGACACATCCCACCATGAGACCGGGCCGCATCCCCCCAGCCCAGCTACCCCAGATGGGAGAGGAGAGGACACTGTCTGCAGTGAGGGAGATATGGGGGAGGAACTGTGTTGGTCTTGACCCCGAGCAGCAGGAAAGGTTGTGGCAGTTGCTGTTTAAATTCAGAGACAGCTTTGAGCTGAGTGAGGAAGAGGTGGGTCAGACTCATCTGGTGCAGCATGAGATCGACGCAGGTGATGCTCAACCCATCAAGATGCATCCCCGCCGTATCCCGCTGGCACGCCAGGAGGCGGCAGACAAGGCTGTGTTGGAGATGCAGCGGGCAGACTTCATCGAGCCCTCAGATAGCCCCTGGGCGGCGTCATGGTTCCTAAGAAGGGGGCAAGCTGAGGTTCTGTGTGGACTACAGGCGGCTGAATGAGGTAACCAGGAAGGACTCATACCCCATACCACGTATCGATGAGTCACTGGACCTGGTTAGGGGGTCCTCCTAGTTCTCCTCACTAGACCTCCGCAGTGACTATTGGCAGGTGTCCCTCTCCCCAGAGGCCAGAGCCAAAACTGCGTTCTCCACTAACAGAGGACACTGGCAGTTCAAGGTCCTGTGCTTCGGCCTGTGCAACGCCCCAGCTACTTTTGAGCGTTTGATGGACAGGGTGCTGGATGGCATCCCCCGACAGCAGTGTCTGGTATACCTCGATGACACCCTGGCCCATGGCAGCTCATTCCAGTCAGCCCTGGTGGCGCTTCGGCGCGTGCTGGAGCGGGTGGCTGCCGCAGGTCTGAAGCTCCACCCCGAGAAGTGCCACTTCATAAGGAGAGAGGTGTCCTTCTTGGGCCAGAGAGTGGAGAAGGAGGGGATCAGCACCATGGGCACCGCTACTGTGTCACCCGGAGGGACCTCTTGGCTACCCTGGCTTCCATCAAACACTTCAAGTACTACCTGGGTGGCCTGCCCTTTACTGTAAGGACTGACCACTCTGCTCTCCAGTGGCTCATGTCTTTCAGAGAGCCAGAGGGGCAGGTTGGAGGAGCTTCAGCCATATGACTTCACAGTGGTGCACAGGGCAAGGGCACGCCACTGCAACGCCGACGCAATGTCCCGTAGGCCCTCTACTGCAGACAGCTACTGCCACTGTGAGCAGAGAGAGGGACGTGAGAAAAAGCTGTGTGCAGAGGAAGGGGCCTGTGCCACAGTGTGTCGGGCAGGCGGGCCTGTCTGCTGTGAGCTGCAGACTGTCGACGTGGCTGAATGGGGGCAGCAGCAGGGACGGGACACAGACCTACAGCCAGGGGTACAGTAGGTAGAGGCGCAGGTGAGGCCACCATGGGAAGAGGTGACAGCACTCTCACTCGCGACCAAAGGGTTGTGGTCAAAGTTTGAGAGACATAGGCTGGCTGATGGCGTGCTACAGCGGGCATGGAAGGAGTCTGCTACGGGAGAGGAGAGGTGGCAGGTGGTGGTCCCAAAAGCACTGCGGGAGGCTGTGCTCCAGAGTACTCATGGGGACACTTTGGGGTCACAAAAGCACTCCGCCGCCTCCGTCAGGGCTTTAACTGGGGGCAGCACAAGAGGGATGTGGAGGACATTTGCCGCCACTGTGACCACTGAACAGCGAGAAAGGGCCGCCCAGGCCGCTCTCATGCTCAGCTCCAACAGTTCCCAGTGGGGGCTCCCATGGAGAGGGTGGGAGTGGATGTAGTTGGGCCGTTCCCCACCACAGACAGTGCAAACCTCTAGGTACTCACTGCCATGGACTATTTCACAAAATGGCCCGAGGCCTATGCTCTGCCTGACCAGGAGGCAGAGACCATCGTCAACGCCCTGACAGCAGGGATGTTCAGCAGGTTTGGAGCTGCAGAGTCCATCCACAGCGGCCAAGGCAGAAACTTTGAGTCCTGTGTGTTCACCACTATGTGTGAGAGGCTGGGTATGCAAAAGACCCACACTACTCCTCTCCATCCTCAAAGTGATGGCCTTGTGGAGCGCTTCAACAAAACGCTTGGACAGCAGCTGGCCATCGTCTCTCAGCCAAACACCAGCGTGCCTGAGACAAGCACCTGCCTATGGTCCTCATGGCATGCTGCTCCGCTGTCCAGGACTCCACCTCCTGCACGCCTGCCCTCCTCATGCTGGGGAGAGAGATCCTCACCCCTGCAGAGATGGTGTTTGGTCGGCCCCTGGATAGCCCTCCTGCTCCCCTGAGTATGCCCGGAGACTCCAGGACCGCCTGGAGACAGCCCACACCTTCGCCAGAGAGCAGCTGGTGAATGCAGGTGTGAGGCAGAAGAGGAACTATGACGTGCACACCCGGGGAAGGCACTTTGTGGCTGGGGAGCTGGTCTGGGTCTACAGCCCCCTAAGAAAAAAAGGCAGATGCCCCAAGTTGGACAGTTACTGGGTGGGACCCTGCAGCGTCCTGGAGAGGGTAGGGGAGGTTGTTTACCGGGTGCAGCTTCCTCCCAGGGGGAGAAAGGTGGCACTGCACCGGGACAGGTTAGCCTCATACAGAGGGGCCTCTTCTCCCCAAACCCCAGGGACCCCCACAATTCCCCTCTCTGGCAATGACATTCTCCAGGCACCCACCCCCAGTTGCCGCAGACAAGGCTCCAGACAGCCCTCTCCCCCTGTCTCCCTCCCTGTTTCACCGCGTGGTTCCCTGGAGCCATGGACTGTATTCCCCGTTCCCACATCCTTGTCCCCAATATCCCTGCCTTCATCCCCTGGGTGCCGGAAGTGCAGCCCCCTGCCACGGATGGAGCCCCCTGTTTCACATCTGGCCACTCTGCGACCATCACTGCCACACAGGCAAAGGAGACCTCTGGGTCGCTTCAGAGACTTTTTTTGTTCCCTCGGGGACGAGGGACTTTGTGGTGGGGGGGCTGTGTCCCGACCCACACAGACAGCTGTGTGTTATGTGTTAGGCTATTAGTTGGTTGTGTTGTACTTACCAGTACCCAGTGTTCACGGGGTCTGACATGCCAATCAACCTGCTATCTGCCAATCACGGGAATGCCTGGAATGTTCGGATGCCGGGTATCCTGGTGGTTGGCGGAGTGGCATGGAGGGGGGTTGGGCAGGGGGATGGAGCATTGGAAGTTAAGACCAGGTTTAGCCATTGTTCTCTCTTACATCTGACCTTCACAAGAGGTCACGGTTGTTTTATAGGGTATCTTTAACTTATTTGGCGTGGGCTATGGCCAAACAGTAGCATGTGTAAAGTTGGGTTAATAAACCGTCAATTCGTAAACTCAAGGCTCTGTCTGGACAATTGTTCCTTTATGATCTAGTCAGGTCATTACAGTAGGTTAATAGCCTATTAAACTTGGCTGTGGCCAGTGTCATGGAAGCTCTGTAGCCACTGTGATTTGAGCTATCTGATTTGGCAGCGCAGTAGGTGCACTCGATTTAGCCGCAGATTTGCCTGTCTGCTGGGTAGGCGGAGTTTGTTTCATGGGAACACTTTGCTTAACAAGTGCGCAGGATTTTTGATTCAAGTGCACCTACCGGCAACAGCTCAACGCAATTTTAAAAAAGGAGCGACTAGGAATGCCTTGAAGATTCGCGATCGACCGGTTGGCGACCACTGATCTAGAGCTACACTCTAATGTAGTATATATCCATCCTGTGAACTAGCTACCCCCTGTCCTATTAGGTATGTATCCATCCTCTATACTCCATCCCTGTGTAAAACCATGACCCTTATATTAACACACGCACACGCACACACACACACACACACCATTACCCTTATATAAACCAATACTAATGTCACCCACCAATGAGGGCCCAATGTATCCCCGCCACTCAACCTCTGTCTTCCATCCCACAACAGATGAACCATATTAGCTAGATCCTGCAAGGGAAGTGGTGGTGATTTACATCGCCACGGCAATAGAATACATTAAGGAGTCAGACAGAATTAGAATGAACAGAACTGATACTCTAATTCTTAATTCAGAACAGTGTCTCTCTCTTTTTTCTCTCTTTTTGTCTCTCTTTCTCTCTCTTCTATGAAAGAGATGGTGATTTGCATTGGTACAGGGTAGTCATGACAATCTGATAGCTGAGAGAAGGAGGTCATTAATGAAGATCTTGGCGCACACACACGTGGTGAAGCACCGGGCATTAAGCGTTTGACCTTGAGAGTGCTCATATTACTAAAGTCCCTAACCAAGACTGTCCTCCCATTCACACACTCACACACAAGTAAGAATTCACGCACACTCCCAGACAATGTGATTAATAATGTATTAGAGGAGAGGCCTGTGAATCAGAAGCAGAACTGGAAGTAGATCATCTATTTAACCCCCGGGTCACATTCATTGAGAGGGAGAGGAGGAAAGGTGAGAGAGAGGAGGGGAAGAGAGAGGGAAGAGGAGAGAGAGGAGGGGAATAGAGAGTGAAGAGGAGGGAGAGGAGGGGAAGAGAGAGGGAAGAGGAGAGAGGGGAAGAGAGAGGGAAGAGGAGAGAGAGGGGACGAGAGGGAAGAGGAGGGGAAGAGAGAGGGAAGAGGAGAGAGATGAGGGGAAGAGAGAGGGAAGAGGAGTGAGAGGAGGGGAAGAGAGAGGGAAGAGGAGAGAGAGGAGGGGAAGAGAGAGGGAATAGGAGAGAGAGGAGGGGAAGAGAGAGGGAAGAGGAGAGAGAGGAGGGGAAGAGAGGGAAGAGGAGAGAGAGGAGGGGAAGAGAGGGGGAAGAGGAGAGAGAGGAGGGGAAGAGAGAGGGAAGAGGAGAGAGAGGATGGGAAGAGAGAGGAAAGAGGAGAGAGAGGAGGGGAAGAGAGAGGGAAGAGGAGAGAGAGGATGGGAAGAGAGGGGAAAGAGGAGAGAGAGGAGGGGAAGAGAGAGGGAAGAGGAGAGAGAGGATGGGAAGAGAGAGGAAAGAGGAGAGAGAGGAGGGGAAGAGAGAGGGAAGAGGAGAGAGAGGAGGGGAAGAGAGGGAAGAGGAGAGAGAGGAGGGGAAGAGAAGGGAAAGAAATGGAGAAAGTAAAGAGGAAAAGATAAGACAAAATGAAAAGAGAGAGAGAGATAGAGATAGAGGAGAAGTGGGAGCGAGATGATAAAGGAAGAGGAGGAAAAGAGAAGAGGAAATGGATAGAATAGCAATACAATGACTAGAGAGAGAAGGAGTGAGTGAGTGAGTGAGTGAGTGAGTGAGTGAGTGAGTGAGTGAGTGAGTGAGTGAGTGAGTGAGTGAGTGAGTGAGTGAGTGAGTGGTGGTTGCAGATGCCCTGCTGTATGTACAGTTGAAGTCAGAAGATACATACACCTTAGCCAAATACACTTAAACTTAAACTCAGTTTTTCAGTTTTTCCTGTCTTAGGTCAGTTAGGATCACCACTTTATTTTAAGAATGTGAAATGTCAGAATAATAGTAGAGAGAATGATTTATTTCAGCTTTAATTTCTTTCATCACATTCCCAGTGGGTCAGAAGTTTACATACACTCAATTAGTATTTGGTAGCATTGCCTTTAAATTGCTTAACTTGGGTCAAACATTTCTGGTAGCCTTCCACAAGCTTCCCACAATAAGTTGGGTGAATTTTGGCCCCATTTCTCCTGACAGAGCTGGTGTAACTGAGTCAGGTTTCTAGGCCTCCTTGCTCGCACACACTTTTTCAGTTCTGCCCACAACTTTTCTATGGGATTGAGGTCAGGGCTTTGTGATGGCCACTCCAATACCTTGACTTTGTTGTCCTTAAGCCATTTTGCCACAACTTTGTAAGTATGCTTGGGGTCATTGTCCATTTGGAAGACCCATTTGTGACCAAGTCTTAACTTCCTGACTGATGTCTTGAGATGTTGCTTCAATATATCCACACAATTTTCCTTCCTCACGATGCAATCTATTTTGTGAAGTGCACCTGGCCCTCCTGCAGCAAAGCACCCCACAACATGATGCTGCCAACCCCGTGCTTCACTGTTGGGATGGTGTTCTTCGGCTTGCAAACATCCCCTTTTTCCTCCAAAGATAACGATGGTCATTATGGCCAAACAGATTTGTTTTTGTTTCATCAGACCAGAGGACATTTCTCCAAAAGTATGATCTTTGTCCTCATGTGCGTTGCAAACTGTAGTCTGTTTTTTTTATGATGGTTTTGGAGCAATGGCTTCTTCCTTGCTGAGGGGCCATTCAGGTTATGTTGATATAGGACTCGATTTACTGTGGATATAGATACTTTCGTACCTGTTTCCTCCAGCATCTTCACAAGGTCATTTGCTGTTGTTCTGGGATTGATTTGCACTTTTCGCAGCAAAGTACGTTCAGCTCTAGGAGATGGAACGCGTCTCCTTCCTGAGCGGTATGACGGCTGAGTGGTTCCATGGTATTTATACTTGCATACTATTGTTTGTACAGATGAACGTGGTACCTTCAGGCATTTGGAAATTGCTCCCAAGGATGAACCAGACTTGTGGAGGTCTACAATTTTTTTTCTTGGCTGATTTCTTTTGATTTTCCCATGATGTCAAGCAAAGAGGGACTGAGTTTGAAGGTAGGCCTTGAAATACATCCACAGGTACACCTCCAATTAACTCAAATGATGTCAATAAGCCTATCAGAAGCTTCTAAAGCCGTGACATCATTTTCTGGAAGGCACAGTCAAATTAGTGTATGCAAAGTTCTGACCCACTGGAATTGTGATACAGTGAATTATAAGTGAAATAATCTTTCTGTAAACAATTGTTGGAAAAAGTACTTGGGTCATGCACAATGTAGAGGTCCTAACCGACTTTCCAAAACTATAGTTTGTTAACAAGAAATTTGTGGAGTGGTTGAAAAACGAGTTTTAATGACTCCAACCTAAGTGTATGTAAACTTCCGACTTCAACTGTAGCTCATGTTGGCTGTCGAGTCACACTGGGGACCAACACACAGAATACAACAGACATGCAGGGCTCACCTCGCCTCGCCAGGACATGACAACATGGTTTTTTCTGCTTTTGCCTCTCTCTCTCTCTTTCTCTCCCCTCTTCTCATCTGCACTCCTCTCTCTTGCTCTATCGCTCTTGCTCTATTTCTCTCTCTCTCCTCTCTCTCTCCTCCCCCTCTCTCTCTCTCTTCTCTCTCTCCCCTCCCCACCTCTCTCTCTCCTCTCTCTCCTCTCCCCCCTCTCTCTCTCTTCTCTCTCTCCTCTCCCACCTCTCTCTCTCCTCTCTCTCCCCTCCCCACCTCTCTCTCCTCTCTCTCTCCCCTCCCCACCTCTCTCTCCTCTCTCTCTCTCCCCTCCCCAACTCTCTCTCTCTCTTCTCTCTCTCCTCTCCCACCTCTCTCTCTCCTCTCTCTCCCCTCCCCACCTCTCTCTCCTCTCTCTCTCCCCTCCCCACCTCTCTCTCCTCTCTCTCTCTCCCCTCCCCACCTCTCTCTCCTCTCTCTCTCCTCTCCCACCTCTCTCTCTCCTCTCCCCCCTCTCTCTCTCTCTCCTCTCTCTCCCCTCCCCACCTCTCTCTCTCCTCTCCCCCCTCTCTCTCTCTCCTCTCTCTCTCCCCTCCCCACCTCTCTCTCTCCTCTCCCCCCTCTCTCTCTCTCCTCTCTCTCTCCTCTCCCACCTCTCTCTCTCCTCTCTCTCCCCTCCCCACCTCAATCAATCAATACATTTTGTTTATGAAGTATTTTTTACATCAGTCGATGTCACAAAGTGCTGTACAGAAACCCAGCCTAAAACCCCAAACAGCAAGCAATGCAGATGTAGAAGCACGGGGGCTAGGAAAAACTCCCTAGGAAGAAACCTAGAGAGGAACCAGGCTTTGAGGGGTGTCCTTTTCTGGCTGTGCTGGGTAGAGATTATAACAGAACATGGCCAAGATGTTCAAATGGTCATAAATGACCAGCAGGGTCAGATAATAATAATCACAGGGGTTATAGAGGGTGCAGCAGGTCAGCACCTCAGGAGTAAATGTCAGTTGGCATTTCATAGCCGATCATTCAGAGTTAGAGACAGCAGGTGTGGTTGAAAACCGCAGGTCCGGGACAATTAAGCACGTCCGCTGAACAGGTCAGGGTTCCATAGCCGCAGGCAGAACAGTTGAAACTAGAGCAGCAGCATGACCAGGTGGACTGGGGACAGCAAGGAGTCATCAGGCCAGGTAGTCCTGAGGCATGGTCCTAGGGTTCAGGTCCTCCGAGAGAAGAGAAAGAGAGAGATAAAGAATTAGAGGGAGCATACTTAAATTCACCCAGAACATCGGATAAGACAGGAGAAATACTCCAGATATAACAGACTGACCCTAGCCCCCCGACACATAAACTATTGCAGCATAAATACTGGAGGCTGAGACAGGAAGGCTCAGGAGACACTGTGGCCCTGTCCGACAATACCCTCGGACAGGGGATATAACCCTACCCACTTTGCCAAAGCACATCCCCCACACCACTATAGGGATATCTTCAACCTACTACCCTGAGACAAGGCCGAGTACAGCCCACGAAGAGAGATCAGGTTCCAGAGTAACGCCGATGTCCTTCACAGTTTTATTTGAGACGACTGTAAAACCATCGAGATTGATTGTCAGATCCAACAGAAAATCTCTTTGTTTCTTGGGACCTAGAACTAGCATCTCTGTTTTGTCTGAGTTTAAAAGTAGACAATTTGCCTTCATCCACTTCCTTATGTCTGAAACACAGGCTTCCAGGCGGGCAATTTTGGGGCTTCACCATGTTTCATCAAAATGTACAGCTGTGTGTCATCCGCATAGCAGTGAAAGTTAACATAATGTTTCCGAATGACATCACCAAGAGGTCAAATATATAGTGAAAACAATAGTGGTCCTAAAACGGAGCCTTGAGGAACACCGAAATGTACTGTTGATTTGTCAGAGGACAAACCATCTACAGAGACAAACTGATATCTAAACCAGGCCAGAACTTGTCCGTGGAGACCAATTTGGGTTTCCAATCTCGCCAAAAGAATGTGGTGATCGATGGTATCAAAAGCAACACTAAGGTCTAGCAGCACGAGGACAGATGCAGAGCCTTGGTCTGACGCCATTAAAAGGTAATTTACCACCTTCACGAGTGCAGTCTCAGTGCTATGATGGGGTCTAAATCCAGACTGAAGTGTTTCATATACAGTGCCTTGCGAAAGTATTCGGCCCCCTTGAACTTTGCGACCTTTTGCCACATTTCAGGCTTCAAACATAAAGATATAAAACTGTATTTTTTTGTGAAGAATCAACAACAAGTGGGACACAATCATGAAGTGGAACGACATTTATTGGATATTTCAAACTTTTTTAACAAATCAAAAACTGAAAAATTGGGCGTGCAAAATTATTCAGCCCCTTTACTTTCAGTGCAGCAAACTCTCTCCAGAAGTTCAGTGAGGATCTCTGAATGATCCAATGTTGACCTAAATGACTAATGATGATAAATACAATCCACCTGTGTGTAATCAAGTCTCCGTATAAATGCACCTGCACTGTGATAGTCTCAGAGGTCCGTTAAAAGCGCAGAGAGCATCATGAAGAACAAGGAACACACCAGGCAGGTCCGAGATACTGTTGTGAAGAAGTTTAAAGCCGGATTTGGATACAAAAAGATTTCCCAAGCTTTAAACATCCCAAGGAGCACTGTGCAAGCGATAATATTGAAATGGAAGGAGTATCAGACCACTGCAAATCTACCAAGACCTGGCCGTCCCTCTAAACTTTCAGCTCATACAAGGAGAAGACTGATCAGAGATGCAGCCAAGAGGCCCATGATCACTCTGGATGAACTGCAGAGATCTACAGCTGAGGTGGGAGACTCTGTCCATAGGACAACAATCAGACGTATATTGCACAAATCTGGCCTTTATGGAAGAGTGGCAAGAAGAAAGCCATTTCTTAAAGATATCCATAAAAAGTGTTGTTTAAAGTTTGCCACAAGCCACCTGGGAGACACACCAAACATGTGGAAGAAGGTGCTCTGGTCAGATGAAACCAAAATTGAACTTTTTGGCAACAATGCAAAACGTTATGTTTGGCGTAAAAGCAACACAGCTGAACACACCATCCCCACTGTCAAACATGGTGGTGGCAGCATCATGGTTTGGGCCAGCTTTTCTTCAGCAGGGACAGGGAAGATGGTTCAAATTGATGGGAAGATGGATGGAGCCAAATACAGGACCATTCTGGAAGAAAACCTGATGGAGTCTGCAAAAGACCTGAGACTGGGACGGAGATTTGTCTTCCAACAAGACAATGATCCAAAACATAAAGCAAAATCTACAATGGAATGGTTCAAAAATAAACATATCCAGGTGTTAGAATGGCCAAGTCAAAGTCCAGACCTGAATCCAATCGAGAATCTGTGGAAAGAACTGAAAACTGCTGTTCACAAATGCTCTCCATCCAACCTCACTGAGCTCGAGCTGTTTTGCAAGGAGGAATGGGAAAAAATGTCAGTCTCTCGATGTGCAAAACTGATAGAGACATACCCCAAGCGACTTACAGCTGTAATTGCAGCAAAAGGTGGCGCTACAAAGTATTAACTTAAGGGGGCTGAATAATTTTGCACGCCCAATTTTCAGTTTTTGATTTGTTAAAAATTTTTGAAATATCCAATAAATGTCGTTCCACTTCATGATTGTGTCCCACTTGTTGTTGATTCTTCACAAAAAAATACAGTTTTATATCTTTATGTTTGAAGCCTGAAATGTGGCAAAAGGTCGCAAAGTTCAAGGGGGCCGAATACTTTCGCAAGGCACTGTACATTGTTTGTCTTCAGGAAGGCAGTGAGTTGCTGCACAACAGCTTTTTCTAAAAAATTTTTTACAGGAATGGGAGATTCTATATAAGCCGATAGTTTTTATATTTTCTGGCTCAAGGTTTGGCTTTTTCAAGAGGCTTTATTACTGCCACTTTTGGTTAGTTTGGTACACATCCGGTGGATAGGGAGCCGTTTATTATGTTCAACATAGGAGGGCCAAGCACAGGAAGCAGCTCTTTCAGTAGTTTAGTTGGAATAGGGTCCAGTATGCAGCTTGAAGGTTTAGAGGCCAAGACTATTTTCATTGATGTGTCAAGAGATATAGTACTAAAACCTTGAGTGTCTCCCTTGATCCTAGGTCCTGTCAGAGTTGTGCAGATTCAGGACAACTGAGCTTTGGAGAAATAGGCAGATTTAAAGAGGAGTCCGTAATTTGCTTTCTAATGATCATGATCTTTTCGTAAAAGTTCAGGAATTTATCACTGCTGTGAAAGCCATCCTCTCTTGGGGAATGCTGCTTTTTAGTTAGCTTTGTGACAGTGTCAAAAATAAGTGTTGGATTGTTCTTTTTCTCCTCAATTAAGTTGGAAAAATAGGATGATCGAGCAGCAGTGAGGGCTCTTTGATACTGCGCAGTACTGTCATTCCAAGATAGTCGGAAGACTTCCAGTTTGGCTTGGCGCCATATCCGTTCCAATTCTCTGGACGCTTGTTTCAGGGCTTGGTTATTTTCTGTATACCAGGGAGCTTGTTTCTCAAGTCACATTTTTTTAGTTTTTAGTGATGCGACTGTATCTAGGGTATGATGATGGTGATTAACTGATTTTTGAACTCTGACGTCCTTGGGTAGTTGGAGGGAGTCTGGAAGAGCATCTAGGAATCTTTGGGTTGTCCGAGAATTCCTAGCACAACTTCTGATGATGCTTGGTTGGGGTCTGAGCAGATTGTTTGTTGCGATTGCAAACGTAATAAAATGGTGGTCTAATAGTCCAGAATTATGAGGAAAAACATGAAGATCGACAATATTTATTCCACGGGACAAAACTAGGTCCAGAGTACGACTGGGACAGTGAGTAGGTCCGGAGACATGTTGGACAAAACTAGGTCCAGAGTATGACTGTGGTAGTGAGTAGGTCCGGAGACATGTTGGACAAAACTAGGTCCAGAGTATGACTGGGACAGTGAGTAGGTCCGGAGACATGTTGGACAAAACTAGGTCCAGAGTATGACAGTGGCAGTGAGTAGGTCTGGAGACATGTTGGACAAAACTAGGTCCAGAGTATGACTGTGGCAGTGAGTAGGTCTGGAGACATGTTGGACAAAACTAGGTCCAGAGTATGACTGTGGCAGTGAGTAGGTCTGGAGACATGTTGGACAAAACTAGGTCCAGAGTATGACTGTGACAGTGAGTAGGTATGGAGACACGTTGGACAAAACTAGGTCCAGAGTATGACTGTGGCAGTGAGTAGGTCCGGGGACATGTTGAACAAAACTAGGTCCAGAGTATGACTGGGGCAGTGAGTAGGTCCGGGGACATGTTGAACAAAACTAGGTCCAGAGTATGACTGGGGCAGTGAGTAGGTCCGGAGACATGTTGAACAAAACCGATGTTGGCTCCAAAGCGTTTTGTTGTTGTAAATGTAAATTTGCTATGGTAAATGTCAGCAACACCTCCACCTCTACGGGATGCGCGGGGGATATGGTCACTAGTGTAACCAGGAGGTGAGGCCTCATTTAACACAGTAAATTCATCAGGCTTAAGCCATGTTTCAGTCAGGTCAATCACATCAAGATTATGATCAGTGATGAGTTCATTGACTATAACTGCCTTGGAAGTGAGGGATCTGACATTAAGTAGCCCTATTTTGAGATATTTTGAATCTCTTTCAATAATGACTGGAATGGAGGAGGTTTATTCCAGTGAGATTCCAGTGAGATTCCAGTGAGATTCCAGTGAGATTCTTAAGGCGAACACCACCATGTTTAGTTTTGACCAACCTAAATCGAGGCACCGACACCGTCTCAATGGGGATACCTGCGCTGACTACACTGACTGTGCTAGTGGCAGACTCCACTAAGCTGGCAGGCTGGCTAAGAGCCTAATACTACAGGTAATGGAGTCATCAATGACTAGGGTGTTCAGAACTAATGGTGGGAGGCTTCGACGTCTCAGACCCCGTAACGGGTGGAGGAGAGACCAGAGAAGGCTCGGACTCTGACTCCGACTCGTTGCTTAATGGGGAGAACCAGTTGACACCGGTTGAGCATTCCTACAGCATTTCCTTCCAGAAGCCATTAGAAAATTGCCCGGCTGCGAGAACTGTGCCAGGGGATTTATACTACTATCTGTACTTACTGGTGGTACAGACGCTGTTTCCTCCTTTCCTACACTGAAATTACCCTTGCCTAACGATTGCGTCTGAAGCTGGGCTTGCAGCACAGCTATCCTCGCTTTAAGGCGATCGTTCTCCTGTATATTATGAGTACAGCGACTGCAATTAGAAGGCATCATGTTAATGTTACTACTTAGCTTTGGCTGTTGGAGGTCCTGTAGAACCTTGTCCAGATAAAGCGTCCGGGGTGAAAAAGTTGAATGAAAAAAGTTGAGAATGGGAAAAATAAAAAAATATAAAACGGTAATTGAAAAGTAGAAATTGTAAAGTTGGCAGGTAGCAAAGAATCGTTAGCAACAAACCACAAAGCAGCACAACCCCCCCCCCCCCCCCCCCCCCACCTCTCTCTCTTCTCAGTCCCCCTATCCACCTCTCTCTATTCTCTGTCCCCCTCTCCACTTCTCTCTCTTCTCTCTCCCCCTCTCCACCTCTCTCTCTTCTCTCTCCCCCTCTCCACCTCTCTTTCCTCTCTGTCCCCCTCTCCACCTCTCTTTCTTCACTCTCCCCCTCTCCACCTCTCTTTCTTCTCTCTCCCCCTCTCCACCTCTCTCTCTTCTCTCTCCCCCTCTCCACCTCTCTACCTCTCTCTCCCCTCTCTCTTCTCTCTCCCCCTCTCCACCTCTCTCTCTTCTCTCTCCCCCTCTCCACCTCTCTCTCTTCTCTCTCCCCCTCTCCACCTCTCTCTCTTCTCTCTCCCCCTCTCCACCTCTCTTTCTTCTCTCTCCCCCTCTCCACCTCTCTCTCTTCTCTCTCCCCCTCTCCACCTCTCTTTCTCCTCCACCCAACCTCTATCTCTCTTCTCTCCAGACTGTTACAAATACAACAGTGCATTCATGATATACTCACATACTCCCTTAAGAATGTACCTCATTTTGCTCTGCCGCCCTCACTTTCCAACCTCCCTATTTGTTTTCTCTCTCTCTCTCTCCCTCGTTCTTCATCCCTCATATTTTCTCCCTCACTGCGTTCTTCCTTTCTCCTTCTTGTGCCCTAATCTTTCTCCCTCTCTCCCTCATCTGCCCTCTCTCTGTCTATCTCCCTCCCTCATCTGCCCTCTCTCTGTCAGTCTTCCTCTGTTCTATCTCCCTCCCTCATCTGCCCTCTCTCGCTCAGTCTTCCTCTGTTCTATCTCCCTCCTTCATCTGCCCTCTCTCTGTCAGTCTTCCTCTGTTCTATCTCCCTCCCTCATCTGCCCTCTCTCTGTCAGTCTTCCTCTGTTCTATCTCCCTCCCTCATCTGCCCTCTCTCTCTCAGTCTTCCTCTGTTCTATCTCCCTCCTTCATCTGCCCTTTCTCTGTCAGTCTTCCTCTGTTCTATCTCCCTCCCTCATCTGCCCTCTCTCTGTCAGTCTTCCTCTGTTCTATCTCCCTCCCTCATCTGCCCTCTCTCTGTCAGTCTTCCTCTGTTCTATCTCCCTCCCTCATCTGCCCTCTCTCTGTCAGTCTTCCTCTGTTCTATCTCCCTCCCTCATCTGCCCTCTCTCTGTCAGTCTTCCTCTGTTCTATCTCCCTCCCTCATCTGCCCTCTCTCTGTCAGTCTTCCTCTGTTCTATCTCCCTCCCTCATCTGCCCTCTCTCTGTCAGTCTTCCTCTGTTCTATCTCCCTCCCTCATCTGCCCTCTCTCTGTCAGTCTTCCTCTGTTCTATCTCCCTTCCTCATCTGCCCTCTCTCTGTCAGTCCTCCTCTGTTCTATCTCCCTCCCTCATCTGCCCTCTCTCTGTCAGCCCTCCCTCCCTCCCTCCCTCCCTCCCTCCCTCCCTCCCTCCCTCCCTCCCTCCCTCCCTCCCTCCCTCCCATCTCTATCCCTCCCTCCCTCCCATCTCTATCCCTTCCTCTTTCCCTCCCTCCTTTGCCCTCTCTGTCACTCCTTTTCACATTCTGCCTCACCCCCTTCATCCTCCTCGTCTCCCATCCCTCCATCCTTCCCTCCCTCCTTACACTCTCTGTGCCCCTGACTGACTACTGTTAAATGGTGCACCAGGAGTGATGCTGCTGAGGCTGACTAGACCTGCCTAGACCTGCATCATACAGCATCAGATCCTGTTGAACAGTATCTCTAACAGGAGGATAAATTACACTGACTCTCAGAAGCTCCACTGTCAGCATTATCATGTGGTTTCAGAGTGACACATTTTTTAATGTCACCACATTATGTTAGCCACAGGAACATATGTTCTAAGATAGAACCGGAGATGATAGAACCGGATATGTTGAACCGAGCATTGTGGGTACTGTAGTACATCATAACACTACACAATGCTGTAGATGGGTTTTCCAGATAGACTGTGACGGACTAGAATATCTGAACTGCTCTCCGTTATAGTCACCCACCACCATTCTCTCTCTAGAGGTTTTGGTATTTTCCAAGAGATCACGGGGTGTTGAATACTTCATAACAACAGTCCTTTCTCTGTGGCATAAAACAACCAAGCACAGCAGAGGTGTATTCACTAGGAACCAAATGGAAGCAAACTGTAGGGAAAGGAGAGGGACCTACCTGAATTTGTCTAATAGAAACTCTTGTTTTCGTTGCAAAAGTATTCCATTGCAAAATGTTTTGCTAAGGTTTGCTAAGGTGTGCACTAATGAATACAACCCAGAATTTCCATGGCCTCCAGCGGAGGCCAATGATTTAACTGAGCTTTGGACGCCCTCTGCTGGCCAAATACTGAACTCCACTCTCTTCACGAACAGCTACAGTCACCAGTTACAGGCCCTATATAAAGATGAGCAAAAAAGACTATCAAATAAATTATACAAATTCCACGCTATATTGTATGCCAAATAAAAGTGGAAAACTATATTATTTTATGATACATTTTATATAGTTACTCAGAGAAAGAGATTTCTTTAACAAGTAAAAATAATTATCTTGAAAAGATGTGTCAAAATGATTGGTACCCCTAAAAATGATTATAAATCAAGTCAAACAAAATGTAATCTGCATTAACAGTCTACTGTTTTGAAGTTAATCTCAGGAACTGTCCTGTGGCCTTCCAAGGCTTCCTGTTGCACTGGGGTATAAACATGAGGTAACATGCATATAACGTCCCTTTGTCATCCATCACCATAAGGAAAAGCAAAGAACTCACAAACGAAAGGAGACAAATGGTTCTTGACTTTCATAAATCAGGCAATGAGATCAAAATAACAACGGAAAAACAAATATACCACTATTAGGGCAACAATTAAGACGTTTACAACCACTGGAACAGTGGTAAACTTGCCTGGTAGAAGACGCATGTGTATATTGTCCCCACACACAGTGAGGAAGATGGTTCGGTAGGCAAAGAAAAGTCCAAGGGCCACAGTTGGAGAATTGCAGAAGTTGGTTGCATGTTGGTGACCAAGTCTCTATAAATCTCCAATTAGACACCACCACCCGGCCAACAGGCTATTAGGAAGGGATGCCATAAAAAAAAACATTTATTGAGAGCAACCAACAAATGTAAACGCCTGGAGTTTTCTAAATGGAATTGGTACTTGGATTGGAACCAGGTGCTATGGTCAGATGAGATGAAGATAGAGCTCTTTGGCCACACACCAGTGGTGGATTTGGCCTTGAAATAAATATGCATAGGCAGAAAAGCACCTTGTGAATCTTTGATGTCATGGGGGTGTTTTGCTTCCACTGGTCTTGAGGCCCTTGTTAAGGTCAACGGCATCATAAACTCTACCAGGACATTTTACCCCAAAATCTGGTTGCCTCTGCCAGGAGGCTGAAACTTGGCCAGAAGTGGATCTTACAGCAAGACAATGACTACATGTTGAATGCACTAACTACAACTCACTCTGGATAAGAGCATCTGCTAAATGGGTGTAGGTAATGGACATGATGGAGATTCCATTGGCCTCCCAGTGACAGAAAGGAGACAAGGACAGATAAAGTCACTCAGTATTTGTATTGTTTCTTTTATACAGGATTTTTGTTTATGTTTATCAACGGTGCCAATCATTTTGGAGGTGACTTTATCTGTCCTTGTCTCCTTTCTGTCCCTGGGAGGCCAATGGAATCTCCATCATGTCCATTACCTACACCCACCAGGCAGAAGACCAGACAAGGAAAGTGAACAAGGAAAGGAGTGTACACTACAAAGGCAGTCATGCAACATTACTGGAATGCAGCCTTTCCAACTCAGTCGTCAACATGGTGAAGTTGGTTTCTTTCCTGTGCCCTGTTCCATTTTCACTCCCTCATTCTCATTTCACTTTCTACAGCGTCTTGTCTTGGTTCAGTACTCATTTCAGGATGTAATCGTTTCAGTTTCAGTCCTCTGTTGTCATTTCATCTGCATGTTCATGTCATTCTAATCACAGGCCCTCTACAGAATAGACCACCCCACTGTTAGAGTGATTAGAGAGCTCTGTTCTGCTCTGGACCCTGTTCTCCAACTCAAATTCAAATGTGTCTCTTTCTGGTCTTGTGCTTGAGAGAGGACATATGAGGGAATGAGGGAAGGAGATAGGGTGGGTAGGGGATACTAGGAGGGAGGGAGTCACTGCGTTTGAAGTCAGAATAGACTTTTAAAAAACATCATTGTTCCTGGGGGAACTTCATTTGTGGAGACTGATAAATGACAATCCTTACAGTCATTCCAAACATACATGACAGCGCATTACATTCAAATACAAAGACAAACGGGGCATGAGTACATCAGCCCAGTAGGATAAAGTGCATGGTCCCATCGTGGCCACTAGATGACAGTATAAGCTTACAGATGAACCGACTTGCCTCTTCCTTCCTCCATCTTCTCACTTCTCTAATGTCTTATCTTAGCTGATAGTTTATTGAACACACTAATTGTCACCGCACACACACATACATATGTACACATACTCCTACACACACGTACATACAATGCACACACCTGACTTAAATGACTTATTCCTTTCACCTCCTAGTGGAGCAGAGGGCTTCTCCAGACTGTGTTCTGGGCAGTTTTCCATCTTGACCTCATTCAAGGTGGGTTTTGCCTTATTCATCTCTTCCTCACTGTTTAGTGTGGTGGCGGTAACTCTCCATGGTTCTGAACCGTTTAGTGAAGCGCATTTAACCTTTGTGTTGAAGATGAGATCAGGGTCAGGGTCAGGGTCAGGGTCAGGGTCAGGGTTAGGGTCGGGGTAAGGTTAGGGTTAGGTTAAGGATTAAGGTTTAGGTTTAGGTTTAGGTTTAGGTTTAGGGTTTGGGGTCAGGGTCAGGGTCAGGGTCAGGGTCAGGGTCAGGGTTAGGGTCAGGGTCAGGGTCAGGGTCAGGGTCAGGGTTAGGGTTAGGGTCGGGGTAAGGTTAGGGTTAGGTTAAGGATTAAGGTTAGGGTTTGGGAAAATAGGATTTTGAATAGAAATCAATTGTTTGTTCCCCACAAGGATAGTAACATAAATGTGTGTGTGTGTGTGTGTGTGTGTGTGTGTGTGTGTGTGTGTGTGTGTGTGTGTGTGTGTGTGTGTGTGTGTGCCTGCGTGTGTGTGTGTGTGTGTGTTAATTTTAAAGCTGTGCAAATCCAACCAAAGGAGACTGTCTCTCCACTGATAAGACTTTTCTATTTAGTATTTATTTAGAAATGTGACCAGCAGGGCATGCTTAGAACAGGACATGCTTAGAACAGGACATGCTTAGAACAGGGCATGCTTAGAACAGGGCATGCTTAGAACAGGGCATGCTTAGAACATGGCATGCTTAGAACAGGACATGCTTAGAACAGAACATGCTTAGAACAGGACATGCTTAGAACAGGATATGCTTAGAACAGGGCATGCTTAGAACAGAACATGCTTAGAACAAGACATGCTTAGAACAGGGCATGCTTAGAACAGAGCATGCTTAGAACAGGACATGCTTAGAACAGGGCATGCTTAGAACATGGCATGCTTAGAACAGGACATGCTTAGAACAGAACATGCTTAGAACAGGACATGCTTAGAACAGGATATGCTTAGAACAGGGCATGCTTAGAACAGAACATGCTTAGAACAGGACATGCTTAGAACAGGGCATGCTTAGAACAGAACATGCTTAGAACAGGACATGCTTAGAACAGGGCATGCTTAGAACAGAGCATGCTTAGAACAGGGCATGCTTAGAACAGAGCATACTTAGAACAGGGCATGCTTAGAACATAACATGCTTAGAACAGGGCATGCTTAGAACAGGGCATGCTTAGAACAGGGCATGCTTAGAACAGAGCATGCTTAGAACAGGGCATGCTTAGAACAGAACATGCTTAGAACAGAACATGCTTAGAACAGGACATGCTTAGAACAGGACATGCTTAGAACAGGGCATGCTTAAAACAGGGCATGCTTAGAACAGAACATGCTTAGAACAGAACATGCTTAGAACAGGGCATGCTTAGAACAGGGCATGCTTAGAACAGGGCATGCTTAGAACAGGGCATGCTTAGAACAGGACATGCTTAGAACAGGGCATGCTTAGAACAGGGCATGCTTAGAACAGGACATGCTTAGAACAGGGCATGCTTAGAACAGGGCATACTTAGAACAGGACATGCTTAGAACAGGGCATGCTTAGAACAGGGCATGCTTAGAACAGAGCATGCTTAGAACAGGGCATGCTTAGAACAGGGCATGCTTAGAACAGGGCATGCTTAGAACAGGGCATGCTTAGAACAGGGCATGCTTAGAACAGGGCATACTTAGAACAGGACATGCTTAGAACAGGACATGCTTAGAACAGGGCATGCTTAGAACAGGGCATGCTTAGAACAGGGCATGCTTAGAACAGGGCATGCTTAGAACAGAGCATGCTTAGAACAGGGCATGCTTAGAACAGGGCATGCTTAGAACAGGGCATGCTTAGAACAGGGCATGCTTAGAACAGGACATGCTTAGAACAGGACATGCTTAGAACAGGGCATGCTTAGAACAGGGCATGCTTAGAACAGGGCATGCTTAGAATGTCAGCTGCTTCTCCATTATATTATATATTATTATATAACAGTGTGCATTACAATGAAGCCTAAACATATATTTAAAACATATATACACATGACACAAGAAAGAGTGTTTGAAGTTCGACTGGCTAACTGGATCCCACCCCCTTCCTCTCCTCTTGTTCCCCAGGATCGGTGCACTGTATGTGGGGTGAGGAGGTCAGCGTGAGGGAGTCCCTCTGGATCTCCATATTAGCTTTAGGCTACAGCTGCTCCTCTGAGATTGGCACCTCAAACATAAAGATCCCCTCCTTGTGTGTGTGTGTGTGTGTGTGTGTGTGTGTGTGTGTGTGTGTGTGTGTGTGTGTGTGTGTGTGTGTGTGTGTGTGTGTGTGTGTGTGTGTGTGTGTGTGTGTGTGTGTGTGTGTGCGCGTGTGTGTGTGTGTGTGTGTGTGTGTGTGTGTGTGTGTGTGTGCGTGTGCGTGTGCGTGTGCGTGCGTGTGTGTGTGTGAGATAACAGTAATATAGATGTCTCCAGCGTGAAGGAGGGGAGGGATTAAGCCTTCACCAGAACATCAGATACAACGCAAGGGATGATGGGATAGATATCTATCCACCATTGGATATCTGGTCTCTCCTATCCCACGTCTCTCTCTGCTTGGTTACACTTAGTATTACACTCCAGACTGAGAGAATGCAGTATTAACTTTACTACTTATAGGTAATGACATATTTCTTACCAGTGAACACTGATTTACTAGGCTCTTATGTTTCTTCTCGCATGATAATTCTGGTCAATAATACAATTTAGGCCAGATTTCAATCCGACTGTGGGTTGTCGACAATACGGCTTTTAAAGGCAATGTTCGCGGAGATCCCATTCACAGTCAATGCTGCATGCTGTATTTGGGTGCTCAATCAGAAATGACCTAAACGCCGCATTGTTGACAACCTCCGATTGGATGGTCGTTCTCTCTTCTCAGTGTTCACGCAGAAACATAAACGCACCATACAAATAACATCTTAGAATGTTTTTTTCAGGTAGTATCACAATAGCAGGAAGACTCCCCTTAGCAGGTAACTGATGAAATGCTCAGAATAAGAGGTGTGTGCATGCCAGTTCGTCATTGTAAATAAGACACCGTTGTTTGTTTGCCAGCCTGATTAAATAAAGGTTCAATAAATACATGTGTAAATACATGTGTAGTAAGTGAATAGAAATACTAAGGGCCGGCAATAATGGAATACACACGGTGCGATTTTGAAATGTGGTTCTGCATCAGTCACTGACGTCACTCATTTACCATGTCAACTAACAATTTTTGGATTGGTAAGTTAGTCTAGCCAGCTATCTAAACTTAGTAGTAATCAATGCCGAATACCGACCGGGCATGCAGGGCCGGTGCCCAGGGGCCCTGAACTCCAGGGGCCCCCCATTGATTTTGTTAGTCCCTCTCACTCAGATATCATTAACATTGGAGTAAGTCTTGTCAAAATGTGTAGAATTGCAGGAAATTAGCTTTCAAACGGCAAAGATTTATCTCCACCCCATGGCAAAATGGGTAGAATTGCATGAAATTTGTTATAAAATTGCAACATTTTCTCTCCGTCCCATTGCAACATGTGTAGAATTGCAGGACTTTAAAACGTAATTTTTGTTCTCCGCCGTCTAGAGGGGGTTCACAATTTTTGGAGGTTTAGGGCCCCCAAATGTCTGAAAATATAACACATTGCAATAGTATAACATTTAAATCTAAAAAAACATGAGCTGAGCTTTCCACCAGACTCTGATGTGTCTGGCAAAAGTAGGATTGAAAGATCCATGACATTCACCCCTTCATCCATCCATCCCTCTGTTCCTCCTTCCCTCCATACTCTGTCCTTCACCCTCCAACCTTGAATTTCTCACCAGTGTTTGAGGTGTCATTTCACCAAATCCAGACCTTCCTTTCACACACTCACACACACACACACACACACACACACACACACACACACACACACACACACACACACACACACACACACACACACACACACACACACACACACACACACACACACACACACCTCTCTTTGACTGACACCTTACCTGCCAAGGTGCGGTACCTGATAACACATAACAAACCGTCAGTTTAACCCTGTATAATATACATCATTACACATTCAATATTTATATTTTGACATAAATGGGTTGTATTTTCTAAGACGGTGGAATGATCATTTCACTCACCGTTTTACTGTAATAGCTAAACTAAACTATCCTATATCTTTTCCGCGTCTCCATTTTCCATTATCATTTAATTTTCCATTAACATTTCAAGACCTACTAATTTATATCTTCTATTTATTTGATTGAACTTTTATTTACTGTAACCAGTCGAGTCAGATGAGAAACATTTTATTCACAAGACACCTGGTGGCCTAGTGGTCTTCATTAACTAAATACTGTATATAATACCACCACCAAACAATGTATTAATCATGAACTAACTATGGGGTAATAGTTTGTAAGCAGTTTATGATGAGATTAAATTAGAGCAGGGTTTAAATTCAGTGTCACCACGGTCTTTATACAGACTCAGCGCCTCGCTGACATTCCGCTAAAACCACAAGTCAACTCCAGCTGTCCAACCCTGAATATTTCCCTCTGATAAACGACCATGGAGCGTGTGTGTGTGTGTGTGTGTGTGTGTGTGTGTGTGTGTGTGTGTGTGTGTGTGTGTGTGTGTGTGTGTGTGTGTGTGTGTGTGTGTGTGTGTGTATACTAAGGCAGGCGCCAGTGAACACGTGGAATTCTTAGCTTTCGATCCCCACTAATCGTCGTTGGAACAAAGTTGATTTTAGCTCCATCTTTATTAATCTGGCTCTGGCTTCTTGGTTTCACACACAGTTTGGTTTCTTAAGAAATCAATAATGGGGTTAGTGTGTGTTTGCGTGAAATAGAATATAATACAATGGGCGCCGGAGGAGATGGCTCCTAACCAATTGTGCTATTGTGTGTTTTTTCATGTTAATTGTAACTTATTTGGTATGCAATGTTTCTGCCACTGTCTCTTAACTTCTGGATATCAGGACAGCGATTACTCACCTTGTACTGGACGGAGATTTTTTCTTTAATGAGTCGAACGTGAAGGATTTACTTGAGACTCCGGACAAGACCCAAATCCCCGTTATTCGCATGATGAAGAGACAGACATATGGGGGACGTAGGTCGGGGGGCCCTGTAAGGATCCGACGGTGAGTGGGTAATCTGCTTCTACCATCAGTCCCATTAGCCAACATGCAATCATTGGATAATAAAATGGACTAACCTACCAACGGGACATTAAAAACTGTAATATCTTATGTTTCACCGAGTAGTGGCTAATTGACGACATGGATAATATACAGTTGGCTGGTTTTTCCATGCATCGGCAAGACAGAACAGCTGCCTCCAGAAAAAACAAGGGGTGGAGGTCTGTGTCTATTTGTCAACAACAGCTGGTGCATGAAATCTAATATTAATAAGGAAGTCTCAAGGTTTTGCTCGCCTGAGGTGGAGTATCTCATGATAAGCTGTAGACCACACTATTTACCAGGAGTTTTCATCTATATTTTTCGTAGCTGTCTATTTACCACCACAAACAGATGCTGGCTCTAAGACCGCACTCATCGAGCTGTATCCCGCCATAAGCAAACAAGTAAACGCTCACTCAGAGGTGGCGCTCGTAGTAGCCGGGGACTTTAATGCAGGGAAACTTAAATCAGTTTTACCTCATTTCTACCAGCATGTTACATGTGCAACCATAGGGGAAAAAAACTCTAGACCACCTTTACTCCACATACAGAGATGCGTACAAAGCTCTCCCTCTCCCTTCATTTGGCAAACCTGACCATAACTCTATCCTCCTGATTCCTGCTTACAAGCTAAAACTAAAGCAGGAAGTACCAGTGACTAGCTCAATGCAGAGGTGGTTAGATGACACAGATGCTAAGTTACATGTCTGTTTTGCTAGCACAGACTGGAATATGTTCCGGGATTCTTGGCATTGAGGAGTACACCACATCAGTCACTGGCTTCATCAATAAGTGCATTGATGACATTGACTCCACAGTGACCGTATGTACATACCCCAACAAGAAGCCATGGATTACAGGTAACATCTGCACTGAGCGAAAGGGTAGAGCTGCTGCTTTCAAGGAGCGGGACTCTAACCCGGACGCTTATAAGAAATCCTGCCTTAACCTCAGACGAGTCATCAAACAGGCAAAATGTCAATACAGGACTAATTTTGGATCATACTACAACGTCTCCTATTCTCATCGGATGTGGCAGGGCTTGCAAACTATTACGGACTACAAAGGGAAGCACAGCCGTGAGCTTCCCAGTGACACGAGCCTACCAGATGAGCTAAATGACTTTTATGCTCGCTTCGAGGCAAGAAACACTGAAGCATGCATGAGAGCACCAGCTGTTCCGGACGACTGTGATCACGCTCTCCATAGCCGATGTGAGTAAGACCTTTATACAGGTCAACATTCACAAGGCCACAGGGCCAGATGGATTACCAGGACGTATACTCCGAGCATGCGCTGACCAACTGCAAATGTCTTCACTGACATTTTCAAACTGTCCCTGACCGAGTTGGTAATACCAACATGTTACAAGCAGACCACCATAGTCCCTGTGCCCAAGAACACCAAGGTAACCTGCCTAAATGACTAGCGACCCGTAGCACTCATATCTGTAGCCATAAAGTGCTTTGAACTGCTGGTCATGACTCACATCAACACCATTATCTCAGAAACCCTAGACCCACTTCAATTTGCACACCACCCCAACAGATCCACAGATTACACAATCTCTATTGCACTCCACAATGCCCTTTCCCACCAAGACAAAAGGAACACCTACATGCGAATGCTATTCATTGACTACAGCTCAGCGTTCAACACCATAGTGCCCTCAAAGCTCAATACTAAGCCAAGGACCCTGGGAATAAACACCTCCCTCTGCAACTGGATCCTTGACTTCCTGACAGACCGCCCCCAGGTGGTAAGGGTAGGCAACTACACATCTGCCAAGCTGATCCTCAACACGGGGGCACCTCAGGGGTACGTGCTCAGTCCTCTCCTGTATTCATGACTGCATAGCCAAACACGACTTCAACACCATCATTAAGGTTGCTGACAACACAACAGTGGTAGGCCTGATCACAGACAATGATGAGACAGCCTATAGGGAGGAGGTCAGAGACCTGGCAGTTTGGTGCCAGGATAACAACATGTCCCTCAATGTGATCAAGACAAAGAAGATGATTGTGGACTACAGGAAAAGGAGGGCACACCCTCATTCTCATCGACAGGGCTGTAGTGGAGCAGGTTGTGAGCTTCAAGTTCCTTGGTTCCTGGCAGCTTCATTAAATAGTACCAGTCTCAATGTCAACAGTGAAGAGGTGACTTCGGGATGCTGGCCTTCTGGGCAGATTTCCTCTGTCCATTGTCTGTGTTCTTTTGCCCATCTTAATCTTTTATTTTTACTGGCCAGTCTGAGATATGGCTTTTTCTTTGCAACTCTGCCTAGAAGACCTGCATCTCAAAGTCGCCTCTTCACTGTTGATGTTGAGACTGGTGTTTTAGTGGGTATTATTTAATGAAGCTGCCAGTTGAGAACTTGTGAGGCGTCTGTTTCTCAAAACACTCTAATGTACTTGTCCTCTTGCTCAGTTGTGCACCGGGGCCTCCCACTCCTCTCTATTCTGGTTAGAGCCAGTTTGCACTGTTCTGTGAAGGGAGTAGTACACAGCGTTGTATGAGATCTTCACTTTCTTTGCAATTTCTCACATGGAATAGCCTTAATTTCTCAGAACAAGAATAGACTGACAAGTTTCAGAAGAAAGCTCTTGTTCTGGCCATTTTGAGTCTGTAATCAAAGCCACAAATGCTGATGCTCCAGATACTCAACTTGCTTCTTTAATCAGCACAACAGTTTTCAGCTGTGCTATCATAATTCAAACGGGTTTTCTAATAATGAATTAGCCTTTTAAAATGATAAACTTGGATTAACTAACACAACGTGCCATTGGAACGCAGAAGTGATGGTTGCTGATAATGGGCCTCTGTTTGCCTATGTAGATATTCCATTAAAAGTCAGCTGTTTCTAGCTACATTAGTCATTTACAACATTAACAATTTCTACACTATATTTCTGATCAACTTGATGTTATTTAAATGGACAAAAAAAATTGCTTTTCTTTCAAAAACAAGGACATTTCTAAGTGACCCCAAACATTTGAATGGTAGTGGACATATTACCTCAATTACCTCAACAAACTTGTGCTCCCTCGCGTACCCACTGTATATAGCTTCACTACTGTTATTTTATTGTTGCTCTTTCATTTTTTGTTATTTGTATAATTTCTTTTTTTTTCTTTTTCTTCCTTTTTTAATTAAATGTAATTTTATTGTATTTCTTATAATTGTGTCTTTTTTTATATTATTATATTTGTTTTTTTTATTTGTTTTTTTTTTAAACTTTATTTTAGTAAATAGTTCCTTCTCACTTATTTTTCTTAAAACAGCCTTGTTGGTTAAGGGCTTGTAAGTAAGCATCTCAGGAATAAAATAGAATGGAATAGAATAGAGTGGAATAGAATAGAATGGAATAGACTAGATTGGAATAGACTAGATTGGAATTTAATAGAATAGAATAGATTGGAATAGAATAGAATATAATGGAATATAATATGTTGGAATAGAATAGATTGGAATAGAATAGAATAGATTCGGAATATAAT
This sequence comes from Oncorhynchus mykiss, assembly GCF_013265735.2. Classification (NCBI taxonomy): domain Eukaryota; kingdom Metazoa; phylum Chordata; class Actinopteri; order Salmoniformes; family Salmonidae; genus Oncorhynchus; species Oncorhynchus mykiss. Next base: position 22,782,843 of record NC_050572.1, read on the forward strand.
GGATTGGAATAAAATGATTGGAATAGAATAGAATGGAATAGAATCGAAGGGAATAGAATAGAATGGGATATAATAGATTGAAATGGAATAGATTGAAATGGAATAGAATAGATTGGAATTTAATCAAATTGAATGGAATAGAATAGAACGGAATGTAATAGAATAGACTGGAATAGAATATAATATAATAGATTGGAATATAATAGAATATATTAGATTGGAATAGAATAGAATATTGCTCATACGTTAGGGTTGTGAGAACAAGAGACCACATGCATACTGCTATAGTATATGTAGTTCTAGATACAAAGTAGATGTAATTATAGATACTATAGTAGATGTAGTTGCAGATACTGTAGTATATGTAGTTGTAGATACTATAGTACATGTAGTGTGGTTGTAGATACTATAGTACATGTAGTTGTAGATACTATAGTATATGTAGTTGTAGATACTATAGTAGATGTAGTTGTAGATACTATAGTAGATGTAGTTGTATATACTATAGTACATGTAGTTCTAAATATTATAGTACATGTAGTTCTAGATACTGTAGTACATGCAGTTGTAGATGCAGTACATTTAGTTCTAGATACTATAGTAGATGTAGTTGTAGATACTATAGTAGATGTAGTTGTAGATGCAGTACATTTAGTTCTAGATACTATATTAGATGTAGTTGTAGATACTATAGTAGATGTAGTTGTAGATACTATAGTAGATGTAGTTGTAGATGCAGTACATTTAGTTCTAGATACTATAGTAGATGTAGTTGTAGATACTATAGTAGATGTAGTTGTATATACTATAGTACATGTAGTTCTAGATACTATAGTACATGTAGTTTTAGATGCAGTACATGTAGTTGTAGATGCAGTACATTTAGTTATAGATACTACAGTACATGTAGTTCTAGATACTACAGTACATGTAGTTGTAGATACAGTACATGTAGTTGTAGATACTATAGTACATGTAGTTGTAGATACTATAGTACATGTAGTTCTAGATACTCTAGTACATGTACTTCTAGTTACTACAGTACATGTAGTTCTAGATACTATAGTACATGTAGTTGTAGATACAGTACATGTAGTTCTAGATACTCTAGTACATGTAGTTCTAGTTACTACAGTACATGTAGTTCTAGATACTATAGTACATGTAGTTCTAGATACTCTAGTACATGTAGTTCTAGTTACTACAGTACATGTAGTTCTAGATACTATAGCACATGTAGTTCTAGATACTATAGTACATGTAGTTGTAGATACAGTACATGTAGTTGTAGATACTATAGTACATGTAGTTGTAGATGCAGTACATGTAGTTGTAGATACTCTAGTACATGTAGTTCTAGTTACTACAGTACATGTAGTTCTAGATACTATAGTACATGTAGTTGTAGATACAGTACATGTAGTTCTAGATACTACAGTACATGTAGTTGTAGATACAGTACATGTAGTTGTAGATACTATAGTACATGTAGTTGTAGATACTATAGTACATGTAGTTCTAAATACTCTAGAACATGTAGTTCTAGTTACTACAGTACATGTAGTTCTAGATACTATAGTACATGTAGTTGTAGATACAGTACATGTAGTTGTAGATACTATAGTACATGTAGTTGTAGATGCAGTACATGTAGTTGTAGATACTATAGTACATGTAGTTGTAGATGCAGTACATGTAGTTCAAGATAGATATTAGACGCTTTTTCATCAATTGATTATTCAGTTATTGTCCCAATATAAACCCTTTATTCACAACATATTCAAGCAGCAAGGCACAATTAAGAGACCATGCAATATTGTGAATAAAGTCCCAGGTAAAGGGAGTTGTTCGGCCCAACTCACAGTCAATTAGAAAAAGCTCCAGCGCGATAATCAGCGCACTATATGAAATTCAAAAAGTATAATTCTCATGGAATTGATTTGTTTAAGATCATGAAACGTGTGTCAGGCTAAATCAGATGTGTATATCATGAATACAGTAAGAATGCTGTGGCATTTAGTCTGGTGCAAAACACATGGAGATCTGCTGCTGCTCTGCCTCTCTAAATGTGTTCAGTATGTCCCCTATATCATCAGTGACACACCAGTGACATGGCATAAATCAACCATGACTTTGTCACGTCCCAAATATGTGCTGTGTAGGCATCTGTGTCCTCGGCATTTCCTGGCCTCCCCTTTAAAGGCCTAATGCAGTCAAAAACGTGATTTCTCTGTGCTTTATACACATTTCCAAACTGAGAGGTTGGAATAATAGTGGGAAATGTATGGAGTTTTGGCCAGACTGGTGACATCAAATGAGTTAATAGATCAATAAGAGAGTTCCAAACCTCTCTGCCGATAACAGCTGGTTTTCCCATCACCACTCAGGCCACTCCCAAACAAGCTTAGCAAAATTCTTGCTTGAGAAACGGCTCTTTGCTAAGAAGCTGTTTATGTTTATTTTTGAGCATGTTAATTTAAAACAATCAGTATGTTACTTAATTGTTACCCAGAAATGATTTGATATTGAGATCAAAATGACTGCATTGGACCGCCACTTTTAGTGAATACACTTATGCTGGCCCCCTCTCCTGTCTCAATGTCCAGCTATGGTGAAATTCACAGACTGAGCAATCGTCTCACTTTCTCTACCTCCATCCTTCTCTCGATATCTTCATCTCTCCCCCTCCCCTATATCCGTCCGTATCTCTCTCCTTCTTTTATTCCCTTTCTCCTTCTCTCTCCCTCCAGCCACCATTCTCTCTCTCTCTCTCTCTCTCCATCTAGCTATCTATCGCTACTCTCTAAGCTGGTGAGACCCCGCCGGGCTTGTGGAGGTCACGATGGCTTCATCAAGTGACCCCCATATCACACATAGACACAGACACAGACACACACACAGCCCCCATACTGGCTGATGGCCTTTCCTCTTCTCTGATCCATATTTCAGAGGCTGCATCAGTGGGGCTCTAAGGGGCTAAGCCGGGATGAAACAGGGAGGGAGAGTGGAGAGCACAGCCAAGGAAATAGGCATTTACAGTTAAGCAAACTGAGTTCCACATTTGCAATTTTATAAGTACCAAGGCAGTCGCATTGTAGAAATAATGTCATGCAGACCCTTACAGAAAAACCACATGATTTCACATGTTGAAAATCACATGATCATGTGAAGATGAGTTCTTGAAACTCTTCACATGTGATCCCGTTGTAGTTTCATGTTATCACATGAAACTTTGCTTTCCATGTTGTCACATTATCACATTAACTTCACATAAGATCACATGTGATCACATGAAAACGTGTTTTTGGAACACCATGTGATCACATGTGAAATTCAGTTTTCTTAGTTGTCTCGTTTTTTTCACAGAATCCCTTACCGATGACCTACCTGCATGGCAAACAAAGCCAGCTGAAGTCGAGGGTTTGGCTTACATTAGGTTCAATGCTGCACATTGGCTATGGTCTATGGAATATCATCATTGTTGGAAATCATACAACACGGAAAACGATAAATTTGATTATATTTGATGACTGTTGACAGACCTAGGCGACTGAATGAAGAGAATACAAAGAAATCAAAGTCCATGACCACGATTGAGTTTATTTCTCAAAAATATATCCTTTAAACAAATTATTTACATGTCGATAACTTTTTCATAGAAAATAAAACAGAAAAGAAAAATACACAGCAAAGACAAACATTGCGAGTATAAATGGCAATACGGAAAATGTGTGTGATCAAAAACACAGGCCTATTGGCTATGAATCTTGTCTCGCATCATATAGGCCTACTGTTTCAAAGTCTGACGAGTTGAAATATTACGTTTCACTCACAAAAATATTAGACTATTCGATAAATTGTTCTTCGTTAAATAAGTATTCCAGATTATTATCCAATGATAACTCTTCACTGTTCATATTGTGGAAATTGTCGAGAGGGCCCGCTGCGCCGTTCCGTGGTGAGATCTTTTGATGAAGAGAAGAGAAAATAAAATACAAACGTCAGAAAATGTAAATGAGTATGACATTGAATAATTCATTTCCTATAATTATATTGCTATCAGGCCTATTTCATATCCTCCCTCAACATATGTGTATTCACTGGCGAGGCGTGAATAAATTGAGGGTATATTTAAATTGCGTGAACGATGATAAGTCAATGGCGCCGGTTCCAACCCTGATGGCCATATTAAACGGTATCTAGTGAGCCGTTGAAATCCGTTAAAGTAGACGATTAAATCTCTTCAGATGATTTATGAGCTCTAGCTGTGACAGGCCAGTCGGTCAGGTGAAACCGCCTTTACCGGCGGGTTAAAAGGTTAATTTACCGGATGATTAAAATAGATGGCACATGACATAATGTCACGGTGAGGTTTGAAATATCGTACCTGTCAGTAATCAGCTGGAAGGGAGACTTCGGCGAGCCAGACCTGCGAATATTCACGTCATCTGTAAACAAATAAACATTCAGAAAAATCAGTAAAATAATCAATAGGCTTTCCTTAGTAGGCCAAATTTTAATTGGGCTAAGTCTGTTTTTAACACAATAGTATTTGAGTGATGTAACTGTAACAGGTTCGAAATGAATGTAGGCCTGTTGTTTGTTAGGAGATTTTCAGAAATATATCATAATAAATACACGACATGAATTGAAACGAGTGTTAGATCAAAACGGTGTGCCATATTTGGAAAGGGATATTTGAAAAGCGGAAGCAAAACACAGGGCCGAATTCATGAGACTGTTATTCATTTCCAAGCAGATGAAAACTAGCCTATAATCATAATCATAAACATATATAAGCCTAAACCTAGGCTACAGTACATGCCATCTCGCTTTGGACTGAAGCTCTCCAACGACTCATCTCCACTCTCCTCCTCTGTGCACGATGCCCCTGAGGCCTGCGTCAACCGTGCGTCCTGATGGTTCAGCGCGCCATGGAGAGGCATGTGGTGTCCGGCTGGGTTTGCCGCGCCGAGAAGCGACCTGACACCCAGCAGAGAGTTGGCGCTGAGGAACGCCGCGTTGGCCCAGTTGTGGAGCTGCTTCCCGATCTGGCATGTGTATATTCCATGACCCGGGAGTAGGGCCGGGTGGTGGGACGGGATCGTGGCCTGGTGAGGAATCGAGACAGCCGGGGAAGGTTTGATGGAACTGTCGGGGCTTGTGGCCGTCTCCGCCAGAGACCAGATTTTGGGTTTGTTCTGTGGGGGCCTCTGACACACCGGTGCATTGGGGGAAAGATCCACAGCGTTTTTACAAGCACCAACAGGAGCCTTAATGAGAGAAATAGGCCCCTCCATACTTCTGAGGGCCTTGACAGACATCGTCCTCTGGCTCTCCAAGCTACCAGAATCAGATGAGTCCCTGGCGGCCAGCTTGCCCTCTCCCTCCACTTCCCTCTGATCTCCTGGGTTCTCCTCGACTTTATCGATGTCGATACTTTCTAAATCGATCTCTTCCTCCTCTTCATCCTCGCTCCCGTGTTTTTCAGGCTCGTCCTCATTGTCGCTGCTGAAGATCCGTCCATCCCGGTCCTCCGCGCTGCGGCCCCACGTCACCTTGTTCTCCTTCTTCAGACGCCGGCGCGCGTTGGCGAACCACGTGGACACCTGAACAGAGGAAGGAATTCATTCATATATTTTTTGGATCCTTTATTACAAATACTGATAATTAGGTTAATCAAGTTTAGTTTATCTTAAACTGACAGAACCCATCAAAGTAGGCTGTTTTCCGATCAAATCATGTAGGCCTAGTAGACGGGAAATACTCCTGGCCTAAACCTTTATATACCCCATAGACCTTTATGTCTATATACCTGTGTGAGTGTCATCTTGGTGATGATGGCCAGCATGATCTTTTCTCCCTTGGTGGGGTATGGGTTCTTCTGGTGTTCCTGCAACCAGGCCTTCAGAGTGCTGGTGGTCTCCCTCGTAGCGGCCTTGGCTCGGTTCGGGTCGCCATAGCCATACTGGCCGTATGGGTAGAACCCTGCGCTGGCGTGGACAGCCAGACCTCCCGGGTGAGCTCCTGGGCTGTCCTTCAGATCGTACTGAGGGTTCTGGGGGATAGAGAGGGGAATCCTATGAAATGTTTGTCTCTCCAAAAATGTACTAGTTCCAGGCCTATTCTTTATTTTTATTTTGCTTTAATCAAACTTGTATTATATAAGCTATTGACATTCCAGTTCAAAATAAGTTTACAGTATGCTGTGTATTATGACTGAATCAAACAAGTACTATTTTCACACTTTCATAATGTATAGGCTATCTCCTAAAATAATCAACGACAATATTAGGGTAAACTATTATGATTTCTAAGTTATGTAGAGTTTGTTTCTGACTATTTCACACAAGCACGATATCGCAAATTTCGGATAGGGTATAGCTTATAGATCACATTTTAATCGCTTCCCCGAACTTGACAAATTAGCTTTAATAATTCAACATTGACAGTAGGAATATATACATCAAACTTTAAATTTAATCAAATTGCAAATTGATTATGAGGGTTGATAATATTCTAAATAATGTAGCCTTCATAATGTCTCTCATGTCTAATTGTTTGTTTATCCTAAATGTACTATTTCTGAAGCAACATCAAATGACTAAATAACTAGAACATTTCAACCATAGGCCTCGTGTAACTCTTCTTGTAAAAATAGGCTCGACTACCCAGTGAAAATATGCAAACGCATTTTTATCAACTAGCATTAGCCTAAATGTAAACGTTTGGTATTGGGCCATGAATAATAAATCACACAATTTCATTAACTATTTTCTGTCCTAATTTCAAGACAAGGCGTTTCAGTTTCGAAAAACATGATAGTTGACAGAACTTCAATTGAATAAAGGTCAAAATATAAAATAATTGTCCTATTACTATCCCATAATATTAAACTTTCCAATCCAATAAAGGCAATTCACTTGCATAAATTTAACCATCTTACACATTCTATAAACAGATGAGAAACAACCACTTTCGAACGAAGTTTAAATTCTACATTCCAAGAAAACATCTCTCCTACCATTTGCGATATGAGGGCGAGGTCTGCACCGCTGTAGGGGAGAAACGCGCTGTAGTTCTGAGCCGCCCACGGGTTACCATACATCCCCAGCATCGAGCTAACAGCAGCGGCAGTAGCTGCCTGATTCACGCCGCCATCCGCGGCTCCATCCCGGCCTAAGCCGGCCAGGTCGCCCCCGTAAACCTCCTGGGAGCCACTTAGAAACTGGGAGTACCCCAGCTGCGAGAAAGACATGTCCGGAGAGAAAGGCTCAATAAATCTCTCTGTCTCTCTTCTGTGTCAAATGGGAGGAAAGGAAAATAGGAGGAATTCCCACTTTCCCAGAAAGATAAGGATGTCTAAATCACAAATCACGGTTAGTCACTAGTCAGTCAGTCAGTCAGACAGTCCCACTCCCCGACAGCGCGGCAAGCTCCAGTGATAGTGATGAGTTTAGAACTTGAGCGCCCAGTCAAGCCTTTCTCTCTCCCCGCAGGACTCTCTCTAGTGGAGCTGACGGGATGATTGGCAGGCTACTTAACAACCAAGCCCCTCCTTTGCCCCGGGCAAGAGATTAGTGCATTGGTTCGTTCGCTGGGTCGTGTGCGTGCGTGTGTGTGTGTGTGTGTGTGTGTGTGTGTGTGTGTGTGTGTGTGTCTAAGAGATGGAGAGATATCTCGTTCTCATAATCACCGTTCTGTCATTTTTGAATGGGTGCTCAAATAAGCAATGAAAAGAAACTACAGCAAAACATCAAAAATCATAACAACAATAGTACCACTAATATTAATACTAAATAAAGACCTGAAAATAAAATTAGGCTTAAACACAATAATAATGCATATATATAATAGTTTGTATTATATAGCCTAATAAATACAATAAATAAATAATGTAGGCCAATTACAAAGGCATTTTTGCATTCATTTGAGCCTATTTTTGTATCTATTTCAAAACTTTTCTTAACTACTCTTATGGTGCATTATACTTTCTTGCTACATTATAATTAAGATTAAATATATAAGTGGTCCTGTGAGACTGCGACATCGTAGAACCGCTCCAGAGGAGTATCGGCGACAGCATGGGCACCAGATGGCCAAGGGAAGCGTCGACTCGGCCGGCCACAGATACCGCGGAATGTCGGGGGATATCGACGGAAGTCACTAACGCATATTTTCAGATTAAAGATAAAGATAGAAGGGGCGAGAAAGAGGGAGATATAGATGGAGGGAAGAGATTGTGTAGATATGAGTCAGGAAGTCTGTGCATGGAAGGATGACAGATGTTGAGAGAGTTTGTAGTAAAATATATCTACCTATTCATAAGCAGAATATATCTATATAACAACATATGAGTTTGTGGTACTGTATATCAACACGTCAAATATTAGTCTATTTTCTACCGCAACGTTCCTAAATATAGGCTAATATTTAGACACATATTTCGTGTTTTAGACATATGTGACATTTTATTTATTTAGGAATGTGTTGATATTTGAATGAAATTGCCAGCTGTACTAGCAGTAATCAACAAGGCATTTTAAATCACTTAATTGACAGTGCCAAGATTACGAAATTATACAAGAATACATGCCTTGAGCAAATACTGGTTGAATCAAGTTGTTTCCACGTAATTTCAACCCAAAACATATATGTGATGACGGGTATGGTATGAAATATTCCAGTATTTTTACTTTTATTTCATATCTTTATTTTTAAAGTGCATCACCGGTATGCATTACACTCAAATAAGCTTGATCCCTTTATTCAAAAAGAGATATCTACTCTAAAACCTGTATAAACACAGAGAGACACTGCTAATGAGGTTTAACACCCCCATACCCCCATACCCCCTCTCCTCTGCCCCTTTGGAGGTGGACTCTATCAGATGTTAGCTTAGTAATTAGTGATCCTCTTAAACACAGATTCATCATTTCACGCTGGACTAGCTGATGAGGATGGCTGGGCACGGTGGGCTGGCTAGCTCTCTCCTCTCTCTCTCTCACTCTCTCTCTCTCTCTCTCTCTCTCTCTCTCTCTCTCTCTCTCTCTCTCTTTCTCCCCACTCCCCTCTCCTCTCCTCTCCTTTGCCCTCCCTCTCTTTTCTCTCTTCTCCTCTCCTGTCCTCTCCTCTCAGCCCTGTGCTGTGAAGCACTGAGAAGACCCTAATGATTTAATTACGGTGTTTAAAGCTCACTCTGAGCTGGCAAAACCATAGCTGACACACACACACACACACACAGTTTATTTCCAACCCTGGCACCCAGGGCTCGGCTCATGAATCTCAAAGCTGTTTTCTAAACACACATTATGACGAGCAGCGCTGGGGGTAGCAGTGTGTGTGTGTGTTTGTGTGATGGATGCTTAATCTCCATGGCATTTTAAATGGCATTCATGGAAAGTGGTTATATCCTCATTGCCAAGGTAAGTGGAGCCAGGGGAATCCATTCCAGCTCCATAAAAGAGCAACGTTAAAGACTCTCACCCACTGTCTCTCTCTCTCTCTCTCTCTCTCTCTCTCTCTCTCTCTCTCTCTCTCTCTCTCTCTCTCTCTCTCTTCCTCTCTCCCCCTCCCCCTCCTCTCTCTCTCCATCTTTCCATCTCTCTTTCTCCTGTGTGTGAGTTCATCACTTCAAATTATATCCTCTCTCATGACAGGGGGAGGAAATGAGACACATCCACCATCTAATAGGATAATCTCTCTCTCTCTCTCTCTCTCTCTCTCTCTCTCTCTCTCTCTCTCTCTCTCTCTCTCTGCCTTTGTAGCCTCCTGATTTCCATAGTGTCTCTATGGATAGTGAGTTAATGAATTCCTCTGAGCTGGAGAAAGCAGGGAGAACGATTTGGCGGTTTGGAAAAAGAGAGAGGGAGCGGGGGATAGAGAGAAGAGGAGGGGTATAGGAGAAAGGCTTTGAGCTATGCCATTCAACTTCACAGCCTCCCTCGGCCTGCTTGTGTATTCAGTGTGTGTGTTTGTGTGTGTGTGTGTGTACACGGAGCGCCCATCCAGGCCTTTTAACGTGAACCTGCTAAGACTACCAAATATTTATTCTGGCCCTGACCCTCTCTCTCTCTCTCTCTTTCTCTCTCAATCAATCTCTCTCTCTCTCTCTCTCTCTCTCTCTCTCTCTCTGTATGTAGGCTGTGGCTCTAGGATCCTCAGGAGGCTGGTTGACTCTGTTTGACTCCCACTCCCTCCCATTACCCTGCACTCAGACAAAGGAATAATTTATAGTGAGGAAAACACACACACACACAGTTTTCCAATTTGACCTCTTACTTAGCTTAAACTCTGATGTAATTTCAGGGGCACTAAAACTGTAATCGCAGAACAGCCAGTTTGAAGATATAAGGTTATTCTCAATTTTACAGTCAACTAATTATCTACCTAGGGGAGAACAGTAGCATTAGGTCAGCAAGAGAATACTAGGTTGAATGATCCTCATCTGTTTCTCAGCCTGTCAGATAACTTGAGATAAGAAGTGACAGATTTCAGGTGTGATTTGATGATAAGAAGATGGGTTTATCTCTTATTAGATAAGAGCTCATCTCTTGGTCATAAAACAGTCCTCCACTTCCACCTATTGTTCCCTTAGTAGTGCTGCTACTGTTTCGATGAAAGGCATACCATATCCTTAGTAGAAGTTGTATCTCTTTAGGCATACCATATCCTTAGTAGAAGTATCTCTTTAGGCATACCACATCCTAAGTAGAAGTATCTCTTTAGGCATACCATATCCTTAGTAGAAGTTGTATCTCTTTAGGCATACCATATTCTTAGTAGAAGTATCTCTTTAGGCATACCATATCCTTAGTAGAAGTATCTCTTTAGGCATACCATATCCTTAGCAGAACTTGTATCTCTTTAGGCATACCATATCCTTAGTAGAAGTATCTCTTTAGGCATACCATATCCTTAGTAGAAGTATCTCTTTAGGCATACCATATCCTTAGTAGAAGTATCTCTTTAGGCATACCATATCCTTAGGAGAAGTATCTCTTTAGGCATACCATATCCTTAGTAGAAGTATCTCTTTAGGCATACCATATCCTTAGTAGAAGTATCTCTTTAGGCATACCATATCCTTAGTAGAAGTATCTCTTTAGGCATACCATATCCTTAGTAGAAGTATCTCTTTAGGCATACCATATCCTTAGTAGAAGTATCTCTTTAGGCATACCATATCCTTAGTAGAAGTATCTCTTTAGGCATACCATATCCTTAGTAGAAGTATCTCTTTAGGCATACCATATCCTTAGTAGAAGTATCTCTTTAGGCATACCATATCCTTAGGAGAAGTATCTCTTTAGGCATACCATATCCTTAGTAGAAGTATCTCTTTAGGCATACCATATCCTTAGTAGAAGTATCTCTTTAGGCATACCATATCCTTAGGAGAAGTATCTCTTTAGGCATACCATATCCATAGTAGAAGTATCTCTTTAGGCATACCATATCCTTAGTAGAAGTATCTCTTTAGGCATACCATATCCTTAGGAGAAGTATCTCTTTAGGCATACCATATCCTTAGTAGAAGTATCTCTTTAGGCATACCATATCCTTAGGAGAAGTATCTCTTTAGGCATACCATATCCTTAGTAGAAGTATCTCTTTAGGCATACCATATCCTTAGTAGAAGTATCTCTTTAGGCATACCATATCCTTAGTAGAAGTATCTCTTTAGGCATACCATATCCTTAGTAGAAGTATCTCTTTAGGCATACCATATCCTTAGTAGAAGTATCTCTTTAGGCATACCACATCCTTAGTAGAAGTATCTCTTTAGGCATACCATATCCTTAGTAGAAGTATCTCTTTAGGCATACCATATCCTTAGGAGAAGTATCTCTTTAGGCATACCATATCCTTAGTAGAAGTATCTCTTTAGGCATACCATATCCTTAGTAGAAGTATCTCTTTAGGCATACCATATCCTTAGTAGAAGTATCTCTTTAGGCATACCATATCCTTAGTAGAAGTATCTCTTTAGGCATACCATATCCTTAGTAGAAGTATCTCTTTAGGCATACCATATCCTTAGTAGAAGTATCTCTTTAGGCATACCATATCCTTAGTAGAAGTATCTCTTTAGGCATACCATATCCTTAGTAGAAGTATCTCTTTAGGCATACCATATCCTTAGTAGAAGTATCTCTTTAGGCATACCATATCCTTAGTAGAAGTATCTC